>NC_056671.1:28568057-28920252 GCF_018350195.1 Panthera tigris
TACAGAGCTGAATGTGTGATGACATTTTGTAGTGCTAGGCATACACACAGATGATTGCAGATGTAGTGGGAAACCTAAATACACTCTAGGCTGTACCTATGTCAGTCTCTGGGTACTGACACTACTTGGTGTTTAAGATGTTGACACTTGAGACTGGGAGAACCACACACAGCCCCTCCCTGCATCCTTATTTCCAACCTCCTGTGAATCTGTAACTACTTCAAAATAAAAAGTTAAAACTGCTGGCCATGACCCCATGAATTGATTATATAACCTAGTGGATGAAAACCTTTTGAAAAGCACTACTACAAAGCACCTGCAGTGGGCAGGGAGGTGGGGAAGGCAACATCAGAGCCCAGACTTGGATTAAGAGGCTTGAGCCTTGTGAAGAAAGGGGCACACAGGCCACAAGGAATAAGCAAGTGCCATGTGCAGACCAGGGGAAGGTGGATGGGGGGCTACTGTAAGGTGTAATCAGGGTGGTCAGGAGCCAAATGCCTGACCTGGCTTGTGCTTCACAGAGCCCTCTGGTTGCCTTGCAGAGGAGCTTGGCAGGGGCAAGGGGAATGCCCACATGGAGAGATGAGTTGGCTGTTGCAGTGGAACAGGCAAAAGTTGGCAATGGCATGGACCTCAGAGGTAGCAATGAGGTGAAAAGTGGCTGGATTCAGTGACTGGCTCATAGGTAGAGCCAAAGAACTTAGAATCCTTAGGCAGGTTTTTCTCCGGTAAAAACATTTATCTAAGTAAACCAGAAGTGAACCACACACTAGGAAAACCTGAAGTCTTACTCAATTGTTTCCCCAGTTTATCAGCACTAAGGTAGTGAAGAACCCAAAGCTTTTCTGAGGTGGCTATGTAAGTCACTAGCAGGCTCTATTTGTTCACTTGACCTTCACTATTTATGGCCTGAATTGTGCCCCCCCCCCCCATTCCTATGTTTAAGCTTTAACTCCAAGTATGTCTGAATGGGACTTTATAGATAAGATGCTGAAAGAGGTAATTAACTTAAAATGCGATCATTAAAGTAGGCTGTAATCCAATTTGGTATCCTTATTAAGAGAGGCACAGAAGGATGATGACCCTGTGAGGACACAGAGAAGGCAGCTCTGCAAACTAAAGGAGAGAGGTTTCAGGAGAAACCAATGCTGCCAACCCCTTTGATCTTGAGAGTTCTGGCCTCCAGAACAACTGTTGTTCAAGCCTCTTGGTTTAGGGTACTTTGTTCTGGCAGCCCCAGCACATTAATACGTTCACTGTTCTGGACTAACAGCACTTGAATAAGAGGGGTGCCATGTGCTCCTAGGGGACACAGCAACTTTAGTGTGTCCTAGGCTTGCTCCAGTCTCTTCAGCCTCCCTTCCCAGCCTAAAACCCAAAGCTGGCCCTGCCAAAGATACGAGGAAACCCAAGTGCCCCATCTGCCCCAATGAGAAGGTTCTGCCTGTCTGCACAGGCGTGCCATACACAGTACACAACCTGCACATCCTTCATTTCTCCTTAAGGTACTTTGTGCCTCTTGCTGGTGGTGTCTGCCCCACAGGATTGGAATCTTTTTACTCAAAGTCTTGGCCATTCACTCCCCAATACCAGACAAGGAAGGGTAGCATCTCTCACCCCCATCCATTCTCAGGTGAATTAATTTTGACTCTAACATAAAACAGACACTTGATTAAACATTTATTCACAACGTGCTTGAGTCCTGTTCTGGCTCTAAAGGCAGCCTACAGCTCTACCTCTTAAACTCCACCTGTGTGTACACCTTGGTGATGTCATGGTACCTGCCTTCAGGGGGCTGGTAGTTGGAGACTGGTGGCGTGTAATCTGGCCCTTCTTTTTCAAAGGGGAATAAATTGGGGTCCCGCTTGGTGGCCTCCGCATGTAGCTCTGGGGACAGGACATGCAGCTCCTGCAGAGCTTCCTGTTGGGCCTCAAGCATGGACCTGATGGCATCTCTCTCCATCTCATGCTCTCGATGCTTGTACAGGGACCACTTCTTCAGAAGCAGAGCTCTCCGCTCACTCTCCTCAAAAGGAAGCTCCATGTGAGGCCGCTGTCTGGGAACACACAAATCCAAAGGTGTGAAGTTGGGGATCACCAGTGTCACTGGCCAGGCAGTCTGGGTGACTGCATATGACCCAGCCCTCCCCACTGCCAGAAACAGATAAGACTTTGAGAAAAACATGGAAGTTAGGGACAAAGTAAAGAATGGAATGTTGGTGTAACAGCTGTAACTGACGCTGGAAGCCAGTGCTATTTGCTTTATGTGGACGCAAGAAACAGTGATGCTCTAAGAAAATTGGCAGCACTTCCTCTGCCCCAGGCTGAGACTACCTTTGGTGAGAGGTGACTTTTCAGTGAAGTGGTGTTATGAAAATGGACACCCAAATCCCAGGGAGTCAAGAGCCCAGATCAGCCCACTAGAGTACCAAAAAAGCACGTGCCATGTCCCGTAGGTATGGCAAAGTGCTACTTTATAAATGGTACACTTTTTACAAGGCAGCACACAACAAGCCTACACACAACACATGCCAACTATGAGCATTTGTATCATAAAGCTTGAGGCTAAGTGTTTTCTACCATCAAGATGGGGCAAGGGCTGCAGACCCAAGACCCAAGTCATCAGTCATACAGCTAAAACTCCTCTTGCAAGAAAGCAACAATATGAACTGGCTTATCAAACAGTTATTCCGAGTTTCTCTCCCATTTCAGCCATTCAAGAGCACCACCAAAGAATGCTTTTGTCAACTGAGGTGCCTGCGTGGCTTAGTTGGCTGGGTGTCTGACTTCAGCTCAGGTCATGATCTCGTGGTTCGCCAGTTCAAGCCCTGCATCAGGCTCTCTCCTGTCAGCACAGAGCTGCTTGGATCCTCTGTGTCCCCCCCCCCACCCCCCCCCCGGCTTTTGTGCTCACTCGCTCTCTTGAAAATAAATATTTAAAAAAGTAAAAAAGAATGCTTTTGCCAACTCCCACAAGACAGTCAAGGAGAAAAGGACTCAGTCCAGGACCTAGTCACCCCACACCCACTCACCCCTTCCTGTCACAGGCATGAAATGCAGACAAAACTAGCCAAAGATGATGGAACCCTTTTGTCCTGAGAGCCTCAACCCTAGAGGACCCTTACCTTGCTTTATCCAAGAGCTTCACAGGTGTTATAAAATCTTCAATGGGGATTAGCTCCTGGCTAGCTTTCTCCAGTCGTCTGATTCTCTTTTTCAAACGGTCCTTTGCTGCTTGGTCTTTTTTAGGATCTACCTTTTTCTTCTTTCTCAGAGGCTCTGCTCTAATGGAAAAGCAAACATTAGACATTTTCCTCTTCAGGCTCAGGAACATGCTGAGACATGGCACTAGGTGAAGTGCCCTGAACTTATACTGAGCTCTCCACTGGGGAAGGAACTATGCAAGGGTCTAACTTCACCAGTGGAGTGTGTAAGGGAGATGGCCTCCAATCCAGGATCCTTGTGAGAACTGTGGGTACCGTTAAGCCAGGAAGGGCTAGAAAAACTTCATATGGCATCAGGATATAAATTAAAAGTACTCATCTTTAGTGTTGGGTTCAGGTGTGCCTTGGGGTTGCAATGGAAACTGAAAATACTAAACGGATGAATTAGAAAATCATTATGTTATAAATGGATTTGTGATTTTTTTATTAAAAGTGATTTTAGGAGGACTAAGACAGTATAATAAAAGTGACTGGCGTGTCCCTATTTACTTTTCAGGATTTCTTAACAAATTTCCCCATCCTAGAGCATTGACAAAAGTCTGATGTACTCCTGAGAACATATATCCTCTGGTGATAATATACTACTAAAAATTAAATTCTCTAGCATCAAGACTGAGCTTTGTGAATCAAGTCCCTAGAAAGTATCCGGACTCCTAGGTGGGAAATCTAGTCCTCATGCCTCTCCCCACCTCTCCAGGGAACCAGAAATGGAAGGCCCATGGAGAAACAAGTCTATGCTGTGTCCTTTAAAACATACAAGAATCCCTCTAAAACTAATTTTTATTTAAACCACTTTTAAGTTAAATTTTTGTTTTGTGTTTACAGACAGCAGTGTTCCACATATAGAATGCTGAAAGACAGAAAAGCATCTGCCAAAATTTTACTGAGAAAATTTGCAGGAAATTAATTTTGCAAACAATGTCCAGTGGTCTCTTGCTTTCTTCTGTTCATATGCACATCAATCTCCCGCTGACACCCCCAAAGAGGTCAGGCCCACGGTAGTTTACCTCATGGGAATGAGTTCCCAGAAGGAAAATAATGAAGCTCGCTGGTGGGTGTCTCTAATCTGTGTCTGCCAAGTTCCCAGAAGCCTGAAAGAGATAAGATATATGTCTGATTCTCCCCACTGAACAGGAAAAAGGGAAAAAATTATGATACTCAAAATCTGGGGCCCTTGTAACTATTGGATGTGACGACGAGGTCAATGTGGGAGACTTCAACCCGCCCCCCCCCCCCCCCCCCCCCCCCCGTTCACACTAGAGAGCACTTGGGCAGGGTCCCTGCTCGCCAGGGTCCTTGGTTTTCCAACCACAGGAAGAGGCGCGATCAGCTAGCTCCTCCCGAAGATAAAGTGGTCAAGAGTGGTCAGGGAGGGAGCGCAGGCGAGGCACCCGCCCGAGACACTGCTGAGGTCCGCACTCACCAGCTCCCCGAGCGCAGAGCGCGGGCGGAAGCTCTCAGCGCTGCGACAGCCATGGCCCCTCTGGCAGCCGACCGGCTCCTTCCGGGCGCACACCCTTGGCTGTCCGTCCCGCCGTGCGCCGCGCAAAGGTCCGGCCTTCCCGTGGCTCCGCATTCCCACGTTCCCGCGTTCCGGCTGAGGAGGGCTGGATTGCACCTGGCCCGCCCCCGACGTGGCCCCGCCCCGCACGTCCCGACGACGCGCGGGCAAGCTCTGAGCGCTTAGCGCCTCGCGTGACGTCTTCCTTTCTGCCTATGTTTGCGGCGGAGAGCCCTCCCCGGCTGAGGACACGACCCCGCCAGTGGTTGCCCTAATTAGTCGGCCTGCGCCCCTGTGAGGGCCAAGACCCCACAGTGCAGCCGGAGTGGCCGAGAGGGCGTCCTTCTGGGTCCAAGTGCCTCCGTCTGTGAAAACGGCCCCGATCTTCCATAAACGCGTTCGTCTCGGCATCCCCCTGACCCTTCCCGGGACTAGTTCGTTCCCCCGTATTCGTCTGAGCCCGGGGCTGCGGCCCCTGCCGGCAACAACATCCCGGCTCTGGCACGTGGCTTGGCGCTCTCGAGATGCCCAATAAACGCGTGTTGATGAATGACGGAAGCTAGCTAATTAGTCGGACTCGGAACCAGCGAGGTAGAGAGCTGGAGAGAGGCCGTTCACGCCATCCTGACCCCGCCCGACTCCGGCGGCCCGGGCTGCAACTCGAGGCCCTGTTCGCCTGCCGCACTCTCAGCCGACCCCCTCGGCGGGAGCCGCGCCAGGGCGGGCCCCAAGCGCAGCCAGCCTGCTTTGCCCCTACCCAAGAAGGAGCCTGGCGGCCCCGTCCGCGCAGGAAGCGGTTTCCCGCCGGGGCGATTTGGCAGGTGCGCGCCGTGACTTCCGGCGTTGCCCGGGAGCCGCCGGAGGAGGAGCGGCGCAGGGGATGCGGCTGTGGCGGCGGCGGCGGCGGCCGAGCGCGGGGGGCGGCTGTGGCGGCGGAGGGGGGCGCGGGCCGGCGATGGCGCGGCGGCGCTGAGGGCGCTGGGCGGGCGGCGGCCGGAGGGCGGCGCGGGAGGAAGCAGCAGCGGTGGCTCCATGGCCCGGGCGCGCTGAGGGACACGGCTCTCGCCTCAGCCCAGCGGCGGCGGCGGCGGCCGAACAATGAAGCTCCTGAAGCCGACCTGGGTCAACCACAATGGTGAGTGCGCGCAGTGGTCGCGGAAGGCCGAGCCTGGAGTGGGGTCGGGGTCTAGAGTAGGGTCAGAGCCGCGCACAGGCCGTGCCCGCCTCGTCCCCCGACGCGCCCGGTGCCCGGTACCCAAACCGCGGGGTTGGCGAGAGCGGACTTTGTCCTCGGCACGGGGAAGCCGGCGAGCTCGGGCACGTGCTCCGCTTGCCCTCAGCGAATCCGCCTTCACCCCTGGCACTTACACTGAGCCCTCGGTCGCCCACCCGTGGCCCGTGGAGGAGCCGCGGCCTGCCTCCGGGGAGCGGCCCTGGGCGCCAGCCAGCTCCTGACACTCGTCTGCATCAGCCAGGATGTGCTCAGATGGTTCAGTGTCTAAAACTGGGGCCCAGTCCCCCTTGTGGCCTTTCAGTGGCAGGGTGAACACCTGAAATATGCGTATCTCTGCCCTGGTGAAGGGGCTGTTACTGCCAGGATCTGGTGACAGTGCTCCCATTTGGGGGACTGTGGCTCGGGCCCCAAGTCCCACAGCTGAACGAACCACGTTTGTTCTGTACTGAGACATCAGGGTGACTTGGGTTGGAGCTCATAAGGCGAGTGGTGATCTAGGAGAGGGCTTTCCTTAGCCCTGTGGCAGTGGCTCCAGAGCACACCCTTGGGGAACAGACTCTTTCAATCCTCTGGTTGCGTACAGATAAGCACCCAAAACTGGTAGCACAGTTTGTCATAGTTGTACTTGATTGGCACACCTGCTGCAGGAATTGGCCTTTGCTCTCCAGGGAGGTGAGGAGAAAGAGCCACCCCCCTCCCCAATCTCCCTGCTGATAGCACTGAAGCCCAGGGAGCACTTCTCCAGCCTAAGGCCTGAAGCCCTGATTCCAGGCTGTCTCTGCTGACAGGAAAAGGGTCACCCTGAATCTGTCTTGTTCCTCATTTCTACTTTGCAATGCGACTAGAGGGAGCTAGTGTTTTCTTTGAGAGCAGGTAGAAGCCCCTTTTTTATACATGTGTAGCTTTTTAGTTTTGAACTTAATCCCAGGATGTTTTCTACTATTGCAACTGAACTGAACTGAAACTGTATGTCCTTACAGTCAGAAGTGCTCTTTCCTTCCATCTTCTTGTGTGACATCTTTCCTATTTTTCAGTGTCCCGATGAGGTCACCTTTTTTGTTGTTGTTCCCATTTCTCCTGTTGTATTCCACTTGATGTGCCCTGTCCCTGTGGGTTTACGTTTCATATTACTCACCCTCCAGCCCCAGCCCCAGCCCCTGCCCCTGCCCCTGCCCCTGCCCCTGCCCCAGGGCAGGGCCTCATTCTGTATTCCCTGCTAAACTCAGCAGTACCTCCCACACAAAGGGTATGTGGTAAAATATTGGGTACAAGAGGTATGCTGAGGTTTCCATAATTTACAAAGACACAATTAGGTTTACTGTGCATGAAAGCAAAAGTGGTGAACTTGAGTTTCATTTCTCCTGTGCTGATCTCCAAGAGCATTTCCTGATGTGTAGCGTGTAGATCTTTCCCTGGAGAATTGGGCAAATGTTCGTTAATTATAAATTATGGTGCTTGTGAGTCAGGAAAGGAAACATTTTATTATGAACTAGTTTGCTGTGTAAGTGAAGATCTGAAGGAATTTTTATTTTAAACGCTTTGTCTAGATCAATTTTTGTGTATGGTCTACCCCTCTTCAGTCTCTTTTACTTCTTGCCATATAATTTCTAACTTTGTGATAAACTCCTTTGTAAGACACAAGTTTTATGCTATGTAAGCATAAGTATGTCAAGATGCTTAAGCGATTAGGTACAAATGAGAGAGAGTCTGCAACCAGGCCAGCAGCCAAACATCCCAGCCTGGCAGAGTGGGCAGAGCAGTGGGCTCTGGCCTCTTGTTGCTATAGTCTCTCTCTCTCCATGGTCCTAGAATAGAACAGGATGATATCTGCTCTGCTTTCTTCACAGTACAAATGTGATCTTTGGTTGCAAAGGTAGACACAAAAGGTAGACACAAAAAAAGGTAGAATATAAAGTGCTTTCGAAATCTAAGAGACAATAATAAATTAAGACTGGTGGGATAGGATATAACTTTCTTTTAAAATATCCTGAAATCAACCTCTGTCTCTTCAAGTGTTCAGAAGGACTGTCAGGGTAGATTATCACTATCTGAAGGACATGATAGTGATCTAGATCACTACTGAGCAGTCTTTTAAAGACTGGTGAATAGTAGTTGCTGCAGGGAACAGGGGCTGCTTAGCCAGAAGCCAGAGTTGTGGCTAGTGGCCAGTAAAATCACACTTTGGATTAACAAACCCAAAAGACCGTGGTGCTTTGGAGAGTGCATCCTTGCACTTTCTGCCTTCCTGATGCTGCATTCATGTCTCCTGACCTGTTCTGTGGCTTGAACATACTTTTTCTGGTGTCTGAGAGTCCAAAGAGGGAAGGAGCAGAGAGCCCAGCATATTACCTGTGGGGGCAGAATCCATTCACACATGGTGGAGAGGACAGCTAGAATAGAGCAGGTTAAAGGCAAAGGAAGAAATATCTGTTGGCATGTAAGCATTCTTTTGGTCTCCATCTTCCTGGTTAATAATATTGGTAAGAACTTTTCTCTAAGCTAGGTTTCTCAACCTCAGCACTATTGACACTTTGGGTCACATAATTGTTGTGAGGAACATACTGTGTGTTGTAGGATGTTAACATCCCTGGCCTCAATCTATCGGATACCAGTACCACCCCCCACCCCCAAACACACACACTCAATTGTGACAACCAAAAATGTCTCCAGACGTTGCCGGTATCCCCTGGTGGCCAGAATCACCCCCAGTTGAGAATCACTGCTTTAAAGTGACCAGTAAATTAATAAATCTTGAGGTGTGTCATATCACAGTGAAATGAGCCTTGAACATGGAATCAGACTGGATTCAAGGTACCATCATTTATTACCTGTAAATACTTAGGCTTGTGACTCCACTTCTAGGCCTTGGTAAAGTTGAGGAAATGTAAAGATTTGTTCCTGTTATTTCACCCTGTACTCAAATATGAAAGACTGTCTTAAATTAAGATATATAATAAAAGCTAATAATATTTATTACTTACATAGGAGTTATGTACCAGCCACTGTTTATACCCATTTTACTCTGTGTTCTTGGATATTGTATTCCATATATATTTAATTTTATTTTAGGCTTGGACAGAATAAGGTTCATTTATAAGTTAGGTTAGTTTGTATTTTAGAAAATTTCATGGAAATTCATGGTTCTTGGGGTGCCTGGAGGGCTCAGTCAGTTAAGCATCTGCTTTTGATCTTGGCTTAGGTCATGATCTCATGGTTCGTGGCATTGAGCCCTGGGTCTGGCTCTGCACAGACAGCATGGAGTCTGCTTGGGATTCTTTCTCTCCCTCTCTCTTTGCCCCTCCCTCCACATGTGCATGCTTTCTCTCTCTCAAAATAAATAAATAAACTTAAAAAGAAAAAAAAGAAATTCATGGTTCTTCCCATCCCTGGGCCTTTGTTCCTGAGAGTTTCTGGAATTTTTCACCCCTGAGCAGATAGCGTTCATGCTCAGCTCTTCAGGGAAGCCCATTCTAACCAGAAGGGCCAGGACTGAAAGAACTCTTGTCCTCCCTTGGCCTCTGGCTCACACTTTGATGGCACTGTTGTAAAAAGGCATTTGGCAAATTTTCAACACTGGGATAATTTGTCAGTTAATCACATTGCTTTATGGTGTATGTTTTTGCTTCTGCCCTTTAATTGGATTATTTTTCCCCCTACCTTATGTCCTTTCAGAAGGGATTTCAAGACATCTTCCTGAGACATATACTGCATCTGGGTGAAAATAAATAAGTCAGCTTGAAGGAGAAATGCAAGCAGGATAGTACAGTAATGAAGTCAGCAGCGGGTGTGGAAAGGCCCTGCGTGGTTGCTAGAGGGGCACTGCAGACTTATCTCTGAGAACAGCCTGGGAGGGATCCTAATGGTGATATTTTATGATTGCAGTGGTCGTTAAGATAAGCTTTGCAGTTTGTTTACGTCAGGGGTTCTCAAACAGGCCAATGTCTGGAAACACTTTTGGTTGTAAAACCAAACAGTTGTAAAACAACTGAAGTGGGGGTGCTACTGGCATCTAGTAGGTAGAGGGTGGGACTGCTGCTGAACACCCTACAGCATGCAGGACATTCCCCCATAGTAAAGAACCATCTGGCCCAAAATGTTAGTGGTGCTGAGATTGAGAAACCCTACTCCACATAAGAACTTTGTTTTATTTTGTTTTTTTAAATATGAGAGAGAGCACGCAAGTGGGGGAGAAGGGCAGAAGGGAGGAGAGAGAGAGAATCTTAAGCAGGCTCCATGCTCAGCACGGAGCCTGATGCAGTGTTCGATCCCATGACCCTGGGATCGTGACCTAAGCCAAAATCAGGAGTTAGTCACTCAACCAGCTGAGTTACCCAGGCACCCCTAGATAGAACATTTTTATTGTTATTTGACTTTTTATGTATTTGTCTCATGGTTCCAACTAGAGTATAAGTTTCATGAAGTATAGTTTCGTGAAGTATGGTTCCAACTAGAGTATAAGTATGGAGTATAAGTTTCGTGAAGACGAGAATTTTATCTTTTATTTTGGAGTCAGATAGTCTTGTTCTTGAATCTCTGTGCTCTGCTGCTCACCAAATATGTGTTACAGAGGTTCTTTTAATTTCATTTCCTGACTTGTTAAATGAAGCCAATAACACCTGCCACCTATCAAGGCTCAGGAAACCCAGGCTCTCTCCATAACTCATTGAGTTATGCCTGAAGACAGTAGGTTGATTTAAAAAAAAGAACCAGAATACATTTGAAGAAGATTCAGAAGAAAACTGGGTGAGATTTTAACTTAGATAATATACATGTGGATCTTTCACTTATTTATGGATGAAACTTTGAGCCATTCTGGAGAGAAGATCCATGGTGATCAGAGGTAAATAAGGCTACCCCTATATATGGAAGGCTGTGTAGTAGGTGGGAGAGAAGGACGTACAGACTACATTCTACGATGCAGGTGGAAACCAGGAGCTACACGAGTGAGCCACAGTAGTGCTGGGGACAAGGGCCTTGTTTGTGGGTGAGCCTTGATGGGGTTGGATTGTGGTGGTGGAAAAGGCACTGCTGCTGTGGAAGTGTCAGAAGGAAAAGCCTGGGGAAGATCGAGAGCATTTTATGAAAGGGAGTAGATGAAACAAACAGATAGCAAGTGGTTCAGAACACCTCTGGCTTAAAGAAAACCCATTTGGGTCAAACCTTGCTGCTTTTGAAAGCCATACCTGTTTTGATGCATTAACTAACCTAGGATAGACCAAATCACAGGGAGGCTGCCCTGGCTAGAGCTACTATAATGAGAGACAAACAAGAGGCAGCAAGCCCCATTTGAAGGCCAGGAAAAGACCTTCATAGGAGTGGTCTCTAGGTCTGCTGCATCATCCATCAGAAGGTCCTGCACAAGAGAGGCACTCAGTGAATTCATCCATTCAACAAATAATGAGTACAGATTGTGTGCCAGGGGCTAAGTGCTGGCAATGTAACAGTGAACCAAGCAGCATAGCAGGATCTTTTGAGGAGCAGCATGTGATGCATTTAGCCAGTGAGACTAGAAGGGCTATCTGCTGGGAGCATCCTGTCTAAGCAGACAGGGAGAGGGAGGAGAGGAGCACATGGGGAGACAGCAGACATCATAAACAAGCAGTTGCAGAGAACATTAGATGGGTGAGTATGTGGAGAAACAGCCGACAGATGAGGAGCACTGTGGTAGGGTTGGAGGGTGGGAGAATTTTTTTTTTTAAGTTCATTTATTTAATTTGAGAGACAGCACCAGCAGGCGAGGGCAGAGAGGGAGGGGGACAGGGGAAGAGAGAGAGAGAAAGAGAAAGAATCCTAAGTAGACTACGCTGACAGTAGAGAGCCCAGGGCTTGAACTCATGAGCTGTGAGATCATGACCTGAGCCAAAGTCAAGAGTGGGATGCTTAACTGAGCTAACCAGGCACCCCAAGGGTGGGAGAATTTTAAGTAGGGTGCTTTGGGAAAGCCTGAGTGCAAAGGTAACGTGAGCAGACTGTTGCAGGAAGCAGACTCTTAAGAGTGAGAGGCCTGGCATGCAGAATTATTAACGGAGGGGCATCTGGGTGACTCAGTTGGTTAAGCGGTTAAGCGTCTGATTTTGGCTCAGGTCATGATCTTGCAGTTCATGGGTTCGGGCCCTGCATCAGGCTCTGTGCTGACAGCTCAGAGCCTGGAGCCTGCTTTGGATTCTGTGTCTCTCTCTCTGCTCACACTCTGTCTCTCAAAAATTAATAAACGTTAAAAACAATTAAAAAAAAAAAAGAATAGGGGAGTGCTGGAAGCAGGACTGGACAGGGAGAAGGTGAGTTGAGATGCAAGTGCAACAAAAGCTGCAGCTGACCTTGTTAGCTCTGCAGCTAGTCCTTGTGAATTGTCCTGAATTGAGGTGAAGGGCCAGTCTTTCCATTTCCATGTCCACAGTCATTGGGCACAGGCTCTCTTGAGGAGGGGACCTGACCTTGGTCAAAGCAGTTCTTCCACTGAGGTCAGGTCCCCTGTGGAGAAGGTCTGAGCTGGGAGCTTTCACAGGCTGCCAACATTCCCATAGCTGGGAGCAGGTGCTTCATTCCTGGAGGGAGGGGGCCTAGCCAGGTACCACTGCATCTGTGACAGGCCCCTTGGAGGTGAGGAAGGCTCCTCTGAGGGACGAGCATTACAGGCAGAGAGTACTTGCCTGGCAGGTTTGAGGAATAGTATGGATGTCTTGTGATTGGAGCTGCACACGGACAAGAGCACCAAGGAATGAGGCTGGAGAGAGCAATGGGCTGACTGGGAGGGCCTGGTGGCTGCTAGGCCTCAGTTCACAGTGCCTTGTGAGCAGAGGAGTAACATGGTCTGACTTGGGTCTTAGAAATCCCCCCTATTGCTGCACGGGGACTAGGATGGGTATTGGGGCAAGGGAGGAAGCTGAGAGACCCATTAGAAGGCAGTTGCAATGATCCAGGCAAGAGATGACTGTGGTTTGGACCAGGGTGATGATAAAGGAGTGATGATGGAGGTAATAGTGCTGGTGAGAAACAGCTGGATTCTATATGAGTGTATATGTTTTTTGGTATAATTTACATACATTATTTTATAAAACTACAGTGAAGTGTACAGACAATTTGTATACAGACAATTGGATGAATTTCGGCAAATAAATACACTCTCTAACTCATTCCCAACTCTAGATACGGAACATTTGCACCTCCCTAGAAAGTTTGAGTTACAGATATATTGTGAAGATAGTCACCAGGGTACAATGTGGGATGTGAAATGGAGTGACTCCCAGGTGAAGGGCAGGGTTGCTGTCCAGTGAGATCAGTAAGACTGTGAACAAGGCAAACAGAGAGGAAGAGCCAGGATTCAATTAGAGGAGGTAGACCAAATGAGGCCACCACACAGGGCCTTCCCCAGGTGCCCATTTAAGTAGCTTCTTTATCTTCTCCCTTTTGAAAACACTATAGAGTTCCATCCTAGAACTGTTGTTAAGGAATAGGACAATATTTTGGCTAGTTGCCATATACAATTATACTAGGATACATCTTATGGTGTATACGTGTTTCTAGATAATGAAGCATTTTGTGATTGGGTATTTTTAATTTGTAAAATTATTTTTTTTATCACAGTAATATCTGTTCAGTTTAGGAAAAAATAGAAAATGCAAAAAGGAAAACAAACACATTGCTAAAGCTTTTTAAATGGTCTTTGAGACTATTTGGAAAAAAATAACTGGGTGGCTTGGTGCTTTTTAAAAAAACACACACGTTTTATTTAGTGTACATAACACGTTGCAAAAGTGTCTGCATTCTTTAAGATCTTAGCTAAATCCCTGATACCATGGCAAATTCAGTATTTTTATTGTGTAGCCTCCCTTCAGATCTTGCATTGCACATATAACTGGAGTAATTAAAATATTGCTCTGCCTTTTCTACTTAAATATTATTGTAGGTTTGTTATTTATATTTTACTTTTTTAAAAATGGAGATATAATTAACATGGCATTAATGTTTCAGGTGTACAATGTAATGATTCCATGTTTGTATATATCGCAAAATGATAACCATAATAAGTCTACTTAACATCCATCACCATACGTAATTACAGAATTTTTGTCTTGCAAAGAGAACTTTTAAGATAGTAAATCTTTCAAGTATGGGATACAGTATTATCAACTGTAGTGTTATTTTCTTAATTGTTAAAGCTACGTTTTCCTCCCTGTGGGAACATTGTTTTTAATTGCTTTTAATTTTCTAATGGAACTGTATAGAAGAGATTATTATGTTTACAGAAATCCATTTGCAGATAACTTTTAAGGAATTTATCTGTTCTGCAAAAATAGAGGAGAAAAGAGTATGAAGAAATAGATAATGACTGTTACCAAAGCTTCCTTGATTATGTATTGGCAAACAGTACTGGAGAAGTCAATGATATACCTGTCACTTTCTTCTGTAGTTTGTGGCAAACACACACACACACACACACACACACACACACACACACACACACACGGTTACATGATTTCTACAGCTTCCTTCCTGTGCTGTTTTGAATCTCTCAGCCACCTGATACCTGTGAGATGTCATTGTGGTAGTGCTTACTTAAGGAGACTGGAGGAGAAGTTTTTGTGGTTGAAAGCAGTAGACGTAACAGCAGCAGATGGCTTTGTGAGCCAGCCAAGACCGTACTTCTACTTGCAGGTGTTTGGTGACATCTGAGTCCCCACTTCAGGAGATGAGGAGCCTGCTTTTCACAGATTGGGATGCTAGTGATACTGAAAGTGTTTTTTGAATTTTGGGCCTCTGCTGTAGGCTTTCTCCAGCCACTAACAAGTATTTATTGAGTGCCTACTGTGTGCCAAGCTACAGCTCTAGGTACCATGGTGACTCTGTGACTGAAACAGACAAAAATTGCTGAGCTCTTGGAGTTTACATTCTGGTGGTTGGGGTGGACAAACATGCAATAAAGGAAATTATACAGTATATAAAAAATTGTTAAGAAAAAAAATAGATGAGAATTGGGAGTGGTTGTGCCAAGTTGAGGAGTAATACTTTCAACTAGGGTGATTAGAGCAGGACTCAGTGAGAGGGCAACATTGAGCAAAGACTAAAAAAAGGTGAGAAAGGATTGTGTGTGTGTCTGGGAAAAGAGCTTCCAGCTGAGGAAGGAACCAGTGCAGGGTGCTGGGTGGAAGCACACCTTCACAGTCTAGGAACAGAGGGGAGGCCTTGGCTCTGGGCCAGTGACTGGTGAAGAGGCAAAAGATGAGGCCAGAAAAGCCGTGGGGCTGGTGGGGCCATTGTGCTGGGCCTGTTGGTTCCCCTGTCCCAGGCATGGTCTTAGCCAGTGGGTAGATGACAGGTTAGAGTAGGTTTGAGCCGGAAGATCAGGAGTTCTGTTGTAGAGAAGATGAAGATGAGATGTCTGTAGACAGCTGGATAGAGGAGCTAGCTGCACATTAGAGCGCTTAGGTGCAGAGAGATATTTGGTTGTAGATGTAAAAGTGCATATTATCACCTGCAGAAGGAATCAGTTTTATTTGCAACCACTTATGTTTTGATATTTTCCTTTTACTTTTATATTACTACATACATACACGCACATATTTAAAAACAGACCATATATATGTGTGTATTTATTTATTGAGATAGTTGTAGATTCTCACACAAATGAAATAATACTAGGAGATTCTTTGTACACTTTGCCCAGTTTCTCCCACTGGTAACATTTTGTAAAACAACAGTATAATATCACATTGACATTGATATTGACACAATCCATCTCTTATTCAGACTTTTCTACTTGTATTTGTATTCATTGGGAGCGGGGGGCGGGGGGCACGTTAGTTCTATACAGTTTTTCACCTATGTGGGTTCATGTATCCACTACCATAGTAGACACTGAGCAGTTCTATTCCCCAGGAAAGCCATTTGGTCCAGGACTCTTATTTGTTGGGAGATTTTTGATAACTGATTTATTTTCTTCACTAGTTATGGGTGTGTTCAAATTTTCTATTTCTTCCTGTTTGAGTTTTGGTAGTGTGTGGGTGTTTAGGAATTTGTCCATTTCTTCCAGGTTGTCCAGTTTGTTGGCATATAATTTTTCATAGTATTCCCTGATAATTGCTTGTATTTCTGAGGGATTGGTTATAATAAATCCATTTTCATTCGTGATTTTATCTGTTTGCGTCCTCTCTCTTTTTGAGAAGCCTGGCTAGAGGTTTATCAGTTTTGTTTGTTTTTAAAAAAAAACCTAGGGGCGCCTGGGTGGCGCAGTCGGTTAAGCGTCCGACTTCAGCCAGGTCACGATCTCGCAGTCCGTGAGTTCAAGCCCCGCGTCAGGCTCTGGGCTGATGGCTCGGAGCCTGGAGCCTGTTTCTGATTCTGTGTCTCCCTCTCTCTCTGCCCCTCCCCCGTTCATGCTCTGTCTCTCTCTGTCCCAAAAATAAATAAAAAACGTTGAAAAAATAAATAAATAAATTAAAAAAACCTGAACTCTTAGTTTCGTTGATCTGGTTTTTTTTTTTTTTTTTGGATTCTATATTCATTTCTGCTCTGATCTTTATTATTTCTCTTCTTCTGCTGGGTTTGGGGTTTCTTTGCTGTTCTTCTTCTTGTTCCTTTAGGTGTGCTCTTAGATTTTGTATTTGGGGTTTTTCTTGTTTCTTGAGATAGGCCTGGATTGCAATGTATTTTCCTCCTAGGACTGCCTTTGCTGCATCCCAAAGTTTTTGAATTGTTGTGTTTTCATTTTCATTTGTTTCCGTATATTTTTTAATTTCTTCTTTAATTGCCTGATTGGCCCATTCGTTCTTTAGTAGAATGTTCTTTAACCTCCATGCATTTGGAGGTTTTCCAAACCTTTTCCTGTGGTTGATTTCAAGTTTCATAGCAGTGTGATCTGAAAGTGTGTATAGTATGATCTCAATTCTTGTCTATTTATTGAGGGCTGTTTTGTTACCCAGTGTGTGATATATCTTGGAGAATGTTCCAGGTGCACTCGAGAAGAAAGTATATTCTTGCTGCTTTAGGATGAAAAGTTCTAAATATATCTGTCAAGTCCATCTGGTCCAGTGTATCATTCAGGGCCATTGTTTCTTTATTGATTTTCTGTCTAGATGATCCGTCCATTGTTGTAAGTGGAGTATTAAAGTCCCCTGCAGTTACCACATTCTTAACAATAAGATTGCTTATGTTTGTGATTAATTGTTTTATATATTTGGGTGCTTCCGAATTTGGTGCATAGACATTTATAATTGTTAGCTCTTCCTGATGGATAGACCCCGTAATTATTATGTAATGCCCTTCTTCATCTCTTGTTACAGCCTTTAATTTAAAGTCTAGTTTGTCTGATATAAGTATGGCTACTCCAGCTTTGTTTTGACTTCCAGTAGCATGATAAATAGTTCTGCATCCCCTTACTTTCAATCTGAAGGTGTCCTCGGATCTAAAATGGTATCTTATAGACAGCAAATAGATGGGTCTTGTTTTTTTGTTTTTTTTTTGTCCATTCTGATACACTGTGTCTTTTGATTGGAGCATTTAGTCCATTTACATTAAGTGTTATTATTGAAAGATACGGGTTTAGAGTCATTGTGTTATCTGTAGGTTTCATGCTTGTACTGATGTCTCTGGTACTTTGTGGTCCTTGCAACATTTCACTCACAGAGTCCCCCTTAGGATCTCTTGTAGGGCTGGTTTAGTGGTGATGAATTCCTTCAGTTTTTGTTTGGGAAAACCTTTATCTCTCCTTCTATTCTGAATGATAGGCTTGCTGAATAAAGGATTCTTGGCTGCATATTTTTCTTGTTCATCACATTGAAGATTTCCTGTCATTCTTTTCTGGCCTGCCAAGTTTCAGTAGATAGGTCTGCTACTACCCTTATGTGTCTACCTTTGTATGGTAAGCCCCATTTATCCCTAACTGCTTTCAGAATTCTCTCTTTATCCTTGTATTTTGCCAGTTTCACTCTGATATGTTGTGCAGAAGATTGATTCAAGTTACGTCTGAGAGGAGCTCTCTGTGCCTCTTGGATTTCAGTATTTGTTTCCTTCCCCAGATTGGGGAAGTTCTCAGCTGTGATTTGTTAAAGTACACCTTCAGCCCCTTTCTCTCTCTCTCTCTCCTTCTCCTGGAATTCCTATGATACAGATATTGTTCTGTTTGATTGAGTCAGTTCTCTGATTCTCCCCTTGTGATCCAGGATTTTTTTTTGTCTCTCTCTCTTTTTATTTTAATTTTTATGTTTACTTATTTCTGAGACAGAGAGAGACAGAGCATGAGCGGGGGAGGGGCAGAGAGAGAGGGAGACACAGAATCCGAAGCAGGCTCCAGGCTCTGAGCTGTCAGCACAGAGCCCGACACGGGGCTCGAACTCATGAACTGTTTGATCATGACCTGAGCCGAAGTCGGTCACCCAACCGACTGAGCCACCCAGGCACCCCTCTCTTTTTTTTTTTTAAATGTTTATTTACTCTTGAAGGAGAGAGAGAGAGAGAGAGAGAATGTGAGTGGGGGAGGGGCAGAGAGAGAGGGAGACACAGAATCTGAAGCAGGCTCCATGCTCTGAGCTGTCAGCGCAGAGCCCATTGCGGGGCTCGAGCTCACGATCTGTGAGATCATGGCCTGAGTGAAGTTGGTTGCCCAGCCGACTGAGCCACCCAGGCGTCCCTGTCTCTTTTTTTTTCGGCTTCCTCTTTTTCCATAATTTTATCTTCTAATTCACTTATTCTCCCCTCTGCCTCTTCAGTCCATGTTGTGGCCGCCTCCATTTTATTTTGCACCTCATTTATAGCATTTTTTATTTCATCATTACCATTTTTTAGTTCCTTGATCTCTGCAGCAATAGATTCTCTGCTGTGTTCTATGCTTTTTTCAAGCCCAGCAATTAATCTTATGACCATTTTTCTAAATTCTTGTTCAGTTATATTGCTTATATCTGTTTTGATCAGTTCATTAGCTGTCATTTCTTCCTGGAATTTCTTTTGAGGAGAATTCTTCCATTTTGTCATTTTGGCTAGTTTTCTGTCCCTTACGTGTTTTAAAAGCTTGTTATGTGCTCTACCCCTGCGAGCACTGCTATATTAAAGGGGGGTCATACACTGTCCAGGGCCTCGCCCTTCAGAAGGTGTTTTTTGGAGAGTGTTACTTGCTCTCTGTTGTTGTGACCTTGGTTATTTTATTTCCCTACTTGTAGTGGTGTTTTGGACCCTCCACCAGGTGTGCTTTGATTTGTTCCTTGGAGTAGCCCTATGGCCCATCAGGTTGTCCTGGTGTATCCCTGGTAGCGACTCAGTCTCTTTTCCTCCCAGCCTCTTGGGGTTCAAAGTCCTTTGGCTTCAACCCTTCTTTGAGAGACGTGGGAAGTTTGGATCTCCCTACTTCTCTGCCATGTTGGTCCCTCCCTCAATACTGAGCAGTTCTAATTAATACTTGTTATAACCCTCCCATGCCCCTGTACCTTACAGACAGGTAGGTAGGTAGATGGGTAGAGTTATACAGATATATAGATACATAGATTGATTTGGTTTGGTTTGGTTTTAATTAGCATTTTTTTAAGTTGTGGTAAAATACACATAACCAAATTTACCATCTTAACCATCTTTCAAGTGTGTAATTCAGTACTGTTATGTATGTTCACAGTATTGAGTAACCAAGCTCCAGAACTTTTTCATCTTGCCAAACTAAAACTATATACCCATTAAGCAACAACTCCCCATTCTCCGTCCCCCAGCTCCTGGCAACCATCTTTCTGTCTTTATAAATTTGACTGCTTTAGAGACCTCATATAAGGGGCGTCATACATTATTTGTGTTTCTGTGACTAGCTTATGTTAATTACCATAATATTTACAAGGTTCATCCACTTTGTAGAATGCGTTAGAATCTCTTAAGGCTGAATAATATTCCATTGTATATATACACCACAGTTTGCTTATCCATTCACCCATCACTGGACACTTAAACTGCTTCTACTTCTTAGCTATTGTGAATATTGCTATTATGAACATGGGTGTACAATATCTCCTCAAGACCGTGCTTTCAATTCTTTTGGATAAATACCCAGAAGTAGAATTGCTGGATCATGGGTAATCCTATTTTTAATTTTTTAAGGAATGTCCATACTGTCTTAAAAGCAGATGTCCCATTTTACACTCCCACCAGCAATGCACAAGATTCCAATTTCTACACATCTCCACCAGCACTTGTTACTTTCTCTGTCTCTTGTTAATAGTAGTCAACCTAATAGATGTAAGGTGATAATCTCATTCTGGTTTTGATTTGCATTTTTGTGGTAGCAAATGATGTTGAGCATCTTTTTATATGCTTATTGGCCATTTGTACATCATCTTTGGAGAAATATCTGTTCAAGTCCTTTGCCCATTTTTGAATGGGTTTTTCTGTTTTCTGTCATTGAGCTTTCTCTATATTTCTGGACATTTAATCCCTCATCAGATTATGTGATTTACAAATATTTTCTCCCATTTTGTGGGTTGCCTTTTTATTCTGTTGATAGTATCCTTTGGTGGGCAAAAAGGTTTTAATTTTCAAGAAGTCCAGTTTGTCTATTTTTTTTCCTCTTAATTCCTGTGCCTTTGATATCATGTCTAAGAAAACATTGTCATATCTAGTGTCATGAAGCTTTCCCCCATGTTTTCTTCTAAAAGTCTTATAGTGTTAGGTTTTATATTTGAGTCCTTGACCCATTTTGAGTTAATTTCTGTATATGGTGTAAGGTTCCAGCTTCATTCTTTTGCATGCAGATGTTCATTTTTTCCAGCACCATTTGTTGATAAAACTGTCCCTTTCCCATTGACTGGTCTTGGCACCCTTGTTGAAAATCACTTGACCACATATGCAAGTGTTTATTTCTAGGCTCTCTATTCTGCCACACTGGTCTATTTATCTGTCTTCATGCCAGTAACACACTGTTTTGATTACTGTAGCTTTGTAGTCAGTTTTGAGATCAGGAAGCATTAAGACTCCAGCTTTGTTCTTTTCCAAGTTTCTTTTGGCTATTTGGCGTCCCATGACATTCCATAAGAATTATAGGATAGGTTTTTCTATTTCTCCAAAAATGTCATTGCAATTTTTTGTTTTGTGTGTGTGTGTGTGTGCATGTTTTTTTTTTTTTTTCAAGTAAATGCAGGGCTGAAACTCATAACCCCAAGATCAAGAGTTGCACACTCGACCAACTGAGCCAGCCAGACACCCCTGTCCTTGCAGTTCTGTTAGGGATTGAATTAAATCTGTAGAATTTGGGGTATTGTTGACATCTTAACAGAATTAAGTCTTTCAGTTCATGAACACAATATGTCTTTCCATTTATTTCTGTCTTTAATTTCTTTCAGCGCTGTTTTCTAGTTTTCACTGTACAGCTCTTTGGCCCCCTTGGTTATGTTGATTTCTAAGTATTTTTTTATTCTGTTTTAAATGGAATTGCTTTCTTGGTTCTGTTTTTCATTTTTCACTGTTAAATGTATAGAAATGCAACTAAGTTTGTTGATTTTGTGTCATTCAGTTTTACTAAATTCATCTATTCTCTGGAATCTTCAAGGTTTTCTATATAGTAGATCATGTCCTTTGCACCCATCTTATATTTTAATATTGTTTTGTAACTTTTTTCACTTAATAAATGTTTCAAACATTTCCCCATGTTTCATTTTTAGTTACAGATTTACCAAAATTTGTTAAAACCAGGTATTAATGGGCTATACAGGAGAGAAGTGATTCCAGGAACAATGTGCATTGGGCAAAAACCTCAAATTCCCCCAAGCTTCCATTTCAGCAGGGCGTGCTCACATCACAGATGTATCATTGGATCTGCCTCGTGAGCTGTCAGAGCATAAAGGCTCGGAGACAGGAGCCCAAACCAAAGGTCTGAAGGCCACTGAGAGGGCCGGCTACTCTCATTTGGGCCCTTCCTGCTGCTCTCTGGCCATTGCTCTTTGTTTGGACTTCAAGTTCCACATGTGGGCTCCTCCAGGAATCTTTTCCTCTGTTGCAAGGGAGGAGGATTCTACCTTACCACACCTGGTCAGAACCCAGCTTCTGAGATTGACTCTTTATTCCTGCTATATGCAGAACATTTGTGCTGCAGTCATCAGATCAGCAACCCCCAGGCAGGGGACAGGGGACAACTGTCATGGCTCCGTGGAGAGAGTGACAACAGGGTATTGTGTGTGGTCTGAGGAGGGGTGCAAGAAGGTGTCCAGGAGGGGGGACCTGGAAGCAGAGCCCCAAGGAGAACGGACTTTAGTGGGTGTGCAGGGAGAGGATGCTGGCCGTTGTCATTCAGAGGATGTGACATTGCTTGGCAGCTCTAGGATCCAGGGAATGGATTACTTTCTCTTTTGTCTCTGTCACAGTACAAAGAAAGATGGAATGCAGGAGGCAGTTGGGAATTCATCTTTATCATTGTGCTATGCCACAGTAAGGGTTTTCTAACTAGTCAGGCCATAGATCCTTTTCCTCAGCTGTACCTCAAAGAGCCCTTTAGAAAAAAGGAGGTCTGTTTCTACTGAGGGAATGTGAACCACTGTTTTTCTTGGACTGAAGAATCTAGTGCTAAAAGGAGGTAGGGAGCCAGCACTATGCTCGTGGCTTTGTGTAGGTGCACTACAGTATTTCTTCTGCTTTGTGGCACATCTCTACAAAAGCAAACACGGTGCCCATTACCCCAGTCACACCTTTCACCAAAGCACATCTTGATCTCACAAATGTTCACGTGTGAAATGTGACGTCTTCGAAGCAATGTGACATGGCCTCTTAATCTCTCTCAGAAGGTGCTTGTAAGGGGGACTGTGTCTTCCCCATTGTTCAGATTAAATAACTTATGAGCAATAGGGCTGAGAATTCCACCCAGGTGCATTCATTGCTCTAACCCAGGCCTATTTCCAGCCCTCAGTTCTGTCTTCCCTTGGAGCCTTAAGGCCCCCTCCAGCTTAACAGTTCCCTCCAGTCTTAACAAAAGCCCATTCCACACAGCTTTGTGGAGCTGAAATGTGAATCTGATCGTGGCATTCTTTTGCTTCAGAGATAGCTATAGAAGATGGTCTGCTTTCCACAGTGGTGCCTTGCTGGGCCCTGCCCCTCTCCCAAGCCTCCTTTCTCCCCACACTCTGCAGCAGCTTGTCAGGCTTATTCTGCATTTCATGCCATATCCCCTCTGCCTGACATTCCCTTCCCTCCTCTTCTGGCTGACTTCTCCTCAACCTTTGGGACTCACTTCAATTGTGATTTCTGTAGGAAGGCCAAGCTTAGGTAGCTTTCCACCTGTGCAGACATCCATCACTAGGAGCTTCCTGAGTGCAGAGCTGAGCCATTCATAGCTTTACTTTCCCTCGACTTAGTCCAGTAGCAGGCTCATAGTAGACAACCACCAAGGTGGATGGATGAGAAAACATCCTATTGATGCTATGAGTGGGTTAGTGGTCAAGACTCGTGCTATGACGAGTACCTGTGCAACAGAGCCCCTCTGCTAAGGTAGCCTCTACTCTGAGTGTTCTTGGGGAGTCAGGCTTGTCTTTGGCTTGCACTTAAGTGATTTTGATGTACTTCTTGAGGGGACATACAATGTCTCATATACTTAAGGAATTGAAAAGCACTCCTATAGTCAGGTGGATACTCCTCCCTGATGGCCTTCTCAAGACTGTCGCTGAGTCAGCTAGAACTTTTTTGGTGAAAATGATAAGTATGCAGATCCAGTTACCTTAGGCAGAAAAGTGAATGAATTAGCATTTTGAGTAGTCTCTTGTATAAAAAACTACCCCCAAAACCTGCTGGCTTAAAACAATAGCTGTTTTATTATTTATTTGTGGTTGTGAAACCTGGCCAGGCCCAGCAGGGACAGCTCAACTTAGTTCTGCATAGAATCTGCTGGGGTGGCTAGAGCAGCTTGGGACCAGAAAACGTCAGTCTGGGTCCTGTGCCAGGGCCTTGATTCTCACTGTTGTCTGGGTTCTTTGACCCTTTTTATGTGGCCAGCTTGGAGGTCTCTACATGGTGGTCTCAGGGTACTTTAACTTCTCACATGGCAGCTGGCTTTCTCCAGAAGTCAAAAGTTGAACTGGACCTGTTTGAGGCTTAAGCTCAGAACTAGAACAGCATCACTTCAGTCACATTCTGTTAAAACAGGTCAGAGAACCAGCCCAAATTCAAGGAGAGGAAAACACACAAGGGCAGGAGTCCTGGGGAAATGTGGTTCAGTGGAGCCTAATCAGATAGCTGCCTCCCCCGGCCTGTGGGACTGAGGTGTCTGGGGTGATCAGTGCTCAGTATAGCAAGTCCAAGGCCAAGCCCAGGTCATCAGGACTAGTTGTGCACATATGCATAGCTCTCACTGGTGCTCTGTCTCTCTACTTCACCTTTCATCTGTAGGCTTTAAGTCACTTCCCTGCAGGCAGTGTCATCCTAGCCCTCCAGCATCTCCAGGAGTATCCCCTCCTAGCTTCCCCTGGAGGAGAAGTACATTTCCATACTTGAATCTCAGGCTCTGGAAAAAGCAGCTTATATGGCCTTGGGCAACTTTCCTAACTTGTGTGCCTCAGTTTCCCCCTCTGTCAAATGAGGATGTCAGAACTATCTACTTCAGAGGACAGTGTGAAACTTATCCTGGGCTGTGCTGCCTGCAGGGCTTGAGTGGCACATCAGATGCTCATTAGAGCATGTCATGGACTGGGAAGAAGAGGTCCACAGGGCTTACCCCAGTGTGACTCTGCCTCTCCTGGAAGGAGTAACTGGCTGGCACCTCCAAGGACTGGCCCATTGCAGCTTCCTGAGAGGTCCTGAGTAGAGATGGTGGTGCTAATGGGGTTGACACTCCTTGCCACTGCCCTCACCATACTGGGAGACATCTGCTCTTCTGAATTTCACGAGGCTCTTAGTGGTACTAATCAGTTGCCTTCCTCTGGTGTCTGGCAGGACCCTGAACCTCACTTAGTCTCAGCACTAAGTGCCGTGGTCTGCACAGCCTGGGCCCAGAGCTCCTACTGTCCTTTCTTGTTTCTTGAGGCTTCCCTATCAGGCATTTGTCATGGCCCAGATGGGCAAGAAATCCACCTTCTTGCTACTGCTTCCCTCCCAGGTCCTCAGCCTGTGGAAAAGTGTGGCACATTCTCAGCAGCAGCATTTCAGGCTCTCTGGCTTAGCACACCTGGCAGCCACCTGACCCAGGAAGGGTGTGGTGTGCCAGTGTAGTTGTGAGTGCACAGGCACAGGGGTACCAGTTTGAGCATTCCCAGTCCTTCTCACCTGTGTTCTTAGCACCTGCCTTCTTTTACCTACTGTATATTGTTTTCTGGATTCTTCTTTTGAAGATGAAGGTGGGACTAATTAGGGTCTGCCATCTAGACTATGGAAGAACAACTTGCAATAACTCTCTTTCCTCATGCCCCCCGAGTGTGCTCCACTGCTGGTTCTGGCTCCTTCAAAGCTATAAGAGTACCGAGCTGTGTTGGGGCTTGTCTTGGGAACCCTTGGAGTAAAAGCTCAGATCAGACCAGGGCTGAATTTCCTATATGTTTGGGACAGCTTTGAGTATGCATGTGCTCTAGGAAGGCGATCGGTAGCCACTTGGCTAAGTTTCACCTTTCATTGTAGAGCTCTGACTCTTGAGTATGTACCTGGAGGTGACCGAGGGTCTCAGGGACCAGACTGGAGCTGCCAGTATGATGTCAGGGGCTTGTAGCAGGCTGTGTTGTCTTGGATTTCAGTAAGTAGACGAAATAACATGTAATGTGATTTCCAACCTTCCTAGGGTTTCTCCTTGTTCTCTGAGACAAAATGGGTCCCTTGCATTTGGCACACCTGCTTGATACTGGCCTTGCACAGCTGTTTTCCCCACTACCACATGACAAGAAAGAGAGCACATTTCCCTTTGTTTTGTGGAAGCTCAGGCTCAATTTGCCTGCAGGGGTATGGCTATCCAGAAGAAGGTAAGGTGAGCTGGCTGTTTCTTGGGGCCCATGCTGGCCATTGCCTTTTTGAGTACCAATATTTTATTTTCTACACTTAGGCACTAGCCCTAGCAGGACTTTGAGCTCTTAGGCAGCCACCACCTGCCTCTGCCCTGCCCCTCCCTGCCTGCACTTGCCACCATGTGATTCTAGAGCTGGTAACCCTCGTTCTGGTGTCCATGCCAACTCCTCTTGGGTAACAGAGACAAAGCATCCTCAACTAAGATACTCCTCAGCAATAGCACCTTGACTATATCAGTGATTGCTGGTATTCATCATGCATCTAATTTGTCACTAACCAAATGTTACTGAGCAACCACTCACCAGACCTATGCTAGAAGCTGAGAATGTGGTAACGAACACGACAACAATTGACATGCCACTCTTACCATGAAAGCAGATGAGGGACCCAGACAAATGCCCACAGGCCCCAGGCCCCAGGCCCCAGGAATACTTCTAGTCTGCTGGGTTTCAAGCTGTCACGACGCCTTTGCCAGTCTGGTCCACCAAACTATAGCTAGCTACCTAGCTTCATGGGCTCCTGGTAGGGTCTGCACCCTGCACTCTAGGAGCTAGTAGCTATAGTCCTTCCCCCTAGACAGACTGAACATCTGGTTGAATGAGGGCTCATCCTGTAGAGGAAGTTCAGCCAGAGGAGATGCTGAGAATGCTGACTTTCCACGGACTTTGATGCAGCACAAATGTATAGGCGGTCTTTTGGAAGCAGAAGCATGATGAGGGAAGTGATGCGTGTGATCGCAGTCAGCTACTGGTCCTACCCAGCTGTCAGCGAAGCAAAAAGGCCAGGGTGCTTATGTGTCCAGGCTGTCAGCCAAGTGCAGATCCATGGGATGGGGAGATGGCTGGAGGTATAGCCGTTGTGACTCAGCTGTTGTCGTGACCTGCTCATAGCCTTTACAACTGTGTGTCCTCAGAAGGTGGCCAGCTCTTGTCTGCTGGACATTTGTGCAAGTGCCCAGGCAATCTGTGAACTCAGTTGTTCTAGTGACAGAATGCTTTGTGCCACTTTTAGACTAAGCTATTTAATGTCACTTGGAGAGTCTTCCAGCAGTTTTTACTTTAACTGAAACTGTTAGATCACTCCACTCTTACAGATAATTTATCAACAGCCTATTATTTTTTCCTAGGAGCAGTGATTAAAGATATTACTCAGATAACCACCATTTCAAAATTTTTGACTCTGTTGATATTGTCCAATGAATACAAGCCAAGGTAGACGTTGTGTGTGTGTGTTTTTTTCTTTGTTTCTAGGCAAGCCAATTTTTTCAGTTGATATTCACCCTGACGGGACCAAGTTCGCAACTGGAGGACAAGGTACGTTCACAGAGTAACAGAGGGAGTACTCACAGCCCTGCCACCTTACTCTGCTTCTCCTGGTTGTCCACTGAGCTGAAAATAGAACACTTCTGTTTTTCAGTATGGATAAGATTCCATTTAAAATGTATAATTATAATCTATTATCTGAATAGGTTAAATAAAAATTCTTTTTTGGCTCTAGTGTGCTTGCTCTGTATAAATATTTTGGTAGTGGGTGTATCTTTTTAATTCCTATTCATTGGGCTAATATTAAAATCAGTTTGCATCCCCAAGCCCCAACTTATTGAACACAGAGAGTGGCAGGTGGTCCCGTGGATAGAGCCCCAGTCCCAGAGACTAAGGTTGGTTCCTCATCTTTGTTCTGACAACACTTGCTCATCTGAAAAGGAGGAGGAGGTGACTGAACTATGGAGGTAGTCGTGTAGTTATTAGGCCCATTTTCTGGGTTCAGAGGAATTTGGCTGAGTTAGAGAACAAGTATGCTGTAGGCAAGTAAAATGCCCATGCCATTTGAAAATACGGTCCATAGCATTGTCAGTGTACTACATCCAGTGTTGCGGTGTCACAATAATAGCCCTGCTTAGAAAGTCATTTATCAGGCCACTACACCAAGATATATATATGGTGGCATAAAATAGCATTCCCAGAGTCCAGTCCCTGGTAGCTTCCACCCCAGAACAGTGTCTTTCTCTGGCCAGCGACTCCCTGGATAAGAGTGCTTCTGTGAGTTCCAGGTCCTCAGGCTGGGTGCTGCAGAGTGGGCTGTCTATAGACTTCCTGCTGCAGGGGT
Source organism: Panthera tigris (assembly GCF_018350195.1). Taxonomy (NCBI): domain Eukaryota; kingdom Metazoa; phylum Chordata; class Mammalia; order Carnivora; family Felidae; genus Panthera; species Panthera tigris. The sequence goes on from NC_056671.1 coordinate 28,596,055, forward strand.
ATGCAGGGAGGTCTTGATTTCCTTCCTGCATGCTGTGGGCTGCACCCAGAAGGTGCCCATCATGTCACCTACGGCCACTGGACTAAGCTGAGGGACTGGGTTTTTTCCTCATCCATAAGAAGAGGCATACCTTCCCACCCTTCTCAATAGAGTAAGGTCAAGAAGAGCTGTTTAGGAAATATTTTTACATAGTGGCCAATAGGCAGTTTCAGGTATGCCTTATGGTAATTCTTATCTGTCCATTCGTAGGCATTTAGTGGTTTTTACTCTAAACTAGTTCAATGAGGGGCTGGACTTTTCGTTAGGTATCAGTAATGGAAAGCTTAGAAAGAAAAATCATTGCCAAGATGCACACATAAATTTTTTAGCAGAATACTGTATCACCTTATAACACCAGAACAGTAAATGCCCTCTTTCAGTTGATCTCCCATCTGCAGGTGAAAGCAAAGGGCAGATAAGGTAATGAACCTTTTTTCCTATGTTCAGGGCACATTTCATTCAGCCATGGACCCAGGCAGCATCTGGAAAGGGACCAAAGTATCGACAGGGATGTGCTGCTATCCTTGGGTCCTGAAAGGGTGCTGGGACATCAACTTTTCCAGCTCTTCATCTTACAGATGAGGAATCTGGGTCTTGGGCCTGGATGAGGACCTTCTGGGAGTCTGGAGAGATCTGTGTTAGAGGCCAGACCAGACCTCAGTGCCCTCCTGTTTTTTAGTGCAGAGTTCTTTTCAAAGTCAGGTTGGCCTCAGCCTACTACTAAATCCACATCGGTTTTGATCCCCATAAACACTTGTTTCTTCATCTTTTCCATATATTAATAATGCAAATTTAGTCTCCTCTGATCTAGTCCATTATGGTTTATGAAAGCTAAATGAGGACTGTGTCTCAGAGTTAATATCAAATTTCTGCTTATTGCACATTGAAATTATTTTTGCTCCTTCATTCCAGGACAGGATTCTGGGAAGGTTGTGATCTGGAATATGTCTCCAGTCCTCCAGGAGGATGACGAGAAGGATGAAAATATTCCCAAGATGCTTTGCCAGATGGACAATCACTTAGGTATTACAGAGTGGCCCTTTGCAGGCTTTGCGTGTTGGCAGAGTGCCCAAGGTTAGCACATGTGTTTGTAATTAGAAAGATAAGGCCCCGTGCGGCGGTAACTCCCCTCGGCCTGCTGTCTGAAGGCACAGATGTTGGCTGCACACCTGGGTGAGTTATTCGGCAGAAGACTCGGCCCGCCCACAGAACCATCTTTGGACAGTCTGCAGGTACCTCTGGTGATTTCCTGCTCATGAGTCGTTACTGCCTGATACCATGGGGCTTTGGGGCCAGTGACCTGGAAGCAGTAGGGTTCTGGGGAAGGGTGTATTAAAGACAACTCACCAAAATGTCTCAAGATTGCCACTGTGTCACTCTGAGGCCCTCTGCCAGGACCCTTTTGTTGGTCAGACAGTGTTGTGGTTTCCTTTCCTACATTTAGCGCCTTAGTTTCCTGCCTCTGAGCAACAGGGTGACTGTATCTGGCTCTGGTTTCCAACCTAGTTGCCTCCCCGGAGATGCTCCATTAACAGTTATGTCCTCCCTTCCTTGACTCTGTGTGTTCTTGCTCTCCCATCTGTCTCTCAGTGCCCTCCGACGTGGAGTACAAGTCACAGGCAAGCCGTTTGTGGGCTACAACTTGGATAGTGTCCCTTGTATTGCAGGGCTCCCAAAGGCCCAGCTGTGAGTTGCTCTGACCCATCAGGAGCCAAGGAGGCATTTCTGCTGGTCTTAATTTATAAGTGCAGAACCAGTCAACCTGCAGTGCTGACAAGTTTGGAAAATCCAAATTTAAAAGGGCTACAGATGGGATGAAGTCAGAGATTTATGCTCTAACAGGCTGCTCCTCTGAAAGTTTTGGGAAGGGCATCTCAGCCTTTTTAGTACTTGCCCTCATTTTAAGAATTCTCCCTGCTAAGAAACATATCTCATCATGAGACAGCCCTTTTGAAATAATGAGATTTAGTTATCAATTTTCATGGAAAATTACCTTCTCCTATTGACTATTTGATCCAGCACTAACACTTCTCAGGTTGTGCAGAGTGTTGCCCTCCAAACTCTGTCCTGGTCATTTGTTATTACAACACAAGTAGAATAGTATTTGAACTGGATTGTTCTTCTGAGGCTTACCCACAGTGGATGCCTTGAATAGTTGAGACAGAGTAGGTTTTATAAACTCTTTGCATCTTGCCAGACTCTGCATAAAGCAAATGGGCGTGACTATTGGATTTTCATCACCCTATTTTTTTTTCTTCCCAGCATGTGTGAACTGTGTGCGGTGGTCAAACAGTGGGATGTATTTAGCTTCTGGGGGAGATGACAAACTGATTATGGTGTGGAAACGGGCTACGTAAGCATCATTTTCCTTTCTTCACATTTTATTTTTAGAAGCTTCTTGGCTGGTCTTAATCACAGTCACCTTTTCCCACTCTGGCACTGAAGTCCATAGAGCTCCAACTTCCTGAGTAGCAGGAAGACACGTAGGCCAGGAGTAGCTGGGGCCTGACCAGGGTGTCAGGAGGCCACCTACCTGCCTGGAGACCTGCTCAATCACCCCCTTACAGGGCTGCAGAGTATCTACCTGAAAAGCTCATTCTGTCCATTGCTGATGTTGGTGGTTTTGTTTGTTTTGTTTTCCAAATGAAATTTTCCAACATACAACATAGGTAAACATCAAGGTGCTCTGATGGAATTTGGGGGAGGGGACCCAGAGCCCACCCTCTTTGCCATTCACCTCATTCTCTGTCAGCCTCACCCTGGGATAGTAAGGAGTACCCCTTCAAAGTCCTTCTCTGTACCCACAATGAACTAACCATCACCTAGAAAACATTTTCTTTAAACCTAGACTGAGTCTCTCAGGGTGGGTCCTGGGACTCTGTTTCATAACCAGCTCCCCAGGTAACTCTGGGGGCTAGTCAGACTAGGGAACCAGACCCTAGCCCACTGCCTAGCCAAAGTGGCCCCATGGACATGGCCATGAGAGCAAAGACATGCTGTCTCCTTTGGTCCACTCGGTGAAGTTTTTCTGTGGGTCTATAAGAGTTCTGTGGGAGCAAAGGATGTTAACAGAGGCTCTGTGCATCAGTGGTGTTAACACCACCTTCATGGGGACCCACCCAACTGCTCACATGGCAGGAGCTATGAGTGCTTTCCAAGAGGGCTTTAAAAAGACTGTTGGTTTTGCTGCTTTAGTCAACATAAATAACATATTTAGTATATAATTTGGAAATCTGAAAAAAATATATAAAAGAAATCACCATCCCACCACCCGAAGAAAGCCAAAGTTAATATATTGGTATTTTTTGTGTGTCTTAACCATTTTCCACGCATAGATGATACCCATGTTACATGTATTCTTTTTCTTTACATACTGATATCTAGCTGTATAAGATGTCCTGTGGCCTGCTTCTTTCACTTAATTATATATGGTGAACATTTCACCATGCAGTGGATAGTCTTTTACCACAAGATTTGTGATGGCTATTTGGTATTTGATAAAGTGCATGGAACATAACTTACCTAATCAGCCTCCGTTGTTCACCAATTCAATGCTTTCCAGCCATTGTCTGGTTTTGCTTTGTTCTGTCTGCCATGATAAGCTGTGCTGCAGTGAGCATCTCTGTGCAGTGCCTAGAGCATGCCTGGAGTGCCTTCCTGACTCCTCTTTCACACAGGTACATCGGCCCCAGCACTGTGTTCGGCTCCAGTGGTAAGCTTGCCAACGTGGAGCAATGGCGATGTGTCTCTATCCTCCGGAGTCACTCAGGCGGTGAGTGGGGCTGCCTGTTGGGGTGGGTGGCCCTGGCAGCTGTCTGAAATCAGCAGCAGCACCTCCACAGCCCCCGTGGACTGTTTTGGTTCTTAAAGCAGCCTTGCGTCTGGGCCATCCCTCCCCATCACCATCGGTCACACCCAGCCTGTCCCTCAAGGTCTGTGCAGTTACCATCCCCACTGCCTGCCTCCAGCTGCATTCAGCGCCCCCACTCCTGCCCTCATGGGGTATATGTTTATATCTTCAATGTAGAATCCCCACGTTCTGCTGTTTTTCCTGGTGAACTGAATCACTACCTTCATCAGTGGATCACTAAGTCTGTAAGCACACTTTATTTTTTCCACAGAAACGAGCACACATAAAAAGGGGCTCAAGGAAAAGTTTTTCACTTGACCTTGAGTAATTTCGCAAAATGTTTAATAGATTTGGAATGGAAAGGGACAGATTTGGACTGAAGAGGAAGAAGGGCAATCAATAGCTGTCATAAGCCATGTGCTGTACACTCAGATGCCAGGGATACTAGAGGGACTATATACCTCAAAATAGAAGCCTGTGGTCTTGCCCAAGAATGGCCTGAAGTGTTTTCCTAGTCAGGGTGACAGCAGAAGCCAGAAAGGCCTGACGTGCATGGTGGGTTGGCAGCATTTCACCACTGCTAGATCTTTACATACAAGGCAAGGGAGCAGCACAGAGTGGGGCTGGCTGAGTATCAAGGACCAGGACACAGATGGTTCTTGCTCCCCGTTAATGAAGGTGGCCTTTATCGTGGAAGAGACAGGAGACATTAAAAGCTTTGAGGTATAAGAGGGGGATCATTCTGACAGGTTAGAGAAGAGCCTGTTTTAGTGGTTCAGATGAAAACTGCAAGGGCCTGAACCAGGCCTGGGATAATTGGGATAGAGAGGGAGAATGACTTGGGAAATTCTTAGGACAAAGCAAGTGAGGGACGAAGGAGATTCCTAGCTGGTGCCTACATTACCAGTGGTGTCCTCTCTCAGGCCATAATGATAGTGGGCTTACAGGGATGGACACCAGTTCAGTGTGGCATATGCTGAGTTTGGGGAGCGGGGATCGGGAAGAATGTCACAAGACCCATTGGAATTGAGCCTGGAGCCCTGGGAGAAGATGGGACAAGAGTGAGAGGTTTGGAAGGCATCACCTATAATCTGCTGACAGGATATGCTCTGCAAATACTCTACAGACATGTTAAAGGTGAACAGACTTGCCTCTAGGTGACCATAGATTAATTCTGCATTTTTGAAAACTGACAGAGTAGCATTGTGTAATTGTTGATAGCCATAAAAACGTGTAACTTAACCTCACTTATTCACAGTTGCTCACAGCAAGGTCTATCTAGTTGGGCTCCTCTGGAACTTGGAGAAAGTGTCCATGCAGGTGTTCAAGTGTGGGGTAAGGCCTCAATGAGACCTTTGATGGGTTTCCTAACCTGAGACTTGAGCTGAGCCATAACCTCGACTTCTCTCCAGGGCTCTTCTTTACCAGGCAAGTAGGGTTGCCCACTTTCAGCAGGGTTACCCACTGCTTATTCAGTGGTCCTGATAGCAGCAGTGGGCAGAACTGTTGGAAGAAGAAAAATCAGTGGGAAAGCAGAAATAAATAGAAAACACTGGGTTTTAAAAGCAAAGTGTGAAAGGGGCGCCTGGGTGGCTCAGTCGGTTAAGCGGCCGACTTCAGCTCAGGTCACGATCTTGCGGTCCGTGAGTTCGAGCCCCGCGTCGGGCTCTGTGCTGACAGCTCAGAGCCTGGAGCCTGTTTCAGATTCTGTGTCTCCCTCTCTCTCTGCCCCTCCCCTGTTCATGCTCTGTCTCTCTCTGTCTCAAAAATAAATAAACATTAAAAAAAAATTTTTTTTTTTTAAAAAAAGCAAAGCGTGAAAAACATACACTTGGCATACTTAATAGGGGGATAGGGAGAAAAGACCTAGGTGAAATTAGAAGTAAAGGGTCTAGAAAAACATTTAACCTAGAGGGGAAAAAATCATCAGAGTATAGCATAATGTTTTTTGAACTAAAAAAATAAAATTCCAAAAAAATATAATCTAGAAAATGCAAGTTTTCAGAATTGATACCATAAGGTTAAGGAAAACTTCTTAAAGTAGTTAACCAATGAAGAAGTTGGAGTCATCAGAAATGACTCCTAATACTAAATTATTTGTTGACTTGTTGATGCATTGTTTCAAGCTTTTAAGAAAAATTATTCCAAAATGTAGAAATATTTATTCTTCAAAGGAAGCTATAACTCTGGGTTTCCAAAACTTAAAAGAAACACACACACACACACACACACACACACACAAAGCATAGATGAATATGAAAAAAGATAGAAAAATAAGAAACATAATGCAGGTGAATTTGGTAACTTTGGAAGAATTTTGTGTAAAGGTAATCTATTACTCTTAACAACATACTAGGAGATTAAATAAGAAAAGATAGTTGGGGAACCTGGCTGGCTCAGTCAGTAGAGCATGCGACTCTTAATCTCAAGGTTATGAGTTCAAGCCTCACATTGAGCATAGAGCCTACTTTTAAAAAGACAGTCATCTTAGGAGGTATTCTGAAAGGAATATCAGATAATTCAGCATCAATTTCTAAAAAATGTTTTTAAAATGGCCATAGGAAGTTATTTCCTTAACCTGAAAGTGTCCTATGTCTTTTTCAAACCAATGGCAAATATTATAACTCACAGTTGTTAGAACTTAAAAAAAATTGAAAAGTACTTAGGACTAATAAAAACGAGTCATTGGATTGGTCTTCTATAAGAAAAAATTTTTTTTAATTTTTTTTTAACGCTTATTTATTTTTGAGAGACAGAGCACGAGCAGGGGAGGGTCAGAGAAAGAGGGAGACACAGAATCCGAAGCAGGCTCCAGGCTCTGAGCTGTCAGCACAGAGCCCGACACGGGACTCGAACTCACAAACCCTGAGATCATGACCTGAGCCGAAGACAGACATTAACCAACTGAGCCATCCAGGCTCCCCAAGAAAATTTTTAATTATTCATCTTTCATTAGTAATAGCAAATTAGAATATCTAATCATAAAAAGAGAACTCTTATACAGCAGGAACAAAAGTTGTAAATACCCAGGAATAATCTTACCAAGAAATATATGAGGTCTGTAAGACTTAAACTACAAACCTTTTTTGAGAGAGATAAAATGACCACTTGATAAATGGAAAAACTGAATAAAATAAAGACACAATTTTTTCCTAAATTCTTTTAACAAATATTTATTGAGCACCCAGTATGTTCTGAGTACTGTTCAACCCTCAGAGAGTTTACGTTCTTTTAAAAGAGACAGACAATAAACTAGTCATGTCAGAAACTAGAAGTTAAGTGCTGGGGAACAAAATAAGACGAGGTTCTCGAGGAGGCCTCACTGAGAAGGTGACATGCAAGGGAAGACCAGGTAGAGGTTAAGGGACAACTGTGTGCACATCCAAAGAACTTACCAAGCTAAAGGAATAGCCAGGGCAACAGCCTTGGAGTGTGGATGTGTGCTTGGTGTATTCAGAGAACTAGGACACAAGGAGTGAACAGGGGAGGGAAGCAGGGACAGGCCTTCTAGGCCATTAGGAGGGGCTCTTCTCTGAGTGAGATGGGAAGGCTCAGTAGGGCTTTGAGCAGAGAAGCAAGGCCTGTGGCAGCTGCATGGACTATGGACGGCACTAGAGAGACCACTGATGAGGCTGCTCACATAATCTTGGTGAGAGACAGTGGACCTGGGTTGTAGCAGTGGAAGTCACAAGGAGCGGTAGTCAGAGGCAGAGTTCCTGGTGGATGGGATGTAGGGTATGTGAGATAAGCAAAGGAATCAGGACGGCTTCCTTGACTGGCCTGGAGGGTGGTAAGGATGCATATGCCATCACCTGATGGAGAAAGTGTGTAGGTGGGACAGAAATGTTTGCTGGGGGAAATGTTTAGAAATGCTTTGGGGCATGTTTGGTTTGCATTGTCTAGCAGGGGTGTAAGTGTCCTGCTGCATAGGCATTTTGATATGTGAAAGTTGAGTACAGGGGAGAAGCATAGGTGGGACTGGAGGCCAAGGGTAGAGGTTGGGCTTTGGGGTGATGAGGAACAAGTGAAACAGGCTGAGTCGGAGAGGAGGCCAGTTTAAGACAGCGGAGAGAGCATTTGAAGGAAAAGTGATTAAGCAGTGCATCACATGTTGCCTGGGGGTCAGGTAAGGGTGAGGATATTGACCATTGGACTTGATGGCATGGAGGCTGCCCATGGCCTTGGCTACTGCTGTTCGTTTTGGTGTTGTTGGGTGGAAGACTCATTGGAGGATGCTCAAGAAAGACTGGGATGGGGAGGGGAGGAAATAGCTAGATTGAACCAGGCTGGGTTTTGTCAGGCACATGTGAAAACACGGGAGAAGAGCAGAGGGTTATGGTGGACTCTAATCCGAATAGGGAGACAGCAGAAGGCCCATAGCACCTGTAAGCCCTGTTGGAGTTGAGAGGGAGCTGGAAGCACTGGGTTGATGGTAGGAGTGTGGGAGGGTTGGAATGAGACCAGGGAAGAGTTGCAGTGATCTGTCAGGGAGGGTCTCTGGGCATGACTGGGAATGAGTGCCTGAGGTAGTAGAAGCCAAGGTCACTGGAGGAGGCTGTGAAGTTTAAGGATCCAAGAGCCTTGTGTCAAAACAAAACAAAAGATTATCCTCCTAGAATCAGCAAGGATGATGATGAGAGTTTCTGGAGTGACATGTGACCAGAAATTTAACTCTTTAAGTGCAGGAGGGTGTCAGATATATGTAGATGTGCAATGGGAAGGAGAGGGAGTGGTATAGTCTGAAGACTGAAACTCCAAAACAGGGGTTTAGGGAGAAAATTATGTCACTTATGTGGATTTACAGCATAACTCAGCAGTGACTCCGAAGGGCATTCGGAATTATAAGGAAGGTTGTGGAAGAAAACATTCAAAGCTTCAGTGATTTAAAATGTCATGGGTTTGGGACCAAAACTTAACCAACATTGAAATCAGGTACATGTACCTAACAACTTGATGTATTGTGAAGGAAGCATCAGTTATCAATTATGGAGATTCTATCACAAGTGATAGAATAACCATTATACAGTTTGTGGATGAGGGGAGAGTAATATAGAGCTTCACTAAGTACAGCATGCACTGAAATAAATTCCAGATATTAAAGAGAGAAACATTCTAAATAATTAAAGCAGAAGAAAACAATTGAATTGTTGCAGAAGAATTGAATATTTATCAAACCTCTAGCAGAGAGAATATTTTTGAAGGTTAACAGGCAATAAAAGACATCACTAAGGAGAATAACAGACTTTACGTCATAAATCGCCTGCGGTGTTAGGAAGTTAAAACTGATAGAATTTGCAGCTAATGCCTGTATTATCAATAGTCTATGAAAATTGCTAAGAAAATGAAATCTCCTTTCTGGAATTCTCAGCTGACTACTTCTCTGCTCTAAGACTTAGGTACCACAGTGAAATTCTGATGTTTACACATTTGCCCCTCCTGGCCTGGAAGCTCCTAGAGGAGGTTCTTATTCCTCATTTTTATAGGCACTACACTTGTGCTTGTCAGACCTGCTGCACAAAAAACCTCCCAACAGACAAGAAAGGAAGAAAATAGTCTAAGAAGACAACTTTGTTAGACAAACATGTGAAAAATCTTCACTTTCATTACTAATCAAAGTGAAGTTAAAATATAAAAATGTACTTCATAAGTTAGAAGGGAAAAATCATAACCCTCAAGCTAATAAGAGAATTTGAAATGGACATCCTGCTTATAAAAGTGTAAAGTTCTAGAGGTCTCTGGAATGCAGTCTACAGGGTTAAGAGAGTCTAGACTTAGGAAAACCTTTAGGCCTTCTACCCAGAGTCCCACTTTGCCACATCAGTCACAAGAAATAAACCAGAGTGTAGAGAGTGGCATATGGCTGTGTGTTCATTAGCATGAAAACCTGGAAGCCAGTTATAGTTCATTGTTAAATTAGGTCTATTTATGGTAGTGAATGCTCTCAAAGACAGGATGCAGGGGCGCCTGGGTGGCTCAGTCGGTTAAGCGTCTGACTTCAGCTCAGGTCACGATCTCACGGTCCGTGAGTTCAAGCCCCGCGTCGGGCTCTGTGCTGACAGCTCAGAGCCTGGAGCCTGTTTCAGATTCTGTGTCTCCCTCTCTCTCTCTGACCCTCCCCTGTTCATGCTCTGTCTCTCTCTGTCTCAAAAATAAATAAACGTTAAAAAAAATTTTTTTTTAAATAAATAAAAAAAAGACAAAGAATGCAGAGCAAAACAGGAGAAGCCCTCAGGATCACATAGGCTATTAGAATACTAAATGCGTGGGGTGGCTGGGTGGCTCAGTCAGTTAAACATCTGACTCTTGATTTCGGCTCAGGTCATGATCTCACAGTTCAGGAGATTGAGCCCCTCATCAGGCTCTGCTGTGACAGCGTGGAGCTTGGTTGGGATTCTCTCTCTCTCTCCCTCCCTCCCTCCCTCCCTCCCTCCCTCCCTCCTTCCCTCCCTCTCCCCTCCCCCTCCCCTCCCCCTCTCTCATGCACACTCTCTCTTCCTCTCTCAAAATAAACATTTTTTTTAATTAAAAAGAATACTAAGTGCAGCACACTAGTGTGTATGCTGTGTGAAATACCAAGTACGATACCATGTGGGAAAAAATGCATTAAGCTGTCCCTGAAGATTTTTTTTAAAAATAGAAAAAAACAAAATAGAACTTTTGAATATTTTGCTTACACATTTTAAAAAGTCCTGTGAGGAGAGGACTAGAAAGCTGTTAACTTGATGCCGTATTTCTGTTTCTTCATCTCTCACCAGCCATTCTCATACCTAGCACTGCACCAGGCACAGAGGTTAGAAAAAAGTCACACCTGGATGGTGAGATGGGCCTGGTCATTGTCACTGTCACAGCTGATCTATGTCAATGCCTTGGTGTGTGCCTGGCACCGTGCTACAGCACTTTTTCACATTTAATCCTTGTAATAACCCTCTGAGCTTTGTTTTTTGTTTTTTTTTTTTTTAATCTGCATTTTACACATGAGAAAACTGAGTTACAAAAGAAGTGAATATGAATAATTGTGTTTGGGGGCTCTGTAGGGGAGGGATGCTCTGGCAGGATCTTGGAGATGAGGTCTGGTTCGTGCGAAGGGCCTGAAGATGGTCCCACTCATTTGGTACCTATTGAGTGCTGTGTGCCAGACATTCTGCCAGGTTCTGTGCCTGTAGTGCTCAAAGGGCTCTCAGGCCCAATTGGGATCAGAGAAGCAAGCTTAGTGAGCCTGAGGCCACAGACCCAGCAGGTGTCAGAGCCAGGGTTCTTCTACGTAGCCCCAACCTCTCAGCTATGATCCTCAGTTGCCTCATCTGTCAAAGGGGTGATTGAGGTCACTTGGATGCTTCAAATGTCATGACCAATTCAAAAACATTAGTGGGGAAGTTTTGCAGATTGGTTTTTAAGAAATAGTCTAGTTATGATCTCAAGTTTCCTCAGACATGGAATGCTAGGGGTACTGGCCCACTTGGCAGACAGGCGTTGCTGAGTGCCCCCCTAGTCAAGTCTGTGCACCAGGTAAGAGACTCACTACCAGCCCTCTGTCTTCCAGATGTAATGGATGTAGCGTGGTCTCCCCATGATGCCTGGCTGGCCTCGTGCAGCGTGGATAACACTGTCGTCATCTGGAACGCTGTGAAGTTCCCAGGTCTGGGCCTCTGACTGGGTGGTGGCAGAAATGGGCCGCTCATCTGGAGCAGCGTGGGCTCTTGGTCTCCTTAGGCTGGTGGCAACAAGTGTCTCATAGTGGATGAGGATTCACATTGTCTTGTCAGAGACTCCGTTCTTTTGTTCTGCATCATTGACATTTGTTTAAGGTTTTAAAAGAGGTTTATGTTAAAGAAAATTGTAAATGAGTGCTAGCATGGATGTGCTGCAGATCATGAGGCTGATAGGATGGCATCGCATGTACTTGGGCACCTGGCACCCCCACATACACATATGCCCTTGAGGGTATGGCTTCCCGCCACTGGGGTCCAGCCTTCGCTCAGTTGCCATCTACTCTCTGAAGCCTTTGAGCACATACAGGCTAACAAATCCAGTTTTGCAAAAGATTATTTTTCTTATTAATGTGTTTAAAGTCACAACAGATGGCATAACCTGGCATATCACTGCAGATTATAACTGGTAAGATACATATCCTCTTTCTGCTAGTATCTGGAATATGTTTTCTTCATGGGCTAAGAAGCATCCCCCGTGACCTTGATCCAAGTCATTTTCTCTCTTTATAAGCTACCAAGATGTGTAGGTCCATTTTCATCCTGGTCATGGAGTGCTGGAGTAGTATTTAGATTATAGATCCCTAGGACGTGCCATCCCACACACCTTTGTCTCAGTGATGACTTACAAAGGACTTTTAGCACAGTGCCCTTTCCCCTGAGCTGTCAGGCCAGCTCCTTATGGGGGGAGCTGCCAGGGAGGTTCACATCAGAAATGCTGATGTCAGAGCCCAGGTGGGCATGACCTTCTGTTCAGAAAGGGAAACCACTGGCAGAGCTACCAACTGCAGACAAGTCCAAGAGGCAGAATTTGCCTCTGGCCCAAGCCTGTGTCCCTCCTTGCCTGCACTTTAGGGGGCTCATGCATCGTGCCTGCCTCCTGGGTGCAGTCCTTCCTTCAAGTTGCTTTGCCTTGATAGAGATCAGATTAGGGGGCTCTTCTGCTTGTGCCCAGGGGTGGGAGCTGACGAAGGTAGACTCCTGAGATCCCTTCTCTTGGCTAACCATTCCATAGCCCATGGATTGCAGCTCATGTTTAGACAGACTCATCATTTTCCCCTAGCTAATACCTTTCCAATCTCTTCTTTTTCTCCACAGAAATTCTCGCTACTCTGAGAGGCCATTCTGGCTTGGTAAAGGGGTTGACCTGGGACCCTGTTGGTAAATACATTGCCTCTCAAGCTGACGACCGCAGCCTGAAGGTGTGGAGAACGCTGGACTGGCAGTTGGAGACCAGCATCACCAAACCTTTTGATGAGGTAAGGATCCAGCCCAGGGAGCTTGGTCCATCAGCCCCCACTGGCCTCAGTGCACAGAGGAGGAACTGGCTGGGGTCCAGACCTCATGGGTGAATGCGGAGTTCCAGGGCCTGAGCAGACTGGTCAGGGTTCTCTGGGGCAGGCCCTCTGCCCCAAAGAGTCAGATGATGAAAATCTTTCATTTCTCAGATGGTATTAAATGTCCAACTTTGAAGTGAGAAAAAGCTGAAGAAAACCCCTTAGCAATGCTCCCTCACCATTGTGCCACACAGGTGGAGGAGACCCTCTCTTTTATTTTTCCTAACTGTGCTGTGGCTTTGCTCACTGACTTGCACTCTGCAGGCCATCCAACATCTTTCTAGGCTAGCGTTATGAGTACAGTGTGCACAATGTCTAGAGGTTGAACTGCAGTGCCTTGTAAAGTATTTTACTGTCTCTTCCTTTATTTGGGTTCTCATTTCATATGGAATCAGATCTTAAGTGCCTACTGTGAGAAGGGCAGTATTAGGTAAATGAAATGAAAGTGGACTAAGATGGCGTCTTTCCCTTGAAGCTTAGAGCCTCGTGGGAAAGATAGACTTTCACATCAGTTGTGAGCATGGTGGTGGAGTTGTTCAGAATGTGCAGAAATAGCCCAGGAGGAGTGATCGCATCAGGGAAGGCTTCTCAGAGTGAGGGCTGTGAGCAAAGTTTTGCAGGAGGAATAGACGTTCCCCCACGGTTCAGGGCTGGCTGTAGAAGGAAGGTAGAAATCATGTATTCCGTTTTCCCCAAACCAACAGCACCACATTAGCACTGTTATTCACCCTACTTAATCTTGCCCTTCTTGGCTATAGTCTGGAACAGGGGACATGGGCCTTCATGCCTTCTGGGGCTCCTCCTCAGGGTTCCAGTGACTAGTAGTGGGGTCCCACTAGCAAGGCTCCTGTGGGCAGTTATGGAAGGTGGGCAGGGGTGTTTGGAGTCCCAGTGGGAGCAGACAGGACTCCTCAGCCTCAGGGGTCAGCCTGTCCTGCCTGGGTCTGTGACCCAGCTGGAAGTTGAGGCAGATGTGTCACTGCATTCAGGCCCCACCTTGTCCTGCCCTCTTCTGGGGCTATGAGGCCAAGATCTTGACTCTTAAGTCTTTAAAACTGCCCTAAGCCAACCTTGAGCTTTAGGGGGCTGGTTTTATGGCCCATATCATCTTACTTTGCAGTAATAATGTGGAAAGATGTCTTGTTTCAGCCCTAGACCAGGTCAGGTAAACCGTGCCTTTCTGCTATGTGTTTTATAGTTTATATGGACTTTATGAAGCTCTTCCCCTTTGCTAGTAACACCACCAGGCTTCAGTTGAGGAGGCAGGCTCAAGAGAGCACATAGTGGCTCATGGTTACTGGCTGCCTCACAGAGACTGGCTCCTGAGGGTCCATAGGACTCTTCTTCCACGGAAGTGAATGTTCTGCAGACCTCATGTGGTAGGGTTAACATGCTGGGCAGAAGAAAGAGGTCGGTGACCAGATAGATTTGACCCATGCAGAATTGAGAGTTAAAAGAGGTGGCTGTCCTGCAGATCCCCTGAGGCCTATGCCACTGTGTGGTGTTCAGCTCCCATAGGGGAGTGTAGGATGCTGCAGCTCCCAGTCTCATCTAACAGCACCTTTTTTGTTACATCATCTGGAGAGACTGGAGTTACAGCTATTCATGTAGCCAGAAACTTGGGTACATGCTCTGCTATCATACATTTATAAATCAGAATTCACCTCTATTCTTGAGGCCACAGTGTTGGTCACACAATTGGCTTTGAGCTCCTTCCAATTGCAGATGTTTCTTTCAGTGTGGAGGGACAACCCATGTGTTGCGGCTCAGCTGGTCACCTGACGGGCACTACCTGGTGTCTGCCCACGCCATGAACAACTCTGGCCCCACTGCCCAGATCATTGAACGGGAGGGCTGGAAGACCAACATGGACTTTGTCGGGCACCGGAAAGCTGTGACTGTTGTTGTGAGTGTGCTTAGCCTCAGCCTGGGAGGTGCCTTGCCTCAAGGCTGGGTCAAATGTGGGACTGTGGTGGTGAGCTCTGAGAGTCAGCACATGCCACATCCTTGTTTCATTTTAAATACTTACGTTTCACAGTTTTTGAAGTGATTTTACAAAACAATATATATTCACATGTTTTAATGAGTATCACCAAAATCAATCTGTGATTGGGAACACTGTAGCTCCACACTCGCCTTTTTACACATTTGGGTCAGGTCACGGTGCTCAAGCATACTGGTCCTGACAAGTGCCCCACGAGCCAGACTCGGGAGCACAGGTGCAGTCCGTGTGCCTGTTGAGCACATGTTCCTGAACCCCAGCACTGGACAGTCATAGCTATGAGGCTGTGCTGTGGATCACCTGAGTCTGGAGTTGCCCCGCCCAGTCGACATGGGAGCCAGCAGATGCGGGCTACTATTAACGAGGATTTTCTCAGCACTGGGCAACCAAAACAAAGAAAATAAGTTGGTGGGCTAAAGGTTGGTAAAAGTGAAGGATCATCCAGGACTCTGATCTCAGTTTTTTTGTATTCCTTAAAATGGGCTCATCCTTACCATTGTTTAAATTCATGATAAATACTATATATTGTAGTTTAAAATATTTATAACTTTTATACAAATAAAATATTACTTCTTTAATTTTTTTTTTTGTATTAGAGCCCATGTAGGACTTTGTTCAAAGCCAGGCCCTTGTTACTAAAATGTTTGAAAAATCACTGCTTCGGGTTAGCACGGTGCTTCCACATGACTCTGTCAAGTGGTCCTCACAGGCACTGTTTAAGAGTAGTTTTGTGAGATCATGGTGTTGAGGCCTCTCAGCCAACCCAGGGTAGCCAAGACTCAAGCCCAGGATGCACACCTCCAGGTTCTATGTTTCTGGTCTCTGTGCACCTGGCTATTCTTGCCTTGCCTCTGGGATTAGAACCCCTCTGGGCCAGGCCAGCTGACATCAGGCTCCCCGGAGCCACCTTTCCTCCTCATTTGTCCTGGCGTGGGGATTCCAGCTCTGACTCTAGAGTTCCCACCCTTTCAATTCAGGAATGTGGCAGGGAGCTCTCTGTGTGCTTCCAGCCTTGCCAAAAGCAGCACCCAGGTTACACTGAGGATAAACCCCAGAGTGCACTTTAGTGTGACTTAGCCATTGTCCTGGCCAAGTGAGATCATGCGGGGCTGATCAGCATCTGCTAGTTTTGACTCCGAGCAACAACTACAGTGAAGGGGAAGGGATTAATGGAGTAGACATCTGACAGTCCCATTGCCCTTTGTCAGGACTTTAGCCCTAAAGCCACGTCCTGGAACTGGCCTTGCCCAGGCCAGGAGGAATTCAGAGAGCAAGCTTCAGTAGCTCCCATGCCATCAACCTGGCTGCAAGCCCAGAAATGGAGAGTTGGTAGAGCCAGCCTCAAATCCTTGTCTCACCACTTACTCATTGGGTGACTTAGCCCATGTTTCCTGGCCTCTCTGAGACTCCATTTCATCCTCAGCAAAATGCCTCGTGGGTAGTTATGAAGATGAAATAAAGTATGCTGAGTGCCTGGGGCTGGGAGAATGTCAGTGTGGGTTTCCCACCAATAGACTGGTATTGTGCTATATTTCTGATACTGGGCATAGGGTTTGTGCTGGATGCTTGATTAATTATTTTAACATTTGTTATTTGGTTTAGAAATTCAACCCAAAAATCTTCAAAAAGAAGCAGAAGAATGGGAGTTCTGCAAAGCCCAGCTGCCCATATTGCTGCTGTGCTGTTGGCAGCAAGGACCGTTCTCTCTCTGTCTGGGTGAGCCCCCACTCCTTCCCTCCCCACCTCCCCCACCAAGACCTTTTGTGGCTCCTGCAGGGCAAAGGAGAAGGAACTGGTGAAGGAGGCAGAGCCCAGAAGCTTGGAGTGATTCCCCTACCCCCCACTTTCAGTGGTGCTCAGTGTGTGTTTCCGCCCCAGATCTGGGGTCAGGCCCTCTCATTACCCCAGGAGGAAGGAAGTGCTGAAGACTAGGCTTGGGGCGAGCTAGGAGAGGCCACCCTGAGCCCCAGTCAGAGCAACTCTTATGTCCAGATTCAGGGAATACCTTCAGTTGGCATGCTATGTTTGCTTCCTTTTAGAAAAACTTTGTATCCTTATATAACCTACAGCAAATGTATTCACCTGAAGTATGCAGGTCAATGCATTGTCATACATGTTTACACCAGTGTAACCACCACCCCAGAACCCCTCATCCCTGCCCAGTCAAGAACCCACTTCCCAACACCCCTTGGCCAAGGCAGCCACTCCAACAATGTCTGTCACATTGATGAGTTGTGCAGTGTTTACTTTTTATGTCCTGCATTGCTTTCACTTGGCATAATATTGAGATGCATGTGTGTTGTTGCATTTAGCATTAACATTTAGCTAATTTAGCATTAGTTTATTGCTAACTAATTACAAGTTCCCTGTAAGCAGAGTGGACTTATAGTTGTAGACTTGAAGGTTATCCTCTGGCAGCATTTATTACAGTTCTTTGTCACAGAGAAATTGATTGCTGTGTGTACACTGATTTTTTTTTTTTAGGCCCATATTCATGTGACATTTCAGAACCTGAACCCTACCATAGGTAGTTCCAGGCGTGTTCTTCCTGGGCTCCTTCTGGCCTGGAGTTTCATTTGTGGTGCTTTACCCAAAACATCACTGATCATATATTCATTTTCTTAGAATGCTGAGGTCAGATGTTCATAAAGGTTCCAGATTTCTGAGTGGTCTGTAGGCACATTTTTGGGAGGAGAGACAGTGCTATTTTTTTCTGGAAGTGGAATTAGAGTAAGGACAAGAGTCTTCTTGTGGATTCCAAGTAGTTCAGACTCCCTTTCCTCAGGACTAGGGTGGCCACAGCAACTCTTCCCCTATAGAAGCAGCACTTGATGGGAGCCATGCAAAAGGTGTTCCCTCCCACCCACCGCACTGTGGCCCCAGGACCTTGTCAGCAGGGTGGCCAGACACTAGTATATGAGCTGTGGGAACAGGGAGACAGCACATAGCCCAAACTTTGAGTGACTAGATATAAGTGTGCATGTGGTGAATCTTGTGCAGTCATCAGAGACAGGTTTTTACAGGGTGTTTAATGACATAATGTATTAAATAAAAAAGTTATCATGTGCCAAAGAATAAAATATTTGCACAAGAAAGACCGAAAGAAAATAACTCATCCAAGTGTTAATAGTGGTTAACTTTAGATCTGGATTCAGGGCAACTTAAACTGTTTTTGGTGTTTCTGAACTATCTGCACATACTTTGTAGAATGAGCCCGTGTGATGTATGTAACCGGTTACACCCAGCTTTGCATACATATGTACCAGAACTCCTTGGGCCAAGAGGAGATGTGCTGGCTTCTCTGAGGCTGTTTTCCTGTCCTGGGCACTACTTTTGCTGCCTCGTCTTCTGCCCAGGCCTTGGCATCCCATCCCTTGCTTGTAAACTTCTGCTCAGGTCATGGCCTTTCTGGAACCCCATTCTCCCTTCTAGATTGTCCATTTATGAAGCCATCTCCCCAGCCAGACTACAGCGAGCCCTTCAGACAGAGACCACACTAAAATGTCAGGTTTTGGTTTGCACAGGTTTGGATCTTGCTGGTTGCTGTTTGAATAGAGTTGAATATGCCTTGTATGTCAACAAAAACTCAGACCAAGCTTCTAGAACTGTTGGTATTAACAGAACTGAGTGCACAAAAAACAGTTTTTGTTCATTACATTAACCTTTGCTGCTTCTTTCCTTCCAGCTCACGTGTCTGAAACGGCCTTTGGTTGTCATCCATGAGCTATTCGACAAATCCATCATGGATATTTCCTGGTAAGATGGATTCTTATTACAGTGCACAGGCTAGGAAAAGAGAAGCTACACACAGGAACATGAGGCCTTCCAGATGTGACTGGGGTCAGGCAGCCAGGGCCACCCCCCTCCCCAGGTGTGGTAGCCAGAGCAGATGATTCAAGAAAGGGCAGCTTGGGCCTGACATTGGGAGAGTGTCAGCTGCTGTGCTTCCTGCTTTGTTGGCATTTGCCCCTGGAAAATACTTCCTCAGGCAAACTGACATTTGGGGAAAAAGTGCTGTGATCCCGGTTTTACTTCACTCTGTCATTGCATGAACCAGATTAGCATAAGTATGAAGACACATTTGTTGCTTCTCAATGACCTCATTTAGATGTATATTCCTTCATGTTTTTTTAAAACATGGTTTCAAAATAAATAAAAGTGAAATTCTTACGGAATACATGGTGAGAGATACTTTGTACATGTGCAAAGAACTAAAGGGCACCAGAACCTTCTGCAGTGTGATTGTCTCCCCTGCCCCCACCCTACCAAGGAATGCCATAGAAGGGAACAAGGGGTTTCTGGCATCTGAGAAGAACCCTGCATGCTACCCTCCCGGTCCAGCCTTGGAGGTGTGGTTAAGCCCCATAGGGACTTGCTCCCAGACTGCTAATAGCCACCTTTTTCAGGACTCTGAATGGGCTGGGCATCTTGGTGTGCTCCATGGATGGCTCTGTGGCGTTTCTAGATTTCTCCCAGGATGAGCTTGGAGACCCCCTGAGCGAGGAGGAGAAGGTAGGAGAACAGTACACCTCCAACTGGTAGCCTGAGTGCTGCGCTTGCTCTTGGGCCACAGAAATGGCCACCACAGCCCCTTCGATTGGACCCTCTCCTTAGGACATACACAGACACATTGTTTCTTAAAGTATTCTTGGGTATTTGTCTCGTACAGATGGTAATTTTTTTTTTTTTTTTTTTACATTTTAATGTAAATGTAAAATGTACATTTTACATTTAATTTAATAGATTAAATAAAGATGAGGCTCTCATTCATGTCAGAAATCAGTTTTGGAACTGAGAATAAAACAACTTTGGGCATCTGTTCTTGAGGTGATAATTAGCCACACACTGGGATGTTTTCACATGTGGGAGATAGCAAGAGTGACTCCTAAGGGTTCCTGCTCACGTCCCTTTCCCCATTGTGTCATACAAACATAGTTGCCATAGAGCAGTAACATTGATGGTTTCTTAGCACTTGCTGCACGCCAGACTCTGGGCTATGTATTTTGCATGTATTATTTCATTTGAATTCTATAAAACCCTTCAAGGCAAGGCTCATTCATTTTATCAACAAGGTAACTAAGCCTCGGAAAATAGTGTGACTCTTCGCCAAGACCATACACAACCCTTAAGTATGAGAACAGAACCATGGGCCAGGCCCATAGGCTTCCTCCCCTCTGTGCTCTCTGCCCAGGACAGGGTGACCCATGTGCCCTTCTTCAAGGACTTTAGGAAAGGCCCTGCTTTATGGACCATAGACTTAGAAGGCAGACATTTCTACAGATGGGCCTTTGCCACCACTCAGTGGAATGTATTCATTTGTCTGAAAGGAGCCTTGTGAAAGCCCAGAGCAGGTGGGCAGCTCTCCCCTTTGAGCTGCAATTACTGGTAGAGGCTCCCTCACAAGCTACTGTGTGGACTTCATGCTATGAAGTAAACCCCTTGGGCATAGGGGTCTGCCTTGATGACAGCACCTAAAATGGCCTGGCACCCCAAGAGTCACTTGCCAATGAAGGGATGAGTGTCTCAGTGGCTTCAGGTCTTTCTGCCTTGTCACTGTCATCAGGTAACCTGGGATCCCTATGCACTCTCCTCCCCCTTGGAGAGTCCGGTGGAGGGCACTGGCGGGGAGGGCTACAAAATAACTCCATCTAGCTTACCTTTTCCCAAATGGCAGGCAGGGACCCCATGTTTGAGACACACAGGTAAACATCTGCCAAACTCTGAATTCTCCTCCAGATTCCAGGGGAGGGATTGAGGGCAGAAGGGACAGGTAGCAAAGGAGGGAAGTTCCCAGCCACACACAACACACCAGGCCCTGCAGAAACAAATCCCAAGGCGTGACCTCCCCCTGCCCAGCATCCTCTGCTGTGAGGCATATGTCCTGCTGGCCTCCGTGTTGGTCATTAGGCCTTCCTTGTGAGTCTACTCTTCATCACACTAATCACTCTAACGTGCTGGGGATGCTATCCCTGCCAACATGGGGTCCTGTCCGGCTTGTTGTGGCATTGAATTAATGAGACCTAGGAAGGTGAAGGGAGGGACCCTGCTCAGAAGGGTCAGGACATGTTGGGGGACAGGAGAGGCAGAGAAAGATTTCCCCAGGTTTGCTATGCCAGACATTCCCTTACTCTTAGATACTGTTAGCAGCCCCATGGTAACTTCCATTCACATGGAACTGATGACAGCAAACAAGAATGGTGTGAGAAGGCTCTGAACTTCAGTGTCTGATTCCCAAAAAGTGTTTGGGGTACTTGGGGTGATTTAAGAACCTGGGACCACTGCCCAAGACCCTTTCCATTCTCAGAACCAGGGGAGTCAACACGCAACTCACCCACTGGTGGGCACTAGCCACCACGTTGTTGCTCACAGCTGGTCTGTTGCACTTCTTTCTGCTTCCCCTAGAGCCGCATTCACCAGTCTACCTATGGCAAGAGCTTGGCCATCATGACTGAGGCCCAGCTCTCCACAGCTGTCATCGAGAACCCAGAGATGCTCAAATACCAGCGCAGGCAGCAACAACAGCAGCTGGACCACAAGAGTGCCTCGGCCAGAGAGACAAGTTCAGCTACCTCAGTTGCTGGCGTTGTCAATGGGGAGAGTCTAGAAGACATTAGGAAGGTGAGGGCTCGTCCCCATAGCCCTGAGGACATGGGTACACACCCAGGGACAGAGCAGGGGGAACAAGCAGTCTGAACATAGCACAGACACAATTCGGTAAGCAAGTGTATGCTGTGCCTAGAACAGGACCCAGGGGTAAGCCAGTTTGGGGCCACTTGGCCCCATTGCCATCAGCTGCATGAGGTAGTAATGGGGCCTAAGGCACTTTATCAAAGGCCTCTGTAGAGGATATCATTTCTTATAGGAGCTTCCAAACCTCACTTCTAGCCTTTTTAGGAAATTTTAGATACTGAGAACAGTGGGTGTCAGGTTCTGTCCTTAGGATATATCAATGGGTTCCCCCTTCTTCCTCTGGAAGCCCATGTCTCACTGGGGGAGGGGGTGGAGATGGGGCAGGAACAGAGCAGGAAACGTCAGGATCACCTGGGGAACTTAAATGATCTCCAGGACCTATACAGGGCAACAAATCTGTAATTTGGACACAATGTGTGACTGGGAACCTTTGGTTTTATGAGCCTTCAGTAGAAGAAATGATTCTGATGAAAGAAGATTTGCAAATCACAACTTAGAGACAAGAGTGGCTCACGGATACAGGTTTCATTTGTTTGTTCCCTCGGCTGCTGGTTGAGAGTGGCCAGACTGGCATATGCTCACTGCCTAGGAAACCTGGCCAGACCTGCTGTGCAGGTGATGAGAGCAAGGTACTGAAGCCAGTTCAACTGGGAGCTTTCTGTCATTGCTGCTTTACAGTGCAGGAAGTTGAATGCTCACCCTGACAAAAATGCTTGCTCAGTGGCTGAGTTTAGTTGGACCAGAAGGCCATAGAAAAGGAAGTTAGAATTCATTTCCTTAGAAGCCTTATTTTTTTTATATGTGGAGGTGCTTGGGAGAAACTTTTCCATTCATATATGTCACTCTATTTTGCCAGAATCTTTTGAAGAAACAAGTTGAGACTCGGACTGCAGATGGTCGCAGAAGAATCACACCTCTCTGCATAGCACAGCTGGACACCGGGTACTTATTCACTCACCGAGCTTTCTGTGGCTTTATCTGGGGAGTTCTTCCTTTCTCCTTTCACCAGTTAGCACTTTCATAATCAGGGTCTTCACAGGCTCTTGGGTCAATCTGACCCCTAGAATCTGGAAATGGGGGAGTAGAGCCCAGCTTCCCACCAGCCTCAAAGCCCTGTGCTTCCTACAGAGCCCTTATGCACATTTGACTCATGCAGAAGGTGGGCTGGGAGGAGCCTGTGACAGGCTGGAAGGCAAGGGCACCTTCACAGGGCCTGTGTGTCCACACGGCCAGTTCTGCCTCATTGTTGGTGGGGCATTGAAGAAACCAGGGAGAGAAGTTGGACTGATTTTTTTTTGTTTCATTTTGCCCTTTTATACACATTTTTGAATAGTAAAAACCCAAAGAAGGATATAAACATTACCCTTAATCTAGTCTCTCAGATATAATTACTGTTAACATTTTGGTATCTGTATCTCCGGTCTTTTTCCCCACCTGTTCCTGTATCTTGACCTTGCATCCATTTTAATAAATAGTCCTCTGAAGCAAAGACTTGCTGATTGTCCAGGTTCCCAGGTTGTGAATGCACCATGATTTACTTGACCAGACCCTTAAGTGTAGACTTGTAGTTTGTGTCCAGTGTTTTGTGATTGTAAATTAATCTTTGAGCACACCCATGACTGTTACCACAGGATACTTCCCAGAAGTGGAATTACTGGACAGAGAGTAGGGCTCTGAGGCACATTTCCCTGAGGGGGGAAAAGTAGGGGAAAAGTGGACTCAGTCACCATTTGCTGTTGTCTCAGAGTCTGTAGTCAGGCTTGCTTTTGTATTAGTCATTCTCCTCAAAACAATGCATGTTGATTCAAAGGATGGTAAGGCCCTGTGTGAAAGAAATAGTCCCCCCGCTGTCAAGGTGATTTCAGGTTTTATACTTATTCAACCAATGTGCTCAGGGTGCTACCCACACTAGTCCTCTGCACTTTGCAGTTGTTTTGAAGTCTGAAGAGACCTTCTGTCATATGATGTGCTGATCTGACCTCCTCATGTTGGGGGTGTGGGCTGTGAGGCCCTGGAGGGCAGAGACCTGACCAGATGGAGCCAAGTCTCCTGACGCCTCCCAGAGAGTGGTTTTCCTTTGATCGAGCCTTTTTCTGTTGTTCACCTACCAGGGGTAATGCTACATGCTTACTTTTTATTAGGACCAAATGAGACAGGTACATGTGACTGTGCTTTGAACACTGTGAAAAGCTGTGGAAGTGAGGGTAATGGAGGTGGTGGTGATGGTGACATTTTTCTTCCAAGCATCCTTTCAGGCCCTACCTGATGAGGAGATAGAGGTGTTAGTGGCTTTCCACCTGGCCTTAAGCCAGCTTTCTGCCACAGGACACCTATTTCTGGCACCAGAACTTGATTCTTTTGGTCTTAAAGGCTTTTTTGCCCTCTTGACTCCCATGTTAAAACAAGTAGCAACAGAATAGGTAATGATTAGTTTAATCAAGCAAGAAAAGAAAAAACACAAATATTTTAAGTAGAAGTAATCACAGGTAAAGAATAAATCAAAAGGACAAAAGACTTCTTTACTGAATTCTGTGTAAATAAATTTGAAAGTAGGTGATTTTGAGGAAAATAAAATTATGAAAACTGAAGAAAGTCTATACAAATGAATTATTATAGAAGAAATAGAGGACGCTGTCCCAGAACTAACCTACCAAAAGCCACCAGACTAAGAAGGTTTCACAGAGAAATTATAAGAAAGTTTCATTCTAATAATTAGAGGAACAGATCATTCTAATACCATTCAAAATACTTGAAAATACTCTAGTGCATTACAAAACCGTTTTTGAAATGAACACAGATTTACATCAAAAACATGACAAAGGTAGAACATAATAAATTCCTGATCAATCTCATTTCTGAACGCCAATGCAAAAATGCTAAATAAAATAATAGAAACTTACAGTGTGTTAAAATGTTAATACGCTATGACCAGGTAAGATTTATTTCATGAAAGCAAGGTGGTTCAAATTTGGGGAAATTTAATTTGCTTCTGCATATCAAAAGATCAAAAGAAATATATGGTCATCTCCATAGATGCCTAAGAGACATTTTTATTAAATTCAACATTGTTCTGATTTAAAATTTATTTAAATAGATGGGCACTTCCTTAACTTGATAAAAACTACCTTATTTTAAAGTAAATTCAAAAACTAAGCATGCATCTAGTCTGGTAACTATAATTTAACATTGTTCTGGAAGTCCTAGGTCATACAATTAGTCAAGAGAAAGAATATATTGGAAAGGAGGTGGTAAGATGTATCATTATTTAAAAGATGGTGTGATCTGCAAGAGAATCAACTGGGAAAACTGCCATAGATAATAAAAGAAGATAATAAAGTGGATACAATCAACACAATGAGATCCAAGTGGCAGCAACTACCTTTAGAAGATCACTTTCACAAATGCAGTGCCTACAACGTAACAAGAAATGTAGAAGGTCTTTATGAAGAAAAATTATAAAATCCTACTGAGAGACCTAAAAGAAAATTCAAAGAAATAACTAGAAATGTACATCCATTTCTTCCCTAGGATGATTTGACATTATAAAGATGATAAATCTCTCTCAACATGAGCCCATACAAATAACCAACAGGAGTTTTCAGAATCAGACAGGCTCATTCTAAACTTGTGTGGAAAAATAAGCAGGAATAACTGAAATATTTCTGAAAAAGAAAATCAGGGAAGACTAGCCCCACCAGAAATTAAAACTTATAAACTGTAATAAAATGGGTACTGACATATGAATAGACAGAGTGGTGGAATACAATAGAAAACGCAAAACTAAGCCCAAATATTTATGGGAATTTATGTGGCATTTTGCATCAGTGATGAAACATCAGCTAATGTAATAAATTACATTACATCGAGAGAGAGAAAGAGAGAGAGAGAGAGGGTCAGGACTACTTACCTATAGAAACAAAGTTAGATCCCTACCTCACAACTTAAAATTAGATACATTCCAAGCAACTCAGATTTTTTTTTTAACTTTTTTGTTGTTTAAAATTTTAGAAGATTCTTTAAAAGAATATTTTTATGATCTATGGCACAAAATTTAGTCCACACAAAAAACATTTTGGGGGCAAGGAAAATTGTACTATAAAGAGTCAAAACAGCATCATGGGGACACCAGGCTGGCTCAGTTGGAAGAACATGCAACTGTTAATCTCGGGGTTGTAAGTTCAAGCCTCCTGTTGGGTATAGAAATTAGTTAAAAATAAAGTCTTTACAAAAAAAAAAAAAAAAAAAAAAAAACAGCATCCTGGGGAAAATACTTCCTGCTCGTGTAAGGAATTTATTAGATATGTAAGTAGGTCTTGGAATCAATAGTAAAGACAACCAGATAGAACAATAAATAAGGAATATAAACAGTTCACCAGATAAAGGAAATCATATGCTTCCGCATGAAAAAATCTCAACCTCGCATCAAAGTAATTGCAAATTATTAAAACTATAGTAAGGTACCATTTTTCATCAAATTGTCAAGTATCAAAAAATTTGGTAAAACTGTTGGTGACGGTTTGGGGAAGCAAGCACTCTGATACACAGCTGGAATTTAAACCTCCAAGGAAGGCACTTTAGAAGTATTTATCAAAACTCATCAATGAACATTCCATCTGCTGCTGAAATTCCACTTCTAGGAATTTATCTCATGTAATCTGTGAAACAACTGTTGTACTGATGATTATGACAGGGTGCATCTTTGAGCAGCTACTATGCGTTCTAAGTGTGTGCTACACTAACCACGTTAGTCCCAGCCTCAGGAGGGTTCTGTGAATTTCTGTTTTGCAGATAGAAACCTGAAGCACAGAGTGGTTGAAGTGCCCAAGGTCCCAGAGCTTGTTCATGGCAAAGGAGTAAAACCTGGCCAGGTTGGCCCGGGGCCCTTAGCCTTAACACTGCAGTATCTTGCCACCTGTGACAGCAGTGTCTGTTACAGAAAAAGCTGGGAGACAGCGCTGGCATTCCGCAGTAGAGGCTGGTTAGGTAAATTATCGTATATCCACACAGCCCATAATGAAAGAGTCCTGCTCTGTGTGCTGCATTTCATGAGTTCTGAGACACACGCCTGCATATTTTAACATTTCTGAGATTAGGGTACATCTTATAATCAGGAGCTTCTGACAGTTACATTTGGTAATAACCTCTTCTTTCTTAGTGGCACATGAAGTATCAGTTCATCTTAGGTTCGATTACACATAATGTATGACATAATTTTAGTTTTCTTTTTACTTTTCTGTGACTTGGCACATTTTCTTCCATGAAAATACTTCACCTTTGGACCCAGAAAAAAATCACTTCAAACATAGAAAGTACTTGATGTGTCTGATTTCCCAGGCTGATTTTTGTTCTTGACAACAGGGACTTCTCCACGGCATTCTTTAACAGCATCCCACTCTCGGGCTCCCTGGCGGGCACCATGCTCTCCTCTCATAGCAATCCACAGCTACTGCCACTCGACTCCAGTACCCCCAACTCCTTTGGCGCCTCGAAGCCCTCCACAGAGCCTGTGGCGACAGCTGGTGCCAGGCCGGCTGGTGATACTGTCAGTAAGGACAGGTGAGTGGGCATGCCAAGGCTTGCTCCTGTCCCTGGGGAAAGTTCAAATTTGGACACAGTTCTGCTGACACTTCATGGCTCCTTCGATAAAAAAAAGAAAGGTGCTTGATTTTTGATGAGGTCCTGCTTGGGAGGGAGACCTTGTTCAGGTGAGTCTCTGATGCACAGGGCCATGAGGACTTCACCTCCTGGGGCAAGATGCAGTCCCAAGATGCACTCCTCACTCCTAAGGGTGTGAACCACCCAGGGATGCATTGCCTGCCCCAGGGTCAGCCCCACTTTCCAGCAGTTCTACATTTGAAGTGGCTTAGGCCCCCACTGCACGGTGGAGATCATTGCCACACCAGTCATCTCAGGAAGGGTGTCTGGGGAAGGATAGACAGCTCCAGATCTGTGAGACATTTTAACAGTTGGCCTTGCAGGTCCTGGGAGAGGAGGAAGGAACTCCAGGATGCCTGCCAGGTGTCTGTTGTGGGGTCCAGGTGGGTGGATGTGGTCAGTAGGAGGCCCAGTGGCTTTGGGACTCAGCGTGTGTAATGTGCTTGGGCATGGGGGAAACTTACAGGCTCATGCCTAGGCCTATTCTCTGTGGAGAAGACAAGGGCTATGAGATGAGCACTTGGAGGAGAGTATGAAGATCGCATATTGCCGAGGCGGGATGAGAGAGGGGCTTCCCAGGCCACAGTGTGTTTGGCTGAGCATGAAGGCTGGGAATAGACAGTGGCTTCAGGACCCTGGTTGGGGACTTTTCTTGTTAGACCATTAGTCAAAGTAGGAAAAGCTGCTTTGGTTTGGAGTGGTTTGGGATGGAAATGCTGTATTCAAGTTGTGGAGGTAGGGCTGTATAGTGAGAAAGGTTGTAAGAGCCACTTTCTAGGCCTCATGCTACCTCTAGAATCTCTCACAACAATACAGTGGGGCAAATGTGAGTGCATTTGCTCATGACCTTCTCAGTAGCCAAACTTCCTGATTTTTACAGATGAAAATATTGAAGAAATAAGAATAGTAGATTACATCTTGAAATTGTATTTATAGAAGTTTGATATCTGTGGCCCTTTTATTTGGCTCCAGATAACACAAATGTAGGACTCCCAAATGCTTGATGGATTGTGCTTAACGTACTCTCCCATCTTCTTACTCCCCACCCCCAGTGTGAATGCTACCTCTACTCCTGCTGCATCGTCACCCTCCGTGTTAACAACCCCGTCCAAGATTGAACCCATGAAAGCATTTGACTCCCGATTCACGGAGCGGTCTAAAGCCACACCAGGTGCTCCTGCCTTGACCAGTGTGACTCCAACAACTGTGGAAAGGTAGGTGGTGGCTGTGTGGGCCCCCGAGAGACCAAGTAGGACACAATCTCAGCTAGCAGTGCAGCAGCCACTTTCCCACCAAGCAGCCTGCTTTCCCATGCAGGAGCACACTCTGGTCCCTCTGGACTCAGGAGCCCCTGGGTCCAAGGAGAAAGGAGCAGGTTTTCCAAGTGGGAAAATGATTGGAAGAAGCCATGGCGGGTACAGAACAGACACAAAGAACATCGAGGGCAACAACACCACAAGGGCTGGTCAGTGCAGAGGCTCTGTGGAGTTCAAGGTCATTGTTTGAATGGAGCCGAGTTTGCCTAGAAGAGGAATGGGAGATTGGGTGGGGAAATAGAAAGCTGTGATACTGCCGCATCATGGAAGTAATGGCCTGCTCAGACACTGACCAGGTGTTTGGGAGCAGAGATAAAAATGATAGAGGGGAGCCTGGGTGGTGCAGTCGGTTAAGCGTCCGACTTCAGCCAGGTCACGATCTCACGGTCCGTGAGTTCGAGCCCCGCGTCAGGCTCTGGGCTGATGGCTCAGAGCCTGGAGCCTGTTTCCGATTCTGTGTCTCCCTCTCCTTCTCTCTCTGCCCCTTCCCCCGTTCATGCTCTGTCTCTCTCTGTCCCAAAAATAAATAAACGTTGAAAAATATAACTACTCTTAAAAAATGATAGAGAAGAGGTCTTCATGCAAGTATATAAGCTTCTGAGCTCTTACAAGCTCTATGCTACTCGCCCCATTCTCTGCATCTCCCTTAGCACACGGCAACCAAGCCACATGGGATGTAGCCTATTTCTTGGAATTAACAGTCCTCCTGAGGTGGCTAGAGCAAGTGGGTTTGTTGGCACAGAGCTTTTCTGATTCCTGGGGAGCGTGTCCCCAGCTCCATGACCACGAGTCCACCACAACACAGAGTTCACTGCATAGCCCAGTGAGGTAGGGGTTTGGGGGAGTTAGAGGTGGGCTGGGCCAGCTTCCTACAGAGGTGCCAAGGCCTTAAGTGATGTCCTCTTGAGGTTGCACCCCAGCTTGACACGACAGGCTCAGCAGCACCCTACCTAGCCTTTGCCACTGTCAGCTAAATGCAGGACATTTGTCACAGACTCTTGCAGTTACCACACAACCAACAGGCACTCAACAAAGGGAGCATTTGTGATGAGACCTGACCTTGCAGTAGACTATGTCTTGGAGCTAAAACTGTAATATACTGTCCCCAGGACTTGACTCATGATCTCAAAACTGCTTGTCTAATCAGAATTTGTTCTCCTTGGAGAACGGCCTCTGGAGACCAGCATGGGAGGACTCTCAGGTCAGCTACTGCATCTTTGACCTTGGTGCAGGACCTTGTATTCTACTCTATAGTGTGATCATGCCTGTTTTAGTATACAGGTATTCCACACGATCTCTTTATCTAGCAGTTTCTCTGTCTAGTAGTATGCAGGATCTGAAAACCTTCCTGCTGCTCAGTACTTTGAAATGGTGGATGAACTGCAATACATATCCTTAAAACATGTAACCAGTTGATGATAAAGTAAGGGAAATCCCCTGGAGCCAAAATCTAAGAGTAAACAAAAAGACCAGGGTGTTGGGCTGGGAGGGGTTACCTACATGGTAACCTTGAGTTTTAATGGCCACAAAGATTCAAGACAGGGCCTTGGGCCTGAGCCATGTAGTGGGTTGGAACTAAGACACTAACATTAGGTCAAACTTCTTGACAAAGTATACCTCTAGTGAGAGAGAGGACAGAAAAAGCCTGAAGGGCAGCATGAGAACATGGCCAAGAAGTTGAAATATCTCAGCCAGTCCTTAGGGTTAGGAAAACAGACTGTATAGCCACAGGCCTGCCCTCCTGTGGATTGGGGATGTTTAACACTAACCACGTCATCTCGAAACCATCAAGCAAAGAAATGAACACAAAAGGAGATTTTTGACTAATTAACACCCAGAGGCCCTTGGAAAAACCAATGCAAATCCCCACTGCCATTTCCCTCACCCCAGCAAGTACAGCATTCCCACTGACAAAGCACTGCCAAAGAGGGACTCAAAATCCAAAGTAACAAAACACATGAAGAAACAGTGTATTACATACAAATGTCAGGAGACATAATGAGCAGGTTTAGACCTTTTTATAAATTTGATCATAGAAGAGAGAATTGCCAGGTAAAGACTATAAAGTAAGTATACTTAAAGACATGAAAGATAAAACAAAATGTGAGGAAAGGTTAGTAAACATCCCACATACAAAAATTAACTTAAAATGGGTCAAAGAACTAAATGTAAGAGCTAAAACTTTAAAACTCTTAGAATACAGATGTAAATCTATATGACACTAGATTAGGCAACTGTTTCTTAGATATAACACTTAAAGCACAAGCAACTAAAGAAAAAATAGATTAGATTTCATCAAAATTTAAAACTTTTGTGATTCAAAGATCATAATCAGCGTAGTGAAAAGACACTCTACAGAATGGGAGGAAATGTTTGTAAGTCACATCTGATAAAGATCTAGGATCCAAAATGTATGAAGAACTTATAACTCAACAATAAAAAGACTAATAACCCAATTTAAAAATAAAGGATTTGAATAGAAATTTCTCCAAAGATACATAAATGACCCATAAACACATAAAAAGACTCTGAACATCATTAGTCATCAGGGAAATGCAAATCAAAACCACAATGAGATACCACTTCATAACCACCAGGATGACAATAATCAAAAAGTCACATAATGAAAAGTGTTGGTGAGGATGGGAAGAAATCAGAACTCTCATGAATTGCTGGTGGGATTATAAAATGCTGCTGTGTGGGATTATAAAAGCTGGTTTGGAACACAATCTGATGGTTTCTGAAATGGTTAAACATAGAGTCCCCATGTAACCCAGCAATTCCACACCTACATATATACCTAAGAGAACTGAAAACCTATATTTATTTTAAATCTTGTACACAAATGTTCATATCAGTGCTACTCACAATAGCCACAAAGTGGAAACAACTCAAATGTCTATCAACTGATGAATAAACAAAATGTGGTATATCTGTACAATAATACAAATAGCTATTTGCATAGTAATACAAATAATAATTTGGCAGTAAAAATGAATAGAGTACTTAAATGTTATGCTACACAGACAGACCTTGAAAACATGCTAAATAAAAGGAGTCAGTCACAAAGGACCACATATTGTCCAATTCCATTGCTATGAAATGTCCAGAATAGGCAAATCTACAGAGACAGAAAGTATTAGTAGTTGCCAGGGGCTGAGGAGAGAGGAGGTTAGGATGTCACTGGTGGATACAGAGTTTCTGTATTATGAAATTACTCTGGTGTTAGGGAAAAAAAAAAAACAACAACAACTACTGAATCTATATCTTAAAATGATGAATTTTGTGGTATGTGAATTATGGCTCAAAAGAAATAATGTACCATAAAAAAGACCAGATAGACTTGGAAATAAGCCAGAAATTACTTTTAGCAAAGAAAAATAAAAATCATTGCAATTGAAAAGCCACGGTAAGCATGTCCAACAGCAGATGAAACCCAGCTGAACAGAGCATTACATCTTAGGAACTGACTGGTATGGAAGTGAGAAAGTGGAATGTAAGAAGGAGAGGCTAGAGATAGGAGGGCAGACAGAAGGAACAGTGTGCCCTAGCAAGAGTTCCCCCAAAGAGGGCATGCTGTGGAGCAGTTTTGTCAAGAGGGAGTATCTGGTATTTCACAGGCTTAACTCAAATGTTGAAACCTCAGTTTGGAAGCAGAGTGAGTTCTGAACAGAATAAGTAAAACTAAATCCCTGCCTTAGAGAAACTAAGAGCACCATAGACAGGAATTTCTTCTTTTCATTGAGGAAGGCACCCCACATTGTCTTGCAGGTTTCCATGATCTTTGTCATACTCTTTTCCATTTCTTAGAGAGTACAAACCCTGATTGGGGAAGCATATAGAATACCCCTTGAAACAGGCTACTAGAAAGCAAAGTCTTGACTGCATTATCTGGGCCCTGATGCCACCACGATTGGTCCCTCAGCAGCTGTGTACCTGAGGTCTCACAAGACCTTTCAGCCATACCTCCAGCTCCAGGAAAAACTATAGAATAGAGTAAGGGAGCATCAAGTTTGTCATTCCCAGCTTCTCACTTGAAAATGGCAGCGAGTGAGCATTTACTCAGGGCTGAGTTTCCTGCCTCCAAGGCAACGGGAATGTCTGGTGAGACTCCAAGAGCTCGGTGCTAAATCCTAAGGAGTTATGGTTGGATACTTATATAAGGAAAACAGAATAAAATACACTATCTTTAATAAAGGCTTTACAGAAAATGTAGCTTTCTTGATATGGCTGTTTCTTGTATTGATTCTCAGTAAAAGCCAAGGGGAACCCTTTCAATTACCCATCAGCAGAGGTCTTCCTTGGGAGCACAGTGTCATGCATGGTAAGGAGCAGCACTCAGAGCTATATACTGTGAGGTTAAGTCCCTACTCTCTACTTTCTGGTGGGGTGATCTTAAGCAAGACACACAAGCTTTCTCAGCCTATCTCCTCCTAAGCAGAGTGGCTCTCCGAGGAGCACTACCTATAGGAAATATAACTTGAAAATTGAAGAGGGATGGAGTGCCTGTAAAACCATGCCTTGATCTTGGTCTCATAGTGAGCAGCACATATCAGCTCCTGCTGTTACTCCTTTATTATACTTCATGGTGGCTTGGCAGTTGGTCACTGCAACCTGCCTGGCACTTCTTTGCCAACAGTGTTAGGTGAGTCTTGGGGCCTAATGCTATCCTCCCAGGTTCAGGGTGGCAGTTCTAGTTGAACCTGTGGGCCCTCTACTTCACCCTGCCTTAAGTCTGTTCATCAGTCAAAGGTACAGAGAGGGGTACAAGTTGGCCTGTGTGCAGGTAGAACCTATGATGGAGCCCATGTGTAAGTGGGGCAACTCTGGCCAACTGTGCTCTTCAGCAAGTATCTTAATCTAGGGGACAGCTGCTATAGATCTATATAACCTGGTATCCTGAGTGACCAGTGGTAGCAGCCCATACAGGCTGGGAGGCCCCTGAGGTCAGGGGCCCTGAATGGGGTGTCAGAGGCAGGAGGTGGGGAGACTACTGAGGACTCTCATAGAAGTTTCAGCCATAGAGAGTGGGACCACCTGAGCTAGTATAAGGCTAAGCAAAGTGAGGTTCATGCACTGGTATTGAGCTCAGAAAGTGATCAATTTAGAAACTTGTGTGGCAGTTTGACATTGCTGTGACATTCTTAATTGTATTTTATAAAGCTATAATTACACAAAGTCTAAAAAATTTTGAAAGGATTTTGGGAAACACTGATTTAAGGTTTCTAGAACATCAAGCTACACCCAGAAGTGGATGTTTTGTCCTGCTGTAGAGGATTAGAATGGGGAGCAGGAAAGCAAAGGCTTTCATGGAGCAGAGTTAGGAGGTTCTGGGTTTTCCTAGTTTGATACATGGGTACAGATGGAAAAAGTTTAGGATTTGTACACACTGGTGTGCCTGTCTGCCTTTCTATGACCTGGGGTTACCAGGAGGAAGAACAGCAGAAGGTAGTGCCCAAAGGAAGGGCTAACAGTCCTAGGGCCTATGGTCACACTTTCTGGTTAGCAGAATGAATGCAAGCAGGTATGAGGGCTCTCAGACTAGGTTGGAATATAAT
The DNA here is from genome assembly GCF_018350195.1 of Panthera tigris. Classification (NCBI taxonomy): domain Eukaryota; kingdom Metazoa; phylum Chordata; class Mammalia; order Carnivora; family Felidae; genus Panthera; species Panthera tigris. The sequence continues at coordinate 28,630,208 of NC_056671.1, forward strand.
TCACTATGAACTCCTTGAGGAAAGGTGTTCAGTGATGGTGTCTGACCCAGGTATTCTGTCATGTCCAAAGATATCTATTGCAACATTATAATAGAGCACATTTACCCAACTGCCTCAAAAAAGAAGTATTGAGGAAATAAGCTATTGATTTTGTAGCCCCTAATTAATATCTATGGAGACTGAAGTACTATAGAAAAATAGTTCACATGGAGTGTTATTTGGAAAAAGCAGGATATGAAGTTGTATTAAAGTATAAAGACAATTAGAAGGCTGTTGGAACACCTGGGTGGCTCAGTCATTAAGCATCTGACTTCACTCAGATCATGATCTCACATTTCATGGGTTTGGGCCCTGCATCAGGCTCCCTGCTGATAGTGTGGATCCTGTTTGGGATAGTCTGTCTGTCTCTCTCTCTCAAAATAGGTAAACTTAAAGAAATGAAGGCTGTTGCAAAATAAATAAATAAATAAATAAATAAATAAATAAATAAATAAATAAAAAGGTATTATATTTAATTGTATACCAATAAATTAGATAACTTAAATGAAATGGAAAAATTCCTAGAAAGACATGAACTACCAAAGCTGACACAAGAAGAAATAGACAATTTGAATAGACCTATAACAAGAGTTTGAATTAGTAAACAACAACCCACAAAGAAAAGCCTAGACCCCAATGGCTTTATTTTTTTATTCTGCCAATCAATTAAAGAATTAATACCAATTCTTCATAAACTCTCTCAAAAAATAGGAGAGGGGTACCTGCCTGGCTCAGTCAATGGAGCATTTGACTTAGGATTGTAGGTTCGAGCCCAAACTGAGTATAGAGATTACTTAAAAATAAAATCTTTTTTAAAAAAATAGGAGAGAACATTTCCCAACTTATGCTAGGAGGCCAATCATCAGGATACCAAAAGCAGACAAAGATATCACAGAAAAGAAAAATACAAACCAATATTTCTTACGACTGTGGACACAAATCCTCAAAAATACAGCCATATATACGCATACATGCATATATACATATATGTATATATGCATGTATGCGTATATATATTTGGCTCAACGTATAGAAATCAATTGATACAGTATACTATATCAATAGAATAAAAACAGATACCACATGATTAAATCTAGCACCCATTCATGACCTAAACAAATAAGAGCAAGCTAGGAATAGACTAACTCCATCAACATCATAAAAGGACATCTTTGAAAACCCCATACAACTAACATCATACTTAATGGAAAAGACTGGAGGCTTTCTTCCTAAGGAAAATGAACAGGAACAAGACATTGTACTAGAGTTTCTAGGCTAAATGACTTCAAGATTGGAAGGTACAGGATCAATCTATAAAAATCAGTTGTATTTCTCTACACTTGTAAAGAACAATCAAAAAACGAAGTTAAGAGAATAATTACAATAGCACAGAAAAGAATTAAATGTTTATGAGTAAATTTAACAAAAATACAGTATAACGCTTATATTTTGGATGATACAACTCATTGTTGTACCAAAGACCTAAACAAATGGAAAGACATTCCATTGGATGTCTTAATATTGTTAACATGGTAGTAGTACCGAAATTGATCTACAGATTCAGTGCAATCCCTTTCAGAATTCTAGCTGGCTTAGAAATTAACACTCTGATCCCAAAGTTCATGTGGAAACTCAAAGGCCCCAGAATAGCCCAAACAGTCCTGAGGGAAAAAAAGCAAAATTGGAGGACTCACACTTCCTGAGTTCAAACCTTAATGCAGAGCAATAGTAATCATGATAGTGTGGTACTAGCTCAAGGACAAACCTATAGGTCAAAAGAATAGAACTGAGATCCTGGAAATAACTCACATTTCTGTGATCAGTTGATTTTTAACAAGGGCACCAAGACCATTCAATGGATGGAGAAAGAGGAGTCTTTTTTTTTTTAAGTTTGTTTATTTTGAGAAAAAGTGGGGGAGAGAAGGGGCGAGAGAGAATCCCAAGCAGGCTCTGCACTATCAGTGCAGAGCCTGATGTGGGGCTCAAATTCACAAATTGTGAGATTAGGACCTGAGCCCAATTTAAGAGTCAGATGTGTAACCAACTGAGGCACCCAGGTGCTCCTGAAAGAACAGTCTTATCAACAAATGTTACTGGGACAGCAGGATATCCACATGCAAAAAAATAAAGTTGGGTCCTTACTTCACACTGCATACAAAAATTAACTCAAAATAGATGAAAGAAATAAATGTAATAGCCAAACTACAGAACTCTTGTGACTTTGGATTTGCTAATGGACTTTTGGAGATGAAAGCAAAATCACAAGCAAAGAAGAAATAGGTAAATTGTATTTCATTAAAATTTACCACTTGTGCTTCAAAGGACACTATCAAGATGGTGGGGAAAAAACTAGAACTGGGAAAAATATTTGCTAATCATATTTCTAATAAAGGACTTATTTCTAGAATACAAGTATTCTTACAACTCATGCAACTCAGTAATAGATTAATGACACAATTTTTAAATGGGCCAAGGATTTAAATAGCTGTTTTTAAATATGATATACAAATACCCATTAAGCAAGTGAAAAAATACTCAACATTATTAGCCATTGGGGAAATACAAGTAGAACCACAAGATTCCACTCCACACTACTAGGGAATCAAAAGATAGATAATAAGTATTGGCATCAATGTGAAGAAATTGGGACTTTCGTACACTGCTGTCGGGTATATAGAATGGTAGACACTTTGGAAAACAGTCTGGCAGTTCCTTAAAAAATTAAACATAGGCATAACATTTGACGGTCCTCAGTAAATACCCAAGAAAAATGAAAACCTGCCTACGCAAATAACATTTATTTGAGCGTTAATATGAATGTTCAAATAGCCATTTGACAAAGGAACTTTTTTTAAATGTTTTGAGAGAGAGAGAGAGAGCATGAGTGGAAGAGGGACAGAGAGAGCAGGAGACAGGATCTGAAGCAAGCTCCAGGCTCCTAGCTGTCAGCACAGAGCCTGATGCGGGACTCGTACTCATGAACCATGAGATCGTGAGCTGAGCCGAAGTCGGATGTTTAACCAACCAAGCCACCCAGGGGCCCCGACACAAGAATTTCAGTCTTCAGTAAATATCCAAGAAAAATGAAAACATGCCTATGCAAATAACGTTTATTGAATGTCTTTATGAATGTTCCTATCAGCATTATACACAGTAGCCAAAAACTTTAAACCAACCAAATGTTCGTTAACGGAAGCAAGGTGTGGTTATCCATATAATGAAGTACTATTCAGTCATAAAAAAGGAGTCAAGTACCAATACATTCTACAGCATGGATGAACCTTGAAAACATGTGAAGTGAAAGAAACCAATGCTGGATGTCACATATTCTGTGATTCCATTTATAGGAAGTGTCCAGAATGGGGACATCTCTGGAAATGGAAATAGATTAGATCATCCCATCAGGGGAGATCTATGAAAACAGAAAATGGACTAGAATGGGAGAATTGGGGGGTGGTAACAGATACAGAGTTTATTTTTGAGATGATGAAAATACTCTGAAATTGCTATTGCGACTGTTGCACAACTTTGTGAAGACACCAAGAACTGTTGAATGGTATATTTTAAGTTCATCAATTGTGTGGTATGTGGGTTACATCTCAGTAAAGCTATTAACCAAAAATAAACACATTACACACATACATATACACAGATTAAAATGGAGAAGTGCAAGAAAATGCATGAGACACTTTCTGTGTCAGCAGCACCTAGGACTTGGAAGTGGCTTTTTTTTCATAGGCTTTTGTTTTGAAACTTTAAAACCTTGAGCAACATGGAAAAATAGTCCATTGAACATTTTGTACCCTTCACCTAGATTCACCAGGTTTTGTCATGTTTGTCAGTTTTGATTTTACTTTTACTCTACAACACATATGATAAACACATGACACTTCTTCCTATGAGAGGCACTTCCTAAGCAAGGATGCTGTTCTACATAATCACATTCCATTATCACACTCCACTGGGTACTTAGTCCTATACTTTAAAGCTTTTTAACAATTTTTTGTGAAGTAGTGTCCATTGTTTAGAGTTCACTCTTTGTGTTGTATAGTTGTATGTGTTTTGACAAATGCATAATGTCATGTATCCAGCATTATAATCATGCACACTAATTTCCTCTCCCTAAATATCCCTTGTACTGTAGCTATTCATTGATCCCTTCCTCCTCCCTGAACATCTGACAATCACTGGCCTTTTTACTGTCTCCATAGTTTTGCCTTTTCTAGAACGTCATATAATTGGAATCATACTGTATGTAGCCTTTTCTAATGGGCATCTTTCACTTAGCATTATCTATTTAATGTTCTTACATGCATTTTCATGGTTTGATAGCTCATTTCTTTTTTTTACCAAATAATATTCCATTGTATGGATGTACCACAGTTTGTATATATCACAGTTTATCCATTCCCCCATTGAAGGACATCTTGGTAGTTTCCATTTCGGGGAGTTATGTATAAACAATATATAAGGCTGCCATGAACATTCATGTGGAGGTTTTGTGTGAATAAATGTTTTCAACTCGGGCAAATACCTAGGAGTGCCATTGCTGGGCCATGCCATAAGACTAACTAGGTTTAGCTTTAAAGAAACTCCCAGGCTATATTTTACAATGACTGCATTCCCACCAACAGTGATTGAGTTGTTTTGATCACATCCTTGCTCAGCATTTGTTATTAGTTTTTTAGATTTTAACCATTTTAATAATCATTGAGTGATCTCTTATTTTTTTAATTTTCAATTCCCTGATTTTCACTTCTAATGTTGACCATCTTTTCATATGCTTATTAGCCATCTGGATCTTCTTTGGTGAGGTGCCCCTTTAGATCTTTTGTTTATTTTTTAGATTGGGTTGCTTGTTTTCTTACTGTTCTACAAATTCTTTGTATATTTTGGATACAAGTCCTTACTCAGATAATGTGATTTGTAAATATTTTTTCCCAGTCTGTGGCTTATCCTTTCATTCTTTTCACAATGTCTTTCTCAGAGCGTAATTTTCTAATGTTAAAGAAGTCCAACCTAACCAAATTTTTTGTCATGGATCATGCTTTCAGTATCATATCAAAAACTCATTGCCACTGTAGTCAATAGTATTGTAGTAATTTGTGTGGTGACAGATGGTAACTACACTTACCCTGGTGAGCTCTTTGTAATGTAAAACCAAGCTCATCTAGACTTCCTACTGTGTTTTTTTCTAAGTTCTCATTTTATAGTTTTGCATTTTCCACATAGATCTATGATCCATTTTGAATTAATGTTTGTGGAAGATGTAAGGTATGTGTCTAGATTCAGTTTTTGCATGTGATTGTCCAGTTGTTCCAGCATTATTTGTTGAAAAGACTATCTTTTCTATGCCTTTGCCTTAATCAAAGATGAGTTGACTATATTTGTATGGATCTATTTCTAGGTCTTTTGCCTTTCCATATAAACTTTAGAACCAGTTTGTCAATACATACAAAATAATTTCCTGGGATTTTTATTAGGATTCCATTTAATCTCTAGATCAAGTTATGAAAAATTGACATCTTAACAATATTGAGTCCCTTATCCATGAACATAGAATATCTCCATTTTTTAGTTCTTTGATTTCTTTCATCAGTTTTATAGTTTTCCTCATTTAGAATTTAGATATATTTTGTTAGATTTATATCTAATTACTTCATTTTTGATGCTAATGTAAATAGTATTGTAATTACAATTTCAAATACCAGTTGTTCATTACTGCCATGGACTTTTGTATGTTAACTTTGTATCCTGAAGCCTTGCTATAATTGCTTATTCTGTTTTTGTTGTTTTTGATTCTTGGAGATTTTCTACAAAGACAATTATGTCATCTGCAAATAAAGACAGCTTTATTTCTCCTTCCCAATCTGTATGCCTTTTATTTCTCTGTCTTACCTTACTGCATTAGCTAGGACTTTTACTACAATATTAGAACTAATGAGAGGGGACATCCTTACTGCCTTATGAGAAAGCATCTAGTGTCTCACCATCAAGTATGATGTTAGCTGTAAGTTTTTTTGTGGATATTCTTTATCAGATTGAGGAAGTTCTCTAATCCTGGTTTGCTAAGAATTTGGTTGGGTTTGGTTTTTGGGGTTTTTTTTTTTGTTTGTTTGTTTGTTTGTTTTAATGTTTATTTTTGAGAGAGAAAGAGAGAGCACGAGTTGGGGAGAGACAGAGAGAGACAGAGACACAGAATCCAAAGTAGGCTCCAGGCTCTGAGCTGTCAGCACTGAGCCACCCAGGCGCCCCTACGAGTTTTTTTTGTCATGACTGGATGTTGGGTTTTGTCAAATGCCTTTTCTGCATCTATTGATATGATCATAAGATTTTTCTTCAGCTTTGTTGGGCGTGATGGATTACATTAATCACTTTGGAAGGCAGCTATGCTCACCACTATACCACCAATGCTACATTAATCACTTTGAATGTTAAGCTAGTATGCATTTCTGCAGTAAATTCCATTTGGTCATTGTATGTAATTCTTATACATTGTTGGATTCAATATGCCAATATTTTGTTGAAGATTTTTACATCTATGTTCATGAGCGATACTGGCCTATAGTGTTGTTTTTTTTTCTTGTAATATCAGTATCTGATTTTTTTATTTGGGTAATATTTGCCTCATGAGTGTTAGGATATACCTCCCTTTCTTCTCTTTTCTAGAATATATTGTAGAGAATTGGTATAATTTTTTCCTTAAATATTTGGTAGAATTCACCAATAAGACTGTGTGGACCTGGTACTTTTTTTTCTTGGAAAGTTATTAATTGTTGAGTCAATTTCTTTAATAGGCCTGTTCAGATTAGTTCTTTTTCCTTGTGTGAGTTTTAGTGGATTTTTTTTTTTCAAGAAACTGGCCCATTTCATCCAAGTTATCCAATCTGTGGGTTTATTCATAATATTTCTTTATGTTCCTTTTATTGTCCAGGGGATCAGTAGTGAAGGCCCCTTTGCATTTCTGACATTAGTGATTTGTGTCTTTTCCCTTTTTTTCTTAGCCTAGCTACAAGTTTATTAATTTTATTGCTCTTTTCAAAGAATCAGTTATTTATTTCATTGATTTTCCTCTGTTGTTTTCCTGTCTTTAATTTCATGGGTTTCTCTTCTAGTTTTTATTATTTATTTTTTCTATTTGCTTTATATTATCTTGCTTATTATTGCCTTAATATATTATTATATTGCTACTTATTATTTATTTGCTTCTGCTTGTTCGTCTTTTTCTAGTTCCTAAAGGTAAAGTTTAGATTTTTTATATCAGGTCTTTCTTCTTTTCTAAAATATGCATTCTCTGCTACAAATTTCCTTCTAAGCACTGCTTTGACTGTGTTCCACAAATTTTGATAAATTGCACTTTTTCATTTAATTAAATGTTTTTACATTTCTCTTGAGACTTTGACCCATATATTGTTTAGAAGTCTGTGGTTTAATCTCTTGGGATTTTCTGGTATCTTTCTGTTATTATTGTCTAGGTTAATTCTGTTGTGGACTTGAAGCATACTTTGTATGATTTTTATTCTTTTAAATTTGTTGAGACGCTTGGGTGGCTTAGTCAGTTGAGCAACTGACTTCGGCTCAGGTCATGATCTCACAGTTTGTGAGTTCAAGCCCCCCATCAGGCTGTGTGCTGGCAGCTCAGAGCCTGGAGCCTGCTTCAGATTCTGTGTCTCCCTCTCTCTCTGCCCCTCCTCTGCTCACGCTCTCTCTCTGTCTCTCAAAAATAAATACATGTTTAAAAAAATGTATGTATTTTTTAAGTATGTTTTATGAACCAGAATGTGGTCTACCTTACTGAATATTCTTTGTGATCTGGAGAAGAATGTGTATATTATTGTTGAATGAAGTATTTTATAAATATCAGCTAAATTCAAATGATAGTACTTTTCATTTAATTATTTCCTTATTGATTTTCTGTCTCCTGGATCTTTCAATTACTGATAGAGGTAGAGTGAAATCTCCACTTGTAATTGTGGATTTGTCTACTTCTCCTTGCAGTTCTATCAGTTTTTGCCACATGTATTTTGACACTCTCTTGTTAGGCATGTATACAGTTAGGACCCTTTTATCATTATGTAATGCTCCTCTTTATCCTTAATAATTTTCCTTAGTCTGGTGTCTACTTTGTCTGAAATTAATATAGCTACTCCAGTTTTATTTTAAGTAGAGTTAGAATGGCATACGGGTATATGTTGGAGATGTTGCAGGTTCCAGACCACCACAATAAAGCAAATATTGTAGTGAAGCAAGCTAAATGAATATTTTGGTTTCCTAGTACATGTAAAAGTTGCTTATACTCTATGGTAGTCTAGTAAGTGTTCAATAATAGCATTATATCTAAGAAAGCAATGTACATACCTTAAGGGAAAAAATACTTCATTGCTAAAAAATGCTAACCATCATCTCTGCTTTCAGCAAGTCATAATCTTTTTGCTGGGGGAGGGTCTGCCTCAGTGTTAATGGCTACTGACTGATCAGGGTGGTGATTGCTGAAGGCTGAGGTGGCTGTGGAAATTTCTTTAAATAAGACAATGAAATTTGCTACATCGATTGACTCTTCCTCTTATGAACAATCTCTCTAGCATATGATGCTATTTGATAGCATTTTACACGCAGCAGAACTTCTTTCAAGATTGGAGTCCATCTTCTCAAAGCCTGCTACTATTTGATCAACTGAGTTTATGTCATATTCTAAATCCTTTGTTGTCATTTCAACAGTCTTCGCAGCATCTTCAGTTCTAGATTCCATCTCAAGAAACCACTTTCTCAGGGTGCCTGGGTGGCTCAGTCAGTTGAGCATCTGACATCAGCCCAGGTCATGATTTCGTGCCTCATGAGTTTGAGCCCCACATCAGGCTTGCTGCTGTCAGCACAGAACTCGCTTCAGATCCTCTCTCCCCTTCTATCTGTCCTTCCCCCACTTGGGCTCTCTTTGTCTCTCTCAAAAATAAATAAACATAAAAAAAATCACTTTCTCTGCTAAACCATGAGAAGTAACTGCTCATCCATTCAGGCTTGATCCTGAGATAGTAGCAACTCAGTCACATCTTCAGGCTCCACTTCTCCTTCTAGATCTCTTGCCATTTCAACCACATCTGCAGTTACTTCTTCCAATAAAGTCTTGAACCCCTGAAAGTTATCCATGAGAGTTGGAATTTACTTATTCCAAACTCCTGTTTATGTTGCTATTTTGACCTCTTCCCATGAATCTTGAATGTTCTTAATGGCATCTAGATGATGAAGGTTTTCCATTTACCTTGTCCATATCCATCACAGGAATCACTGTCTATGGCAGCTATAGCCTTAGAAAATGTATTTCCTTAATAATTAAGACTTGAAAGTCAAAACTACCTTTTGATCTATGGCCTGCAGAACAGATGGGCTAGCAAGCATGAAAACAACATTAATTTCATATATCTCTATCAGAGTTCCTGGGTGACTAGGTGTATTGTCAGTGAACCAGTAATATTTTTAAAGGAATCTTTCTATCTGAGCAGTAGGTCACAACAGTAAGCTTAAAATATGTAGTAAGCCATGTTGTAAACAGATACGCTCTCTCTAGACTTTGTTCTGTTTATAGGATATAGGCAGAGTAGATGTAGCATAATTCTTAAGGCCCTAGGATTTTTGGAATGGTAAGTGAAGATTGACTTCTACTTAAAGTCACCAGCTGCATTGGCCCCTAACAATAGAGTCAGCCTGTCCTTTGAAGCCAGGCATTGGCTTCTCCTGTCTAGCTATGGAAGTCCTAGATAGGGATGCCTGAGCGGCTCAGTGGGTTGGATGTCTGGCTCTTGATTTTGGCTCAGGTCATGATCTCATGGTTTGTGGGAGAATTGAGCCCTGCATCAGGCTGAAAGCACAGAGTCAGCTTGGGAGTGTCTCTCTCTCTCTCTCTCTCTCTCTCTCTATCTCTGTCTCACCCTCTCTCTCTCTCTCTCTCAAGATAAATAAAAAAAAAATTTTTTTTAAGTCCTAGAGGTGGTTGGGTGGCTCAGTCAGTTAAGCATCTGACTCTTGATTTCAGCTCAGATTGTTATCTCACAGTTTGTGAGTTCAAGTCCCATGTCCAGCTGTGTGCTGATAGTGTGGAGCCTTCTTGGGGTGCTCTCTCTCTCCCTCTCTCAAAATAAATAAGCTTTAAAAAAGTGTAAAAGTCCTAGATAGCATCTACTTTCAATACAAGGCTGTTTCCTGTATATTGAAAATCTGTTGTTTGATGCACCTTTGCTAATTATCTTAGCTAGATCTTCTGGATAACTATCTGCAGATTCTACATTAGCACTTGAAGCTTTGCCTTGCCTTTTTAGTTATGAAACTAGCTCCTTTCCTTAAATTCATGAACTAACCTCTGCTAGCTTCAAACTAGTTATTCTACGCTTATTATACCTGAGCCCTGTCTAATTGGTGGTGAGATTTGGGGGAGGAGACACATTCTCTTATCTTGTGATTAAATCTTTTGTGTTTTGGACCAGAGACCCTGGGCTATGACCTTCAGATGAGTTCCTTAGCCTGTGTGTGTGTGTGTGTGTGTGTGTGTGTGTGTGTGTGTGTGTGTATGTGTGTGTGTGTAAGGCTACTCTGTAGTTGGTTAATTGCCCTGCCCACAAGTTATATAGGACTCTAGTAAAGTAGTTCCTCTTAAAGGCAGGCTTTTGTTAAGGAGAAAGGAACTCTGGGTGTGTTTCAACTGGTTTTCTTCCCCCTCTGCCAGCCCAAAGCACACAGGGGATTTTTCCATCGCTGATCTTCACCCATGAGAGCCTGTTGGAGCTCCTGGAAGTAAAGTTAACATAAGTGTGGGTACCCTCCTGCCACTGGACCCCCCAAGAGTTTTAACTCACAAGCCAGCCCACACTGAACCTCTAGCAGTGTACCAGTTATTTTAAGTCTTCCTACCAGTTAGGGCTCCAGGGGCTTTGGCTGCGGGTGAGCTATAGCTTTATGTCTTCACCTGGTGTCTCCAGTTTTCAGGGTGGCAGTTTGCCTTGTGACCTTACTTCTCTGATGAATCTAAGAAGAGTTGTTGATTTTCAGTTTTTCAGCTTTCCTTTTACTTTGAAGATGAGAGAGACAACTTCCAACCCCTTTGCATGTTGGAGCAGAAACCAGAAGTCCTTTCTTACAATTTTTATTTATTAACTTCTGGCGATGAGTATGGATTTTATTCATCATTATAAATGTAATAGACACATGGAGAAAGCCATGGATGTCTATGTTTGCGCAGGTTGAAAGAGCAGAACCTTGTGAAAGACCTGAGGCCCCGGGACCTCCTGGAGAGCAGCAGTGACAGCGACGAAAAAGTCCCTGTGGCCAAGCCCTCCTCGCTGTCCAAGCGAAAACTGGAGCTTGAGGTGGAAACAGTGGAGAAGAAGAAGAAAGGGCGACCTCGGAAGGAGTCTCGGCTCATGCCTGTGTCTCTGTCTGTCCAGGTGAGGCCATCGGGCTCATGCTGCCTCCCCCAGCCTACCTCACAACCTCAGTGCTGGAGTCCCCATGTGCCCAAGTGGGATAAGAGAGGCTGTGCATGCCACAGTGTGCCTTATCAGTTGGGAATAGTTGGCAAGACATGCGTACCCCCAGAGGTAGTATGGAGGCCATGCTGCCCCACACCTGGCGCTCAACCCACTCCAAGTCCTTGAGCAGTGCCCTGAGGTCAGCTATTCATCTGGAAAGTGAGAGTCTTTAGAGCATTCATCTGCGCTTTCACCCTCACAGAGTGGGTGGAAATGCCTGGGGAACCAGCCTGGTGTCACCTGTGGGTGACTCACCTTTACCTGACATTGCCCTACAGTGCTGGGGCGGGGCTCAGGGACATTTCTGCTCTTCCAGTCCCCAGCTGCCCTGACCGCAGAGAAGGACACCGTGTGTTTGTCTGTACCAGCACCTGCACTGAAGCTGCCCATGCCAGGCCCCCAGAGAGCATTTACCCTCCAGGTGAGTAGGTTTCCTGTCTCCCCCAACAAGCGTGCACATTCTCTCCACTCTCCCCCTGTGTAAACCCTCAATTGTCACTGACTTAGGGCTGCGTTCCAGGGGCTCTCCATCTCTTTCTGGGGGAAGTTGTAGCTGATCAGGGCCCATTACTAGCCTCTTCCCCAAGGGCCCCCTTGCTGCCCGCCCACGCACATGCACATTTCTCTTCTCTGTGCTTCGCTCTTCCAGTCCTGCTGCCATCTTCTGGATGGCCAGCTCCTTCAAGACTTGTCTCAGTTGTTCCTTTTGGTAGCCTCCTTCAGCTTCACATTCAGCCTTTGGTAGCCTCAGACTTGATATAGTTGGACTGCATCATAATGGCCTGTCTCCCAACCAGCTCACTGGCCCTGTCCTCTTCCCAGGACCCAGCAGAGTCATCATCAGAGCTGTTTGAGCTCTTGGAGTAGAAGCTTATGACCATGTGCTTGTTCAAAGCACAGCTCTAGAGCAAAGAATCCTTTATACCCAGAGCTCTTCCATTCACTCAGTCTAGCACCTGACCTTGGACGTGCCATAGGTTTATGCCTCTTGTTCCTCAGCTCAGATGCACATCCTTGGGAAACCTTCTAGGGCCCCGCATACAGGTCACTTTCTACTGAGCATACACTGCCCCACCCAAGCTGGTCCTCATGGGATACCAGAGGTGTCAGCCCTTCCCACCACAAGGCTTTCTGGGCCTAAAGGTAGGGACCTACGTGGTTTGTTCTTGTTGTTGATGTACTCGGAGACAGGGCACACAAACCCTTTTCCAAACTCTAGCTGCCCACCCTGTAACCCAGGGGCTTTACCACTGAGTGCCGCTTAGGGCTGTTCTTGGTTTCTGGGGATCTATGAAGGGACCCGTCTCCCAGCAGCATCCAGCCCTCTGCCCCACCTCACCCACTTGTTTGGCCATATGAGTGCAAACTGTTCAGCTGTTCTCCCTTGGTTTTCCATATGGGCTATCTGTCCATCAGCTCCCTAGGCATGAGAGAGGAGGCTGAGCCAGCTCCCAGCCCTCTCCCTTCTCTGGGGGCCACACATCTGGACCTCCGTCCTACTTGTCCCACCCCATTACTACATACGCCACCACCGTCCTGTTGGCTAGCCGGCTCTGTCTACTTCTCTGTGTCTTTTTCCTGCTGCGGGGTCTCTGAACATCTCATCTGTCACATGACCCAAGTCTCAGTGGGCCCACCATCACCTGAAAAGACATTTTGTTTGTTTTCTTCCATCCAGGTGAGCTCCGATCCCTCCATGTACATTGAAGTGGAGAATGAAGTGACTGCTGTGGGGGGCGTGAAGCTAAGTCGTTTGAAGTGTAACCGGGAAGGGAAGGAGTGGGAGACGGTGCTCACCAGCCGGATCCTCACTGCTGCTGGCAGTTGGTAAGGGTGAGGGTCTTCGCCCAGCCCAGCCTTTAATGTCAATCAAGTACCACGTGCTATGCTGTGTGGCACTGTTACTGTCTGAGGCATGGTGCATTGCCCTACGTGCTAGCTCTCACAGAGGCCTGTACCATGCCTTGCCCTGGGCTTAGGACGTGTATCTGTCATCTCAGTCCCCACAAGACCTAATAAAGCCGGCATCATTATCACCATGTTACAGGTGGGGAAACTGTCTTAGAGGGTCACCCAAGGCAGGATTTCAACCCAAATGTTGTGATTCCCTTATCTGGTCAGGTTCCAGGCTGAGCTCTGCCTGGCTCTCTCTGACGTGGAATGGTTCCTTCTCTGGACCCCAGATTTTCATCCAGGGAGAACAGGGTGGATTTCTGATTGTCCTGTGAGTCCCCAGCCCAGCCCTGTCCATATTCTGTATGAGGGGAGACCTTAATTCAGTGGTTAGTCATCCAGTGTCTTCCCATGGGCTTCCAGGACACAATCCCCTGGAGCTGTTTTTACATGTGCTTGATCTGAAAAGAGGACCAGTGTTTTCCTCAGGTGTCTGTTGAATTATAGGATCTGCCGTCAGGACCATGTATTTGGTACTATTATAAGGATTTTACAAAGATAATTGGCTTAGATACAGTCATTTTAACTAGATCCTTAATTAGTTATCATGAGACTGCATGTAAAATGCTTTCATAGTGCCTACAAGTACTCGGCCTTCCATCTTAGGTCACGGTTCCCATGGGCTCTGAGCGGGTGCATGATGTTGCACCTAGAAGGAACCATCATTCTGTACCTCCTTTTCATTCTCTGCCAAGATGAGTAGACTGAGCTTCTCAATCCCAGGCACCCATGAATGACTAAGAGGCCTGTGTGGTAGATACTGCTGTGGGCTCCCCCTGGATCAACATTAGTCTGAGCTCAGAAAAGCTCAAGCAGCCGCTGAAGGGAAAGAGAACACATTCTCTTTAATCAGGTCTCATTTAGGCTAGGCTCCCATGAGCCCTGCTACCCTGATCCTTGTGGCAAGCCCTTGCTCCACCTCTCCCTCTGCTGCTTCTACTCAAAGGAAGGTCACAGCAAGTATAGGTGGGCACAGAAAGAGGAAACGTTCTGCATTTCAAGTCTGCTGCCTCTGCCACAGCTCCCTGTCATCATGACACCTGTCCCTTCTCTACCTTTTCAGTGACGTGGTATGTGTTGCCTGTGAAAAGAGGATGCTGTCAGTGTTCTCCGCCTGTGGTCGCCGTCTCCTCCCTCCCATCCTCCTGCCGTCCCCAATCTCCACTTTGCACTGCACGGGTTCCTACGTCATGGCACTCACGGCTGCAGCCACATTATCTGTCTGGTGAGAGGCAGGCCCAGGGTGGGATGGGCTCCAAGCAGGATAGGGCTGTGCAGATCCCCTCTCACTGCAGGGACAAAGAAGGAAGCAAAGGAGGCCACTCAGCAGAACAGTCCTCGGACCCTGTAGGTCTGGGGGTCTTAATGCCTGAGGGGCCCTAAGCAGTCATACACTGCTTATGATAGCCATCCCGTGTTGGGGGAGGGAGGATGTGCAAGGAAGTGGGGCAGGCTGCCTACCCCTGCCACCATCCTTAAAGGAGCAAACCTCATGACAAATCATATGCCTGATTGCCTGTGCCAGGGTCCAGAAATGGGATCTCAGCTGCCAGAGCCTGGCCACGCTTCTCCCAGAGTTGGCATGGTGTTGGTGGCAGACCCCGCAGCTCTGTTGCCTAAGCCCTCAGCTGTAGACTTGTACAGAGGTAGTGTAGTGACACATGGGGAGTGGAAGCCACTTGTGGCACAGAGCCCCTGCCTGGGGAAGCAAGGGCTGGCTCTATACCAGGAACCGTAGAGTGGGGTCTGACCACCAAGGCACACTCTGATGTATTTACTCCAACTGGAGAGTAAGCTGTTCCCTGTCTCTCTCCTAGGGATGTTCACAGACAGGTAGTTGTGGTGAAAGAAGAATCGCTACACTCCATCTTGGCAGGTAACCTCAGCAGTGGACCACCCCTTGTTCCCAGGGGGTGGGGAGGGGGTGGGGAGGGATGCCAGGGCTAGGCAGCTTCAGTTCCTGACATGAACCAGGCTCTGGGCGCAGCCTGAGGCATTCAGTGTTGGAGAAGATGCATTCTCTCCCGGGGCACATTTGAATGGGTCTCTGAGAGGTGACAAATAGCCTAGTGGGTGGCAGTGAGACCAGCATGCACAGAAGAGCAGCAGCTGCCTAGTTGCTGAGTCAGTGTGAAGGCACGTGTTGCTGGGACAATGGGAGCCGTGGTTTATGTTTCTCCTTAGGTCATATGCAGGCACCTGCTGATCAGAACACACCCAGAACCCATTCTTGTACTGTCTCCCTAGGAAGTGACATGACAGTGTCACAGATCTTGCTGACACAGCATGGAATCCCAGTGATGAACCTGTCCGATGGGAAGGCATACTGCTTTAATCCATCACTTTCTACATGGTAAGTAAGCCAGCCCCTAGCCCTGCCCTTCTGGGAGAGTGTCCGTCTGAGCTGGAATAGACTTCTGGTCCTGGCAGTCAGGCCTTCCTGCCCTGGCTTCTCCTCACAGTAAAGCCCTGTGGTTCGGGCAACAGTGACAGCCCTGCTGGGCTCTATCTGCTTTATACAAGGAAATAGAGAGCTTAAACCCACCAATAATGCCCCACTGTCCCTGGGCAGGGGTGCTTTCCTTCTGCATTATTCTCTGATGTCACTTTGGAATGGGCATTTGAAAATTAAAAATTTTTGTAAATTAAGAAAATTGGTTGTCAATACACATGTCCAGCCTGTCGTCCTTAGCATTGTCAGCATAGGTGAGTGGGCTTCACAACAACATTGCCACCACTCATCAATTTTTGTAGCTTAGCAAGAGCCAAGTAGCGCTTCCGCTGACTTTGTGAATTAGTAAGTTTGCACCATCACTCACCATGTGTCATGGTCTGTCTTTCCTCGGCCCATTTTGGAGTTTAGAGCTCTTTTCTGTATTTGTCAAATCTCTATTCCTCCAAGATCTTAATCGAGACATGTGAAGCCTATACATTGTGTACCAGCCACTCTTTTCTTCTGCCTGCACCTTTGGTCCTTCATACCCAAGCCAGCTATCTGTCCTCCAGCCCTTGTCTGTCAAGAGTTGCCAGGCACAAGTTTATCCTTCCACTGAAATTTCTTTCTTGAGTTAAAAAAAAAAAAAACAAAAAAACAGGTCCCTGGCTAGCTCAGTTGGTAGAGCATGTGATCTTGAGGTTGTTAGTTCGAACCCCACATTAGGTATAGAGATTACTTAATAAATTATTTTTGGGGGCACCTGGGTGGCTCAGTCAGTTAAGCGTCCGACTTCGGCTCAGGTCATGATCTCACAGTTCGTGGGTTCGAGCCCTGTTGGGCTCTGTGCTGACAGCTCAGAGCCTGGAGCCTGCTTCAGATTTTGTGTTTCCCTCTCTCTCTGCCCCTCCTTGGCTCGCACTGTGTCTCTCTCTCTCAAAAATAAACAAACATTTAAAAAAATTTTTTTAATAAATAAATAAAAATAAAATATTTTAAAAAAACCTCCCCATTCATAGCTCTTCCAAGTTATAAACCCTTGTATATTATATGTGATTACTGTAATTATGGAAATAGGCTTTTTCTTTAAGAAGAGAAATGTTGGCTGTGTATTTTGGAAACATTTTTACAAAGGCACCCAATTTTTTTTTTTTTTTTTACTTTTTTTTTTAATGTTTATTTTTGAGACAGAGTATGAGCGGGGGAGGGGCAGAGAGAGAGGGAGACACAGAACCCGAAGCAGGCTCCAGGCTCTGAGCTGTCAGCACAGAGCCCAATGTGGGGCTCGAACCCGTGAACTCTGAGATCATGATTTGAGCCGAAGTCAGACACTTAACTGACTGAGCCACCCAGGCACCCCAGCACGCAACTATTTTAAAAGTGTGGGTAGAATGTTTTCTTAACAAAAATGTGAAAGGTCCAGAGAAGCTGATTGCTTGTGATGCTGTAGAAGCTCAGGAAGGCTATGGCCTGGCATTCCTGGAAGCTTCCAAGGGCTAGGCCAGGTGGGCCCCAGGCAGACAGGCATCCGATGCACACTTCACACACAGGCCTCTGTCCTCAAGTGCTGAGACCATGGAGCTCAAGTGGTCCCAGCAAGAGCCCTGTTGGTGACCTTCACCATCATCAGTTTTGCCTCATAATGAAACCTGTCCATGAGCACTCTATGGAGAGAATGCAGTGACACTCAGCCTCTGCTGGTGCTCTGACCACAGGTCATGTGGTGCTTGCTCCTTGGTGGCCTCACTGCCAGCCTTTCTGGTGGACCTCTTGGTTTTCCTGACCTCTGCTCCTACTGTTGCCTCCCCAGGAACCTGGTTTCTGACAAGCAGGACTCCCTGGCCCAGTGTGCAGACTTCAGGAGCAGCCTGCCTCCCCAGGACGCCATGTTGTGCTCCGGACCTTTAGCCATAGTCCAGGGCCGTGCCTCCACGTAGGTGACCCAATTTGCTGGGGGAGGTGGCTGGGTCACACAAGCACAGTCCCACCCAGGCCTGCGCTCTGACTGCCCATCTCCTGTGCCTGGCTACTGCTTAACACAGGCAGGCTCGAGGGTGCCAAGGATCGTGGGCCCATATTAGGTAATAACACGCAGTGCTGGGTCACAAGCCCTGTCACTTCAGAGCACAGATGGTGGTCTGAGTTGCTATGTGTCATGGACATGATGATGGGCAGTATTTTGAAGGGCAGTGGGGAAATGGGCTGCTGGCCTGTCACCTCAGGGGCCTTGATAGGAGTTACAGGGTGGGATACACCCAGGATGCTAGACAGACCAGGAGGCCTGTGGCTGGGACCTGGGGATGGTTTGGCCAGTGTGGAGTCTGACACCTGCCTCTTTACTGGCTCCTCACTGGTGTCCAAGGGTGCAAGGCGGCAGCCTCCTGCCCCATGCAGTGCCCACTGCCTCATGATGCTTGCTCTGCCAATCTCTGCAGTTCAGGAAGACAGGCAGCCCGACTCTTCTCCGTGCCTCATGTAGTGCAGCAGGAGACCACCCTGGCCTACCTGGAGAATCAGGTTGCAGCGGCACTCACCCTGCAGTCCAGCCATGAGTACCGCCATTGGCTCCTCCTCTACGCTCGGTACCTTGTGAATGAAGGTGAGGTTTCTGGTGGTCCCTCCATCTTCCTGGGTCTGGCTCAATTTCTATCCCAACATGATCTTCCAGAAAGCCCATGAATCAAGGCAGAGATGCAGTGGCCTAGGACTGTCTGCACTCTCCTTCCTGCCAGTCTCCTATGTTTACCCCCAGAGGCCCTGGACTCCAACTGCCCCATCAGCAAGATGGCCCTCAGCCCCCATCTCTTAGCCTGAGCTGTAATCAAAGCAGCTCAGCAGGCATCCAACCCTATTATAGACTCTGAGACCCTGAATTGGGTAGGCCCTGAGGACCAGGAGGACTGGCAGTAGGAGGGGGTGGGGGCACAGGATGCTTGAACAGACATGCTCCAGAGGAGCAGAAGGCTCAGACTCTTGCCTTCCCTCATACCCTGGAGCTTCAGTGGTAGCTGGTCACCCCAGAGGAGGGCTTCTTCTGGCAATATCCATTGAGCCTGCATCTCTCTTCCTCCAAGCCCCTCCTGCCCTGGAAGGGCCTGCCTGATGTCCAGCACCTCTCCATGGCCTTCTAGCCCAGCTTTCCCTGCCAGCACTTCTGATCTCTCCCACCACCCCCTCTTCCCTTTTCGGTCAGCAGAAAGCTCGGTGTGTTGGAAGAGGTGGACATCCTGTTGTCAGGGCACCCTACAATAAATAGACTTTCATCTCTCTGCTAAGCAAGTGTGAGGTTGTTTCTTACCACCTTCCTCCCACTTGAGCTTGTCCTCCAGGGTTGTGGCTTGGGAACTAGCACTCCCAAAACTCCCTGCGTGACCACACAGCTCCAGGCCTGGTCACAGAACTGCCTTCCCCACAGCCTCTCCTGGCCTTCTTGGTTTTGGTTTGCTTTTGACCTCACCCTCCCTATTTTGTTTATAATTTAAAGTACAGAAAAGAGAAAAAAAAAAAAAAAAAAAACGTTCCGAACCCCTACAGGTGTCACTTCCAGAGCTCACATGTCACATTGCCTCTGATGACATAATTGTGTGTATATATAAACCTCTGATGACAACAAATATGGCTGACCAACTCAAAGTCCTTCCCAGCAGACTCCAATGATGAGTTTAATTTGCCTCTTTCCGCCCAGTCTGCATGGTTGCCCAGCCTGTGTGGTCACTGAGTCTTCTAAATACTCAATCTTCCCAAGCCCACACCTTTGCTGGGGTGCTCCTGTCACATCTGAGCCTCATACCCCAATCCCCTGGGAAGACCTGTCCTCTGGCTCCTCTAATTTACTTCATCCTGGGCGTTGATCAGGACTCATCCTGACACCCTGAACAAAGTCACTGCCTCCTCTGGGGCCTGCACCTACTTGTAGGATCACTTCTGCTTGCTTCTCTTTCTCTATCTTTCCCACATCTGTTCCTGTGTCCAATAACATAAGTCACCTCTGTTCTATTTCTTGCTTCCTTGACTATAAAAGGACTAAAATTTTAAAGGGAGACCCCTTTCACTTCTAAAATTCCTCAGATTCCAGCATCACCCTCTTATTCTCCACCCTTATCTTTGGGCGATTTCATCATACCCTATGGCTTCAGCTGCCACCAGTGCTAACAGGCCCCCAGATTCTGCCACCAGCATTTGTGGCACTCCTCGTGGCTGTGCCATAACCTGTGAGTTGATGGGCCGGTGACTGCTTCTCCTATCTCCTCTGCTCCATCACCACCTCACTCTAAATTCATACCGTTGCTATCTCTTACTTCCCGAAGGTGCCTCCTGACCCTGCTGATCTCCTCTCACTGTCAACATGTCTTGTCTGAAACAAATCTGACCAGCCCACTCCCCTCCTTCCACAATTCCCACATTTTCCCATCACCTTGGGGAGTTTGTCCCAGAGCTGGCCACATCTCATTTTTCCCATGGGCCCAGCACATAGAGGGGCTGCTGTATATGCTATCAAGGGAGTGGGTTCGTGAGTGAGTCTGTCATTATGGGTCTCAGTGCCCCAAACTGAGAGTCGTTCAGGAGGCTTTTTGCCCAAAGCAGCCAATAAAATAAACATTTGTTCAATCTATTTTGATATACACAACAACTTAGCATATTCTTGATTTTTTATTTCTTTTTGTAATGTGTTCCTATTTCTGTTTTGTTTTGTTTTGTTTTGTTGTTTTTTTTTTGTTTTGTTTTTTCCCGTAATTAGGGTTTGAATACCGACTCCGAGAAATATGCAAGGACTTACTGGGTCCGGTTCACTACTCCACTGGAAGCCAGTGGGAGTCAACGGTAGTGGTAGGTGCTGCTTTCATTCTTGCCACAAGAATTCTGTCTTAAAAAGTGAAGGTAGAGATGAAAAATAAGTCAAAGTGCTTTGAAATTCTTCCCCATTAGACTTCTTCAGCACACCGCCTTGGACCCCAGCATCAGTGAGAGGCTGAGATGTCAGTACTGCACTTGTGGGCAGGAGCTGGGTCTTTGGCATCAGGGGCCTAGAGAGTGCTCGGCCACGCGTGCACGTGTGCTGAGGAAAGCTGCCTGCCAGGGGCTGTGGGTTTGTTCAGTAGAGAAGATGAAAGATCTTACCCTGCTTTCCTGGAGCTCCCAGTTTGGTAGCGAGGCAGACAGAAGCAAGTAAGCAATTCCATCAACAAGATAGTTTTAGACCATGGATTATGCTAAGAAGGAAATAAGCAGAGCAATAAGCCGAAGGTGCCTAGGAATGAGCAGCCAGGGAGGACCCAGAAGGGGACTTTTAGGATGAAACCCAGGGATAAAAATGAGCCAGCTCTGCTGAGACCTGGGAGTCTCCTGGTAAAAGTGATAGTGAATGCAAAGAGGGCATGGTACATGGGAGCCACTGTGGCTGGAGTATAGTAGGCAAAGGAGAGGGTGGTGTGAGATTAGGTGAGACAGATGAACAGGAAGATCATTGAGACCTTGTGAGGAGCTGGAGCTGTTGGAGGAGTTTGTGCAGCGGTGACATGAAGTGACCCAGATCAGTCAGCAGGAGTGATATGAACTGATGTAGCAAAGCAGTAAGAGCTTGTTTTTTGCAGCAGTCTTGCAATAGGTGAAGGTGACTTGGATTGGCACAATGGCCATGGAGAGAGGAAAGGAGAAAGATTCAAGTTGTATTTTGGAGGCAGATCCAACCAGACTTGGTGGGTGGATGGGTGGATGTGGAATAGATTAAGAGAGAATAATGAGTATGCATACAGTTGCCTCCAGAATTTTTGGCTTGCACACACGGCTGCTAATTCATTGAAAGGAACAGGTTGGTCAGGGATGGGAGTTGTAGATATAAGTTAGCTCCCCAGCTTCTTCTTTAGTCACTGAGCAAATACTGATGGAGCACCCGCTGTGGCCAGGCATGGGACAGTGAGCAGTGAACAAAGCCGACAGGCCCCACCTTCATAGGTCTACATTCTTGTGCAGAGAAGCAGATTCTAAACAACTGAGCAAGTACATGTATTGTGATGGGTGGGGGTGGTGCTGTGGACAAACATAAAGAGGGCAAGGGGATACTTTCAGGATGCTATTTTATATTGGGTAATCAAGGAAGCCTTAACTAACTGAGCAGAGAGACCAGAAAAGGTGAGGGGCAAAGCCCCACAGATAACTGGAGAAAGAACATCCAGGCAGAGGGAACAGCAAGTTCAGAGGCCCTGAGGTGGCAGCTTGCAATGTGGAAGGAATAGCTGAGCAGAATAGCAATGGGAGGGTGAAAAGGGTTGTAGTCAGAAAGGTTGGAGGGTCAAACCTCATAGGTTCTATAGGCCATGGTGTGTGCTTGGCCTGTGTGTTTTATTCGATTTTTATTTTGTTGTAATAGATCTTAATTTGGTCATTTAATAGAATCCTACCTTCAAAGTCCCAATTCCCCTTACACCTTTGAAGGTATGGTGCCACAGTTTTAACATCCACTGTTGTTGCTAAAAATCACTGCTGCAAATCTGATTTCCATTGCTTTGTAAGTTCTTTTGGGATCCTCTCTTATTGTTCTGAAGTTTTACAAAGCCCATAGTCTGTTTCTTTCATTCATACTGTGGATTTTTCTTGGTTCTCTTCTTCAGTTATATCTTCCTTTCCATTTTCCCCATCATCAGAGAGATGTAATGTCCTCTCTTTTTAAAATCTTCTGTATAATTTTTTGTAGTTTCAGTTTTCTCCCCAGATTTTCAATTTAGTCTTTTATCTGCTTGAGCATAGTAAGTTTAGTTATTTTAAAGTTGTATGTCTGATAATTCTGGTATCAGGAACCCTTGTGGATCTGTTTCTCTTGTCTATAGATGTGTCTGTGCTTTCTCATTTATATTCCTATTTCCTTACATGTTTGATTATTTTTAACTGTCTGCTGGACATGTTATTTGAAAAATTATTTGTAGGAATGATATGAGGACTTAGGTAATGTTCCTTTATTTCTTGGAGTACTTTTATTTGCTGCTGCCAGTTCTTGAGGCATCAGTACTGCAGGGTCCCCTCAACCCAGTTCAGGGGCTTAGGTTTTCTGGGCTGTCTTGGAATTCAAAGCCAGATACTCATTTGTGCAGGGTCTGGTTTACTTCCAGTTTACCCTTATTCTAGGGTACATGCCCTTGGGGTGGCAGCAGAAGGTGGGGGATGACTTACCAGGAACTCCCACTTTTCATTTTGGCCCCTGCTTTGATCCCCCTATGCCCTCAAGTCTGGCAGAAGCTTGCTCAGCCTCTTTCTCATCAATAAATGTTCCTAAGGCAAAGGTGTCATTCTCTGGCCTTCTACCTTCTCCACATGCCAGCTTAATCCTTTGTCACTAGCACATTAGCTGTCTGAAATCTGTTTCTGTTTGTGTAGCTAGGTCCCCAACGGGAAGGGTTCTGAATTATCAGTAAGAGTAAAGCTGTTTCTTTACCACTCATCACCTCCGGGGCACCCTGATAGGACATCTTCTTGGGTGAGAGATAGGCTGGCACATGTCTGACCAACCCTTCTCTGGGCCAAGTTGTAGAGGTTCACTCTGTGATCCAGCAGCCACTCTGGGAGCCTTAGCCTAGGATGTCAGCTGGAGCTCTACTACGTAGCAGTTTTCTGTCTCAGCCTCATGGTAAGCATGCTAGGCCAATATGGTGCAGATGGAAGGGGGCACAAGCAAGCCACCAATTATTAGCCATGTGCTCTTTTCTCCCACTCCTTCCTGCTGCTTGTTCGTGCCAGCTCCAAGCAGGATACCTCATTGGAACTTTGTCTAGGAGAGCCTGGAGCTCTCTTCACAGGAGGGAAGGTGTAGTCCTACCTGCTTTTTACCTTCTGTAAATTACCTAATATAGCTGGTCTGCTCACGGTCCCTGGTATCCATAACAAATGCTTTCAGCTGCAGGTAAATGATACTCCTTCTAATGGTGCTGAAATCTTTTTTTTTTTTTTTCCTCTCTCTAAGTCATCTGGAGGTAGGTGGTACCCCTATATCTCTGTGATTCTCCTGGCCTTTACCTCATGGTCACAAGGTAGCTTTCATACCCAAGTTCAAGGAAAGAGGATAGTAGGAAGCCAGTACTAGCAACATCAGAAAAGGAAAAGCTACCCAGAAGTTAGTCCATGCTTCACAGGCAACCAGCAAATCACTTGAGCACACTCGTTGCAAGGGAGTCTAGGGAAGTGAGCAATTAGAGAGTATGTAGAAGAGGTCTTAGAGCAGGTGTAGAAATAGACAACTCCTGACCTCAGCACTATGCTGAATTTATTCCTTTTAAAAAAGCAAAACTGCTTTGCAGTCTCTTTATCGAGATACTGAGGGCAGGTTTGAATATGAACACTGTACTCTCTTGTTGAGTTTCTTTGTGAGCACTTTTATGGTAAGAATTGATCCTTAAAATGGAACTGGTTCTCAAGGTAGCTGGGAAAATGGAGCTGTGGATGGAAGGTGGACTGAAAACCAGCAGTGCTGACTCAGCAGCCAGCCCTCCCAAGAGGCTCATTAGAAAGCATCATTTAATATATTTAAGAGCCACTTATACTCCCTTTCTTTGAACTAACTGTTGAAATACTTAGTTGCCATGTGTTCTTATTGGGTTTGTAGGAGCTCTTTATATACTGGGAAATTACTCTTTGTGATATGAGCTACCAGTTTGCTTCAGGAGACCCCAAAGGTCCAGGCTCTTTCCCTCAAAGATCATTGTTCAGTGTCGAAGGGTTGGACCAGTCTTCGTGGTAGGACCTGTGACAATGGCCAGAGAGGTAGTAATGAGCTGTGTCCCACGCTGCTGCCTTAAACAGTAGAGAGACATACTGAGAGCCCAGAGTGGGAGGTGGTACTTGGTGGCAGTTGGTATTGACATAAGCCTTCAGGCCAAAGGGCAGATCCTCTTGCAGCTTGCCCCTGGTGCCGCAGGCAGGCAGTACGTTCTGCTTTGTTTATGCAGTTTACTTCATCCCCTTTTATCTTTTTTTAATTAAAATTTTCAGGTTTTTAATTTAAAATTTTATTTTGGCTGGTAATATAGTCACATAGTTCAAAAATTAAAAGGTACAATAGTTTTGAAATAAGCTTTGTTGTTTTGGTGGGGTTGTTTTTTGGTTTTTGCTCTACTTGTACTTGCATTTATTTTATGTGGAATTTACTCCCAGGCCATAAATTTTTGTTCAGTTTCTTCTGGGATATCTTTTTCTTCCATGCAACCTCCTCTTCTGGTTTAGGAACAATCTCCTTTTCAATAAAGATCGGCTCAGTGTGGCAGGAAGAGCTCATATATGGGTCAGTCCAAACATGACTTCTGTAAGTTCTGCGCTGCATCTTGGGGTTTTGTTCACCTGAATGTGCTGCTCAATGACCAGAGAATCTACATCCAAACCCTTAAGTTCAGCATTACTCTTAGCATTTTGAAGCATGTGTAGTAAAAATTGAGCGCTCTGTTTGAGCCTCTGATTCTGTGTCCAGCCCCACTCTTTGGCCTGGGCATACCTACCAACTCTACCATTGTAGTAACAGAATGGCACACATTGCTTCTATAAAGTGACAGTCTTCAGATACTTGGTGGCTTTTCGGATATACATACCCTTGATGCCTGTGCAGGTTCACATGCATTCATAAAGTGAACACAAAGCTTTGAACCTCTTGATTTGCATGATTTTGTAGGACTTTCTGGGTCAAGTGAATAGTGACCATTTGCAGAGATCACCTCAGACCACTTCTAGGAAGAGCAAAAATAAGTCTTGAAGTCAGAAACTAAAGGCTTCTCTACCTTTTGTCTTCTTTTTCAAAATTATTATGGCTATTCAGGGTCCCTTGAGATTCCATATGAATTTTAAGATGAATTATTCTATTTCTGTGAAAAACACCATTAAGATTTTGATATGGAGTGCATTAAATCTATAGATTGTTTTTGGTGTTAGTGACATCTTAATAATATTAAATCTTCCAATCCATGAACAGAGGATGTCTTTCCATTTACCTTTAATTTCTTTCAGCAATATTTTATAGTTTTCAGTGTACTAGTCTTTTACCTCTTTGGTCAAGTTTATTTCTAAGTATTTTATTCCTCAGAGACTATTGTAAATGGAATTGTTTTGTTAGTTTCATTTTCAGAATGTTGTTGGTGTACAAAATGCAACTGATTTTTGTGTAATTTCTTATTGTGCAAATTTGCTGAATTCACTTATTCTAACAGGTTTTTTTATAGAGCCTTTGGGGTTTTCTACATATAAGATGATGTTGTCTACAAACAAGAAAGATTTATTTCTTCCTTTCCAATTTGGATGCCTTTTATTTCATTTTCTCTCCTCATTGCTCTGGTTAGAACTTCCAGTACCCTGGTAAAAGCTAGGATTCTTGCCTTGTTCCTGACTTTGGAGCAAAAGCTTTCAGTCTTTTAACATTGAGTGTGATGTTTTCTTATATGGCCTTTATTATACTGAGGTGGACTACTTCTGTTATTAGTCTTTGGAGTGTTTTTGCAATGAGAGAGTGTTGAACTTTGTCAAAAAAATTTTTGCATCAATTGAAGATTGTTAATAATTCTTTAAATGTTTGGTGAAATTCACCAACGAAGCCATTTGGGCAGTCATAGGGTCTTTTTTTGTTGAGAGATTTGTGATTACTGATTCAATATCTTTGCTAGTTATAGATCTGTTCAGATTTTCTGTTTCTTCATGTTTCAGTCTTGGTAGGCTGTGTGTTTCTAGGAATTTGTCCATATTGTCTAGGTTGTCCAGTTTGTTGGTGTACAATTGTTTGTGTAAAATTGTTTATTTATAATGTTTACTTTTATGGCATCAGTTGTAATGCCCCTGTTTCATTTCTGATTGTGATTCAAGTCTTCTCTCTTTTTTTTTCTTAATCCATCTAGGCAAAAGTTTATCAGTTTTGATGGTCTTTTCAAATAATATGTTTCGATTTCATTATTTTCTCTATTTTTCTATTCTCCATTTTATTTTCACTTGTGTGATTTTCTTGCTTCTGCTTGATTTGGGTTAGCTTGCTTTTATTTTTCTAGTTTCAAAGATGGAAGGTTATGTTATTGATTTGAGGTTTTTCTTTGTATATTCTTAAAGCTATGAATTTCTGTCTAATGACTGCTTTTGCTGCATCCTGTCATTCTTGGTATATTGTTTTCATTTTCATTTGTCTCAGATATTCTCTAATTTCCCTTGTGATTTCTTCTTTGAATCATTGGTTAACAATATGTTGTCTCATATTTGCAGATTGTCCAGTTTTCCATTAGCTTTTGATTTCTGGTTTCATCCCATTGATTGGAAAAGATACTTCTATGATTTCAGTCTTTTTAAACCTATTGATATTTGTTTGTGACCTAACATGTGGTCTTTCCTGGAGAATGTTCAGTGTGCACCTGAGAAAAATGTATCCTGTTGTTGGGTGTGATGTTCTATATATGTATGTAAGGTACAATTGGTCTATATTGTTTTTTAGGTCTTCGTATTCCTTATTGATCCTGTCTCTGGTTGTTCTGTCCATTATTGAGAATGGGATATTCAAGTGTCCTACAGTTATTGTAGAACTATATATTTTTCCTTTCAACTCGATGTTTTCTTCATATATTTAGGAGCTCTGATGTTTGGTGCATATGTTTATAATTGTTACATCTTCTTTGGGAAATTGACCCTTTTATCATTATACAATGTCTCTTGTATACTTTATGAGAGACAGAGAGACACGTATACATACATTATACTTTTGTCTCTTGTAATAGTTTTTGAAATAATATCTGTTTTGCATGAAACTAGTATAGCCATCTCTTCTGTATTTTGGTTACTATTTCCATGAACTGTCTTTCTCTGTCCTTTCATATTCAACCTATATGTGCCCTTAGATCTAATGTGAGTTCCTTGTAGGTAGCATATGGTTGGATCCTGGTTTCTTACCCATTTTTTTAATTGGGGAGTTTAATCCATTTGCACTTAAAGTAATTACTGACAGATAAAGACTTAATATTGTCATTTTGTTACTTATTTTCTGTATGTTTTATAGCTTTTTATCCCTCATTCCCTCCTTTACTATTTTACTTTGCATTTAGTTAATTTTTTTAGTGACATGTTTTGATTCTCTCCTCTTTTCAGTTTGTGTATATTCTATAGATATTTTCTTTTTGATAACCATAGGGAAAACAAAAACATTCTAAAGTTCTAACAGTCTATTTTAAACTAATAACAGTTTAATTTCACTTGTATACAAAAACATTGCCTACTCCTTTACAGTTCCACTCCATCCACTTTGTTATTGAAGGCACAAATTATATCTTTTTATATTCTATAACGTTTAACATAGATTTATAATTTCTTATGCTTTTGTCTTTTAAATCTAATAAAAGAATAAAAAATGGAATTACCAAACAAATGTACACAATATGGGTTTTTATATTTGTCCTTGTTTTCACCTTTACCAGAGAACTTTATATTTTATTGTCTAGCATCCTTTTATTTCAACGTGAAGGACTCCCTTTAGCATTTCTTATAGGGTAGTTCTAATCATAATGAATCCATCAGTTTATTTATCTGGGAATGTGTTCATTTCTTTCTTGATTTTGAAGGATAGTTTTGCTGGATATGGTATTCTCAGATATCAGTTTTTCTCTGGCTTTTAGTGTTCCTGCTGAGAAATCACTGATTGTCTTATTGAGGATGCTTTTTACATAATGAGCCACTTTTCTTCTTTCAAGATTATCTCTTTGTCTTTGACTTCACATAATTTGATTAAAATGTGTCACAGTATGAGTTCATTTGGGATTTTCCTACACGGAGTATTTGTTGAGCTTGGATTTGCAAATCCGTGTCTTTCCTCAAACCTGGGAACGTTTCAGCCATTATTTCTCCAAATAAGTTGTCTTCCCCTTTCTCTCTCTGTTACTCTTCTGGGACTTACATAATGCATGTATTGGTCTGCTTGATGGTGTCCTATAAGTCTCTTATGCTGTTTTCTCTTTTCTTCGTTCTATTTTCTTTTTGCTGTTCAGATTCAATAATTTTAAATAACTTGAATTCAAGTTTATTTATTCTTTCTTCTGTCTATTCAAGTCTACTGTTGAACCCCTCTAGTGAATTTTTCTATTTAGCTACTATGTTTTTAAGCTCCAGAATTTGGTTTGGTTCTTTTTTATAATTTCTGTCTCTTTGTTAATATTCTCATTCTGTTCACATATCATTTTCCTAATATGTCTGTTCATGTTCTCTTTGAGAATATTTAAGACAATAGTTTTAAAGTCTTTGTCACATAAGTTCCAAGCCTGTGTTCCCTTAGGGTCAGTTTCTGGAGGTTTATTTTGTTATTTTGAATGGGTCATGTTTCTTTGTTTCTTTGAATGCCCTGTCATCTTTTGCTGAATATTGGGCATTTGAAAAAAAAGACCACCTTTCCAGTCTTTGCAGACTGGCTCCCCTACTCAGCTGGTCATGAAGGCTCTTGGTCCTCCAGCCTTTTCTGGGGATGCCTTTTTCCCAGGTCTTTGCTTGTGCTTTTCTTCCATTTCCCCATTTACATAGCTGCTTTTAAGTGTTTCACTTTCCCTAGAAATCTCACTTCTGCTTCTTTTCATAACCTTAGATGTTCTGTTGTATTCTACTCGTAGTATCCTTTCCATAGGCATCCACAGGTCCACAGTTCCCCTACAGCTCTCAGTCACCACTTTGCCCACCACTGCCCTTTTGCAGCCTCCATCATGATATCTAAACTATGCCATTGTTCCCATCAGCACTCTCTGTTCATTTAGGTTTTCTTTAATGGCTTTCAATACAGTTTTATAACTTTCAGCACATAGGCCATCCACGTCTTTTGTTAGATTCATTCTTAGATGTTTTATAATTGTGGCTATTCTAAACAGTATATTATCCTATTTATGTTTTCTAATTATTCATTGCTGCTGTATATATATATAAATGCATTTGGTTTTGGTATTTTAGTCACCAAACATCTTTCTACACGTTTTTGTTATGTTTATTATTATTATTATTATTATTATTATTATCAGTAGTTTTGTGTTTTCTGTGTAGAGTAAGCAGCCAAATCATCTTAGATAGTTGTTTTATTTCCTGTTTTCCAATTCTTGTGCCTTTTTCCATAATATTAAAACCTATTAAATTAATAAGCTTTCTAAGATTAAATTATCCTCAATTTCTTGGATAAACAATAACTTGGTCATAGTATCTTTTCATTCACTGTTAGAACTAATTGCTAATAATTTATTAGAGATTTGTACACCTGATTTCATGGGTGAAATTGGCCTGGGATCTTTCATTCTCATTTTATTTTTGTCTGGTTTTAGAATCAAGGTTATTTTGGGGCACCTGGGTGGCTCAGTCGGTTGGGCGTCCGACTTCGGCTCAGGTCACGATCTCGCGGTCCGTGAGTTCGAGCCCCGCGTCGGGCTCTGGGCTGATGGCTCAGAGCCTGGAGCCTGCTTCCGAATCTGTGTCTCCCTCTCTCTCTGCCCCTCCCCCATTCATGCTCTGTCTCTCTCTGTCTCAAAAATAAATAAAACGTTAAAAAAAAATTTTTTTTTTAAATAAAAAGAATCAAGGTTATTTTGTCTCATAGAATGTATTGGGGGTAGTTCCTCTTTTTTTGTTCTTTGAGTTTATATAAATTTGGAAAAATCGGTTCCTTGGAAGTCTCTTAAACATCAGTTTACAAAACTAGTATACCTGTTATTTTCCTTGTGGTAAGATTTAACTCCTATTTTCTATTTATTTTTGAATTGATTTAGATAAATTATATTTTCCTAGGAATTAGTCCATTTTCTCTAAATGTTCAGTTTTGTTGGCATAAAGTTGTTGATCAGTAAATGATCAGACAAATGACTTGTCTTTATTCGTCTTTTCTATCAAAAGTTTTTAATTTCATTGATTTCAATTCTTTATTATCTCATTTTCTTTTTAAAAATGTTTTTTCTTGGGGTTCCTGGGTCGCTCTGTCGGTTAAACATCCAACTTTGGATCAGGTCATGATCTCACAGTTCATAAGTTTGAGCACCACATCAGGCTATGTGCTGTCAGCACAGAACCCACTTCAGATCATCTGTCCCCCTCTCTCTCTGCCTATCTCTCTCTCTCCAAAATAAAATAAATAAGTTTTTTTGATGTCTTTTTTCTTTCTTATTTTATTTTATTTTATTTTATTTTATTTTATTTTATTTTATTTTATTTTATTTTATTTTATTTTATTTATGTGTGTGTGTGTGTGTGTGTGTGTGTGTGTGTGTGTATGTTGTTTTTTTGTTGTTTTTGTTTTTCTGATACCTAAGTTGGACTCAGGTAATTGGTTGTCATTTTTGTATGTACTCTGATAGATGTTTTATGTTTTTAAGTATCCCTATAAGAGCCCCTCTTCTGTTGCATTTCACCATTTTCGCAGTATATAGTGTTTTTATTGCCATTCACTTGTAAGTCATTTTTAGTTTCAATTAACAATTTCATTAATTAACTTAATTGATTAATTAGATTCATGGGTTCTATTTGTGTCTTAGTTAGAGAACATGAGCTATATCAGGGGTTGGCAAATTTCTTCTGTCAGGGACCAGAGAGTAAACATGTCAGGCTTTGCAAATTCATGCAGTCTCTGTACAACTGCTTGACTCTGCTGTTGTAACATGGTATATAAACAAAAGGACGGGTGTGGCTACATTTTGATAAAATTATTTACAAAAACATATAGTAGCTGTATTCGATCATGCCAATCTGCAGTCTACATGATGCCTATTTTTTGAGGTTTACTTTTAGAGCAATTTTTTGTATTTCTGTGTGTGCCAAAGAACGTGTATTTTCATTTTGTATATGTCCATTAAGTCTTATTTACTAAATGTTCAGTTCAGATTACCTGAATCTGCAGCTTTTTCCCTTTCTGACCCATCACTAGTTGGTTGTATATTAAAATCTCCCTGAGGGTGGTTTTGTCCCTCTCTTTGACTTTCTCTTTCCTCAGCAATGTTTTTGTCATGAAGTCCTCTTTGGTAATTGTAAAATACTCGCTCTCTTTTTACTCTTTACTAACGTATCTCTCTCCAACTTTTAACCCTTCTGCATCCATGTTTATATGTTTCTTACTAACATTGGATGGCTGGCTTTTATTTTATCTAATCTGACAAGCTTTTTTTTTTTTCCCCTCATTGCTAAGCTCAAACCATTTACATTTTTTGTTTTCTTGGTTTTCTTAAGGCTAATATAAACTTTAGCCATAGTTGATCACATTTCTTTTCATGTCTCTTAGCATTGTCTGGATTTATCTTCTCTTACTTCAAGTATTTCCTCCAAAACATTTTCACGGTGGATCTTTTTTGTGGCAAACCTTTTGAGGTCTTATAAGCCTAAGAATACTTTTCATTACACCTTTTAATATGAATACCTATTTGGGTAAAAAAGTTTAGGTTATGAGGTTTTTTCCCAGTATATTATAAATACTACTTTATTGTGTATCTTGGTATCTCTCCTTTTGTAGGTAATATGCTCTTGTTTTTTAGAAACTTTCAGAATGTTTCTGTCTTTGATATCCTCAAATTCTGTGTATTTTATCCTAACATGTCTAGATACCAGCTTTTCCATATCTTTTTTTCCCCCAGTTTTGTGAAAAATGTTGTTGGTATTTTAATAGGGATTGCATTAAATCTGTAGATTGCTTTGGGTGATCTGGACATTTTTACAATATTGATCCTTCCAATCTATGAACATGAAATATCTTTCCATTTATTTGTGTCTTCAGTTTCTTTCATCAATGTTTTACAGTTTTTGTGGAGTACAAGTCTTCCTAGGTATTTTATTGTTCTTGGTGCAGTTGTAAATGGGATTGTTTCCTTATTTTCTATTCTGCTACTTCGTTATTAGTGTGAAGAAATGTAAGATTTCTATATATTAACTTTTTGCTGTGATTTTACTAAACTCATTTATCAGTTTTAGTTTTTTGATGGAGTCTTTAGGGTTTTCTACATATAATATAATATATTACAATAATGTAATATATTATAATGGTATAGTATAATAGTGTCATGCCATCTGCAAATGGTGAAAGTTTTACTTCTTACCAATTTAGATGCCTATTTCTTTTTCTTATCTGACTGCTGTGACTAGGACTTACAGTACTATGTTGAATAAAAGTAGAGAGAGTGGACACCTTTGTCTTATTACTGATCTTAGAGGAAAAGCTGTTTTTCACCACTGAAATATGTTAGTTGTGTGGTTTTCATATATAACCTTTATTATGTTTCCATATCTTACATGATCAGCATTCATGGAGGCTTTCAACCTAAGGCCATTTGATTTTATTATGTGAAATCCACCTGTATTATTTCCTTAAATATTTCCTACTCTCTTCTTTCTCTCTTCTGGGACCCATTATGTAGATATTGCGCCCATTTGCTGCCTCCTTCTGCCTTTACTTTTCCCCATACAATTTCTCCTCTTACTTCCCCTCTCTTGCCTCTCTCCTCAAGCATGATCTGTGGTCCTCCATCTGACTCTACTCTGACTTGGTCTTCAGCAGTGTCTGTTCTCCCGCAAATCCCATCTCCTTCAATGACTACGTTGCTCATACTTAATATCTACACTTGGTTCTTTTCTATAATTCCTTGTCTTGTTACCATGCTTATTTTAACATCTTGGGCCTTCCTTCACTTCCAATGGTCAGTGTTGTTGGTTGGTGGTTTTTTTCTTTGAAGCAGATGTGCTCCTCAGGGTTCTGTGCAGTGGAGACCCCTCCCCACAGTACATGTTGCAGGAGAACCCAGGCAGACCATGGTGCCAGTGCAGCCAGGCATGAAAGATTCCTGGGCAAAGCCCAAGGGCAGAGGCCCAGGATTATAAAACCAAGGCCAGCCACTGCCTCCCAGGTGCCTCTTCTCCCTTGAATTTGACCTCAGTCCCCTAGAGAACATCCACATGAGGGAAGAGCCATTCCTGGATGGCTATCCACCTGTCCCTCTACCCTAATGTCCTACTTCTGTCCTGGTCTGGAAGGCCAAGCTACCATGGCCACTAATCAGTACAGTTCAAGACCAGTGGTGATTATGCCGGCAAACTTAGGGGACACAGAGGAGCAGAACCTACCCTGGTTTTCTTTGCTGTATCCTTGCACTGTGTCCTTTCCCTACTCCCTGCCACTCCATCCCACATGCCCCAGCTCAGGCTTTTAGCTTGCCTAGGACTTGCCAGCATGTAGAGAAATTGCTCTCATCCATCTGTAGTTTCTCCAGGGGGTCTCTGGGGGTCAGATGGGCAGACAGAAGTTTCTCTGCCAGGCCAGGGAAGCCCCCCCATCTTTCAGGTCTCCTCACTGACACTTGAATTCAACTGTCACTCTTTGTGTCCACAGGGTCTCCGGAAGAGGGAGCTGTTGAAGGAGCTACTGCCAGTCATTGGGCAGAATCTCCGTTTTCAGCGCCTCTTCACCGAGTGTCAGGAGCAGCTCGATATCCTGAGGGACAAGTAGCCTGCCTAGGCCTCCCCTGGCTACAGCAAGGGCAGGGCCACACTCTCGCCGCTGACAACGCAGAGGACCACCTCTCACCTCGTCAGGCTACAGAAGGACGAGGAGACACTGGCAGGAGGTGGGCTATCCCGTGCCAGCACCAGCCCAGCTTCCTGGGCAGACTTCCCCTATTTCCTGGGCCTGTTGCTCCCTCAGAAGGGGGAACCTCTGCCAGCCATTCATCCCTCCCTCCAGGACCCCTGTGCAGAGCTGGGGCTGGGGCCCTGCCCTGCTGCCCTGGGGTCAGTGAGGCACTCCCAGGCCTGCCGTCTCCAGCACGGTCCCAAGGTGGACGCTAGTCCCTGCCACTGCAGACACCGTGCTGCTTCAGCTATGATGAATGAGCCATTTGTGAAAGAGAGAGAACCCTGAAATGTTAGTGTATTATGCAGTCAGTAGACTGACCCCGAGACCTATGTAAAAGGAAAGCCTATTCCAACACGGACTATTTTTGTACTAGAATTTGCTAACTTGTAATATGGAATTTTCCTTTTGGCCAATAATCAGGATTTCCCTATAAGTCACTTGGACATTGGTCACTTGTAGGAAATTTAAACTCTAATTATGACAGCTACATTGAAAAATAATTGTACTGAAATTAACTTGTCTATCTTCATTTGGTTTTAATTTTTAAATGTTTGTAAAAAGAGACTGTTTTTTGGGGGAATGGGGCAGAGGGGTGGGCGATTTCTTTTGTAAGTGTAAAATAAATGAACACGCATTGGATACCAAATCATCCTGGCTTCCCCTGCCTTTTCCTTCTAACTTCCACCTTCCCCTGAAATGGGCAATAATGGAACATCAGAACCAGAAAGGATTTTTGATGTCATCTATTGGCCCCAGCCTCTCTGTGCAGAAATTCTTTCCCACTGTGGAGGTCACTTCTTTGAAGGATCTGAGGCTGAGCTGGGGGTAACCGATAGGCCACCTCACATAAGTCTCTTCCCAAGCCATGCCTCAAAGTTCTTCTGGTGGTGGGGCCCCTTGGTCTCTGATCATACTGGCAACCAAGAGCTACAGCTGACTTGCCAATTTCATGGAAGGAAATCAGTAAGTACAGACTTGAGTTTTCTGAAGAATTACCTGAAAGCTGGGATTTTCTTAGAAAGTGGTCCAGAGGCTGACCCACAGGAGAGGAAATAGCTAGAATCACGGAAACCTCAAGTGTGGTAAGGACTGAGCACCTTTACCTCTGTGTTATGCACCTCATTGTTGCCTCCCTGCCAGCTGTGTGGGATCTCAAGTCTGGAAACAGAGACCTGAATTCGGAATTAGAAGGCCTGGGTGACTTTGGTCACTGATAACCCTCTCTGGATGCTTCCTTACTTAGTGTCCATCTTACTGCCTTCTCATTCATGTCAAGTGGCTGGATGAGACACCAGCATACATGCATGCCTGACCAAGCCAGAGTACAGAGTGCATGTGGGTATGAATACCTCAAAAGCCAGGCTACAAGTATGAGCCCTTCTTTAAGGAATGAGGAACCAGAGATGCTATGTGGGTCAGTCAACTCCCCAGACAACTCTGCAGCAAAGCATTAAGAAATTTTTGGAGCCACAGAATGCACATGGCCTCAGGACTGACAGGCTTGCTGAAGTCCAAACCAGCAAAACTCTGGGCCTTGCTTTTCAGCTGTCAAATGGTGATGAGGTTAAGAAAACCTGCATGGTTGTGAGGACTAACTGGGATCACATAGTTAAAGTCCTGACACTTAACTAATACCTCCTTGAAGAAAATTTTGACAATCAGTGTTTTAACACTCTTATTTGGAGAGGAAAAGTTAAGCAGAAAGATGTCAGGGACTTCCACTTCCAGCCAAGATGGAGTAACAGAAACCAAATCGACCGTCCTGCCTGAACCAACCAAAAAAGCCAGTCAACATACATGAAATGATGATCTCAAGACACTGAATATCAGAAAGCAAGGGACAGTAATGCTGGGAAATAGGAAAAACAAAAATTGAGCCCTATGACTGCTCCAGTTTACTACCCAGAGAGAGAGTTTCCAGTCTGCAGCAAAGGTAGGGAAACCTGAGGTAGAGCCCAGCAGACTACTTGAGTTGAAGAAATAAAGCCTAGAGCCCAGGGAGACCAAGGCAGCTAGAGTTCACAGGACATAACACCAGAAAGGAGAAAACTCCGTAGAGAGAGAACCCTGGAACTCAGCAGAGGAAGCCCTACCCTATCCGTGCATATTGAACTGAGCACTGATCAGTGTGTGCAAATGAGGAAATAGCCAAGGCTAGGCAAAAAACCACCTGAACAGATTAGAGTGAAAATTGCCTAGGTATTACTCAGGGTTAAGAACAGCACTTGTTCCTACGAACCAGACTAGAAAAACATAACTCACAGGCTTGGTTGAGGTAGAGTACTTAGGAAGTATTGCCTCAATATTGAAGAATAATTAGAACAGTGCTCTGGATTCATCTAACAAAAAAGCAAGACCCAAAAGGATCAAATTGTCCAGCTAATTAATTACATTGCAAAGCAAAGTTCAAGAGGATTTATAACAATACTAAAGTATGCAACATCCAACAAAGTAGAGTTTACAATGTCTGGCATCCAAACAAAGACTACCAGGCACACAAAGAAGCAGGGACACGATCCAAAATGAATTCTAGCATTATCCCTTATGATCAAAAAATTAAGTGCAAACATAACAAGAAAGTCACAAGCTTCTAAAGATGAAATAGATTAGACATCACAGAAGATTTGTGAATGTAAAGCCATAGCAATAAAAATGTTCCAAGACAGAAAAAGTCCATAAGAGGAAAGAAAAAAATAGTATTAATAAGCCATGGGACAACATCAAGTGGCTCAGTATACAAGTAATTGAAGTCCTCAAAGTACATGATAGAAAAGTGAGTGACAGAAAAAAATATTTGGAGAAATAATGGCCAAAAATTTGTCCTATCCTTATCTTTTGTACTCTTCCTGGTGACCCCTGTGCCACTGTCCCTTTTCTCCTCACACCTACCCCTAATGCCTGATGACCTCCCTACTCCATCTACTGATGCCCCACACCTTCCCACTACCTCTGCCCATAGACCTTGTTTGTAAGCAGAACACTGTGGGCCTGTATTGTCCAAGCCTAGGACTCCTTGCCTCTCAAAATTCTGACCTGATCATATTGGGCACCTCCCAACTTTAGCCTCCAGATCACATGGGAGGAGTCAGAGCATTTTACAAATTAGGTTGGTGCAGTAAGAGGTTATATATACACACAGCAGATACACTCAAAAGAAAGAGCAAAGTCCATCATCTCTTCACATATGGTATCTACTCTCCCTGTCCTTTCACATACCTGGCAAATATTATTCTCCACATCGTTCTTCATCTTTAAATGTTATTTCTGTTTTGGTTTTAAGTTTCTAATTTTTGTGAAAATTACTATTCTTTTGTAACTTAAATTTAACTTAATTACTTCTGTAATTTTTTAAAGTTTGTTTTTGAGACAGCATGCACATGAGCAGGGGAGGGACAGAGAGAAAGGGAGAAAGAGAATCCCAAGCAGGCTCTGCTCTGTCAGTGTGGAGCCCAATGTGGGGCTCAAACTCATGAACTGTGAGATCATGACCTGAGCCTAAATCAAGAGTCGGACGCTTAACCAACTGAGCCACCCAGATGCCCCTTTAATTAATTATTTTAAACTTAGGACACTTTACTAAAGATACATGGGTGGCAACTAAAGTACATGAAAAGATGCTCAACATCATTAGTCATTCAGAAAATGTAAGTGATAGATGATAAAACCACAATGATATAACAACATATACCTATTAGAATGGCTTAAATTGTTAAAAATTACAATACTGAGTATTCATGAGAACGTGCAGCAACTGGAACTTTTGTACATTGCTAGCAGGAAGACAAAGTAGTCACTTTGAAGTTTGACAGTTCCTTATAAAGTTAAAAATATACACTAACCATAGAACTCACGTATTCCATTACTAGGTTTTTGTTTTGTTTTTAAAGATACAGAACATTTTAATCAACTCAGAATGCCTCATGTTGCCCCTTAAAAATTTTTACCGAGATAAATAATTCACATAATATGCAGTTCATCTATTTAAAGTGTACAATTCAGTGGTTTTTAGTAGAGTCACACGTATGTGCAATCATCACTGCGATCACACATATGTGCAATCATCACTGCAGTCACTATTAGAACATTTTCATCACCTCAAAAAGAAACTCCATACCCTTTATTATGCCCCATTCCCATAATCCCTAAGCAGCCATCAATCTACTCTTTGTCTCTATCATTTGCCTATTCTGGATATTTCATAATAAATGGAATCACAGAATATGTAGTATTTTGTAACTGGCTTCTTTCACTTAGCATGTTTTCAAGATTTAACCATGTTGTAGCCTGCATTAGTGCATCACTCCTTATGGCCGAATAATATTCCGTTGTTTGGATGTACCATATTTGGCTTATCCATCCACTGATGGACACTTGAGTTGATTTCACCTTCTGACGATTATGTGTAATGCTGCTATCAACATTGTTTACAAGTTTCTGTATGGACATGTTTTCATTTCTCATTAATATATACATAGGAATAGAATTACTAGGTCATATGGTGACTAGTTAACTGAAGAACTTCAAGACTGCCTTCCAAATGGCTGCACCATTTTACATTTATACCAGCAGTATATGAGGGTTCTGATTTCTCCACATTCTCACCAACGATTCTTATTACCTGACCAAGTGAATGTGAAAAGATATCTCACTGTGGTTTTCATTTGCATTTCCCTAGTGACTAAAAACATTGAGCATCTTTTAATGTACTTACTGCTCATTCAAATATCTTACTTGGACAGAAGATGGCGGCGTAGGAGGACGCGGGGCTCACAGCGCGTCCTGCCGATCACTTAGATTCCACCTACACCTGCCTAAAGAACCCAGAAAACCGCCAGAGGATTAGCAGAAGGGAGTCTCCGGAGTCAAGCGCAGACTAGAGGCCCACGGAAGAGGGTAGGAAGGGCGGCGAGGCGGTGCGCGCTCCACGGACTGGCGGGAGGGAGCCGGGGCGGAGGGGCGGCTTGCCGGCCAAGCAGAGCCCCCGAGTCGGGCTGGCAAAAGCGGAGGGGCCGGACAGACTGTGTTCCGACAGCAAGCGCGACTTAGCGTCTGGGAGGTCAGAAGTTAACAGCTCTGCGCGGAAAGCGGGAAGGCTGGAGGACAAAGGGAGGGAGAGCTGCTGAGCCCCCGGACGGCAGAGCTCAGCTTGGCGGGGAACAAAGGCGCCAGCGCCATCTCCCCCGCCCATCCCCCAGCCAAAATCCCAAAGGGAACCAGTTCCTGCCGGGGAACTTGCTCGCTCCGCGCAAACACCCAACTCTGTGCTTCTGCGGAGCCAAACCTCCGGCAGCGGATCTGACTCCCTCCCGCTGCCACAGGGCTCCTCCTGAAGTCGATCACCTAAGGAGAAGCGAGCTAAGCCTGCCCCTCCACCCCCCCCCCCCCCCCCCCGTGCACCTTGCCTACCCACCCCAGCTAATACGCCAGATCCCCAGCAACACAAGCCTGGCAGTGTGCAAGTAGCCCAGACGGGACACGCCACCCCACAGTGAATCCCGCCCCTAGGAGAGGGGAAGAGAAGGCACACACCAGTCTGACTGTGGCCCCAGCAGTGGGCTGGGGGCAGACATCGGGTCGGACTGCGGCCCCGCCCACTAACTCCAGTTATACACCACAGCACAGGGGAAGTGCACTGCAGGTCCTCACCACGCAAGGGACTCTCCAAAATGACCAAACGGAAGAATTCCCCTCAGAAGAATCTCCAGGAAATAACAACAGCTAATGAACTGATCAAAAAGGATTTAAATAATATAACAGAAAGTGAATTTAGAATAATAGTCATAAAATTAATCGCTGGGCTTGAAAACAGTATACAGGACAGCAGAGAATCTCTTGCCACAAAGATCGAGGGACTAAGGAACAGTCACGAGGAGTTGAAAAACGCTTTAAACGAAATGCAAAACAAAATGGAAACCACGATGGCTCGGCTTGAAGAGGAAGAGGAGAGAATAGGTGAACTAGAAGATAAAGTTATGGAGAAAGAGGAAGCTGAAAGAAAGAGAGATAAAAAAATCCAGGAGTATGAGGGGAAAATTAGAGAACTAAGTGATACACTAAAAAAAAATAATATACGCATAATTGGTATCCCAGAGGAGGAAGAGAGAGGGAAAGGTGCTGAAGGGGTACTTGAACAAATTATAGCTGAGAACTTCCCTGAACTGGGGAAGGAAAAAGGCATTGAAATCCAAGAGGCACAGAGAACTCCCTTCAGACGTAACTTGAATCGATCTTCTGCACGACATATCATAGTGAAACTGGCAAAATACAAGGATAAAGAGAAAATTCTGAAAGCAGCAAGGGATAAACGTGCCCTCACATATAAAGGGAGACCTATAAGACTCGGGACTGATCTCTCCTTTGAAACTTGGCAGGCCAGAAAGGCTTGGCACGATATCTACAGTGTGCTAAACAGAAAAAATATGCAGCTGAGAATCCTTTATCCAGCAAGTCTGTCATTTAGAATAGAAGGAGAGATAAAGGTCTTCCCAAACAAACAAAAACTGAAGGAATTTGTCACCACGAAACCAGCCCTACAAGAGATCCTAAGGGGGATCCTGTGAGACAAAGTACCAGAGACATCACTACAAGCATAAAACATACAGACATCACAATGACTCTAAACCCATATCTTTCTATAATAACACTGAATGTAAATGGATTAAATGCACCAACTAAAAGACATAGGGTATCAGAATGGATAAAAAAACAAGACCCATCTATTTGCTGTCTACAAGAGACTCATCTTAGATCTGAGGACACCTTTAGATTGAGAGTGAGGGGATGGAGAACTATTTATCATGCTCCTGGAAGCCAAAAGAAAGCTGGAGTAGCCATACTTATATCAGACAAACTAGACTTTAAATTAAAGGCTGTAACAAGAGATGAAGAAGGGCATTATATAATAATCACAGGGTCTATCCACCAGGAAGAGCTAACTATTATAAATGTCTATGCGCCAAATACCCGAGCCCCCAGATATATAAAACAATTACTCATAAACATAAGCAACCTTATTGATAAGAATGTGGTCATTGCAGGGGACTTTAACACCCCACTTACAGAAATGGATAGATCATCTAGACACACAGTCAATAAAGAAACAAGGGCCCTGAATGATACATTGGATCAGATGGACTTGACAGATATATTTAGAACTCTGCATCCCAAAGCAACAGAATATACTTTCTTCTCGAGTGCACATGGAACATTCTCCAAGATAGATCATATACTGGGTCACAAAACAGCCCTTCATAAGTTTACAAGAATTGAAATTATACCATGCATACTTTCAGACCACAATGCTATGAAGCTTGAAATCAACCACAGGGAAAAGTCTGGAAAACCTCCAAAAGCATGGAGGTTAAAGAACACCCTACTAACGAATGAGTGGGTCAACCAGGCAATTAGAGAAGAAATTAAAATATATATGGAAACAAACGAAAATGAAAATACAACAATCCAAACGCTTTGGGATGCAGCGAAGGCAGTCCTGAGAGGAAAATACATTGCAATCCAGGCCTATCTCAAGAAACAAGAAAAATCCCAAATACAAAATCTAACAGCACACCTAAAGGAAATAGAAGCAGAACAGCAAAGGCAGCCTAAACCCAGCAGAAGAAGAGAAATAATAAAGATCAGAGCAGAAATAAACAATATAGAATCTAAAAAAACTGTAGAGCAGATCAACGAAACCAAGAGTTGGTTTTTTGAAAAAATAAACAAAATTGACAAACCTCTAGCCAGGCTTCTCAAAAAGAAAAGGGAGATGACCCAAATAGATAAAATCATGAATGAAAATGGAATGATTACAACCAATCCCTCAGAGATACAAACAATTATCAGGGAATACTATGAAAAATTATATGCCAGCAAATTGGACAACCTGGAAGAAATGGACAAATTTCTAAACACCCACACTCTTCCAAAACTCAATCAGGAGGAAATAGAAAGCTTGAACAGACCCATAACCAGTGAAGAAATTGAATCGGTTATCAAAAATCTCCCAACAAATAAGAGTCCAGGACCAGATGGCTTCCCAGGGGAGTTCTACCAGACATTTAAAGCAGAGATAATACCTATCCTTCTCAAGCTATTCCAAGAAATAGAAAGGGAAGGAAAACTTCCAGACTCATTCTATGAAGCCAGTATTACTTTGATTCCTAAACCAGACAGAGACCCAGTAAAAAAAGAGAACTACAGGCCAATATCCCTGATGAATATGGATGCAAAAATTCTTAATAAGATACTAGCAAATCGAATTCAACAGCATATAAAAAGAATTATTCACCATGATCAAGTGGGATTCATTCCTGGGATGCAGGGCTGGTTCAACATTCGCAAATCGATCAACGTGATACATCACATTAACAAAAAAAAAAGAGAAGAACCATATGATCCTGTCAATCGATGCAGAAAAGGCCTTTGACAAAATCCAGCACCCTTTCTTAATAAAAACCCTTGAGAAAGTCGGGATAGAAGGAACATACTTAAAGATCATAAAGGCCATTTATGAAAAGCTCACAGCTAACATCATCCTCAACGGGGAAAAACTGAGAGCTTTTTCCCTGAGATCAGGAACACGACAGGGATGCCCACTGTCACCGCTGTTGTTTAATATAGTGCTGGAAGTTCTAGCATCAACAATCAGACAACAAAAGGAAATCAAAGGCATCAAAATTGGCAAAGATGAAGTCAAGCTTTCGCTTTTTGCAGATGACATGATATTATACATGGA
This sequence comes from Panthera tigris, assembly GCF_018350195.1. Classification (NCBI taxonomy): domain Eukaryota; kingdom Metazoa; phylum Chordata; class Mammalia; order Carnivora; family Felidae; genus Panthera; species Panthera tigris. The sequence goes on from NC_056671.1 coordinate 28,673,443, forward strand.
AAATCCGATAGACTCCACCAAAAGTCTGCTAGAACTGATACATGAATTCAGCAAAGTTGCAGGATACAAAATCAATGTGCAGAAATCAGTTGCATTCTTATACACTAACAATGAAGCAACAGAAAGACAAATGAAGAAACTGATCCCATTCACAATTGCACCAAGAAGCATAAAATATCTAGGAATAAATCTAACCAAAGATGTAAAAGATCTGTATGCTGAAAACTATAGAAAGCTTATGCAGGTAATTGAAGAAGATATAAAGAAATGGAAAGACATTCCCTGCTCATGGATTGGAAGAATAAATATTGTCAAAATGTCAATACTACCCAAAGCTATCTACACATTCAATGCAATCCCAATCAAAATTGCACCAGCATTCTTCTCGAAACTAGAACAAGCAATCCTAAAATTCATATGGAACCACAAAAGGCCCCGAATAGCCAAAGTAATTTTGAAGAAGAAGACCAAAGCAGGAGGCATCACAATCCCAGACTTTAGCCTCTACTACAAAGCTGTCATCATCAAGACAGCATGGTATTGGCATAAAAACAGACACATAGACCAATGGAATAGAATAGAAACCCCAGAACTAGACCCACAAACGTATGGCCAACTCATCTTTGACAAAGCAGGAAAGAACATCCAATGGAAAAAAGACAGTCTCTTTAACAAATGGTGCTGGGAGAACTGGACAGCAACATGCAGAAGGCTGAAACTAGACCACTTTCTCACACCATTCACAAAAATAAACTCAAAATGGATAAAGGACCTGAATGTGAGACAGGAAACCATCAAAACCTTAGAGGAGAAAGCAGGAAAAGACCTCTCTGACCTCAGCCGTAGCAATCTCTTACTCGGCACATCCCCAAAGGCAAGGGAATTAAAAGCAAAAGTGAATTACTGGGACCTTATGAAGATAAAAAGCTTCTGCACAGCAAAGGAAACAACCAACAAAACTAAAAGGCAACCAACGGAATGGGAAAAGATATTTGCAAATGACACATCGGACAAAGGGCTAGTATCCAAAATCTATAAAGAGCTCATCAAACTCCACACCCGAAAAACAAATAACCCAGTGAAGAAATGGGCAGAAAACATGAATAGACACTTCTCTAAAGAAGACATCTGGATGGCCAACAGGCACATGAAAAGATGTTCAACGTCGCTCCTTATCAGGGAAATACAAATCAAAACCACACTCAGATACCACCTCACGCCAGTCAGAGTGGCCAAAATGAAGAAATCAGGAGACTATAGATGCTGGAGAGGATGTGGAGAAACAGGAACCCTCTTGCACTGTTGGTGGGAATGCAAATTGGTGCAGCCGCTCTGGAAAACAGTGTGGAGGTTCCTCAGAAAATTAAAAATAGACCTACCCTATGACCCAGCAATAGCACTGCTAGGAATTTATCCAAGGGATACAGGAGTATTGATGCATAGGGGCACCTGTACCCCAATGTTTATAGCGGCACTCTCAACAATAGCCAAATTATGGAAAGAGCCTAAATGTCCATCAACTGATGAATGGATAAAGAAATTGTGGTTTATATACACAATGGAATACTACGTGGCAATGAGAAAAAATGAAATATGGCCTTTTGTAGCAACATGGATGGAACTGGAGAGTGTGATGCTAAGTGAAATAAGCCATACAGAGAAAGACAGATACCATATGGTTTCACTCTTATGTGGATCCTGAGAAACATAACAGAAACCCATGGGGGAGGGGAAGGAAAAAAAAAAAAAAGAGGTTAGAGTGGGAGAGAGCCAAAGCATAAGAGACTGTTAAAAACTGAGAACAAACTGAGGGTTGATGGGGGGTGGGAGGGAGGGCAGGGTGGGTGATGGGTATTGAGGAGGGCACCTTTTGGGATGAGCACTGGGTGTTGTATGGAAACCAATTTGACAGTAAATTTCATATATTAAAAAATAAAAAAAATAAAATAAAATAAAAAAGTACTTTGTATTATTTCTATCTTTAAATGTATTGAAACTTGTGTTATAGTTTATCCCAGAGAATGTTCCATATACACTTGAGAATAATGTATATATTACTGTTATTAAGTGGACTCATGTTGCTCTTTTATAGCCACAACAATTCCCATTCACCCCATCATCTCTTTAATGTGTTCTCCCTTTCTGCAATTTTGTCATTGCAAGAATGTAAAATAAGTGGAATCATATAGCATGTAACCTATTGGAATTGGCTTTCTTCACTCAGGATAATTGGAAACTAATTCAAGTTGTTTTATATATCAATATTTCATTTCTGTTGCTAAATACTAGTTTGTGGTTTTGCTACATAGTTTTTATAATCATTCCCCTATTGAAGGACATCAGAGCTGATTCCAATTTTTGTTACTATATGTTAAAACTACTAAATTTTTTGTATAAACCTACATCTTTGCTTTTCTTTTTTCTTTTTTTAACTGTTTATTTATTTTTAAGAAAGAGAGAGAGCACAAATAGGGGAGAGCCAGAGAGAGAGGAAGACACAGAACTGAGGCAGGCTCCAGACTCTGAGCCGTAAGTACAGAGCCCAACATGGGGCTCAAACCCATGAACCACAAAATCATGAACTGAGCCAAAGTTGTACACTTAACGGACTGAGCCACCCAGGCGCCCCATCTTTGTTTTTCTTAAAATAATACCTAGGAGGACAATTGCTGGGTTTTATGATAGATGCCTGTGTCATTTTTTCAATAAATTGATAAAGACAATTCAATGAAGAAAGAAAGAATAGTCCTTTCAGCAAATGGTGTTGTAAGCACTAGATATCCACATGCAAAAAAAAAAAAAGAATCTAGACTTTAAAAATGCTGCTCTAAGTCAATGTTTTTTAATACAATTTTATCATTTTTAAAATATTTACTTATTTTAGGAGAAAGAGCACAAGCAGGGAATGGGCAGAAGAGAGGGAGACGGAGAATCTCAAGCAGGTGCTGCTGTCAGCGCAGAGCCCAATATGAGGCTTGAACATTATGAATTGTGAGGTCATGACCTGAGCCAAAACTAAGAGTCAGGTGCTTAACCAACTGAGCCACCCAGGCACCCCAGAAGTCAATGTTAAAAGATTAAAAATACAAGCCTCATACTCAGAGAAAATATTTGCAAATAAGTTATCTGATAGTAAGGACTTGTATGCAATGTATATAAACTCTTCATAGAACTCTCAAAATTCAACAATAGGAAAACAAGCAACACAATTTAAAAATGCACAAATGATGACAGACACTTCACCAGAGAAGATATACAGATAGCTGTAAGTATGTGAAAAGATGCTTCAATTAGGGAATTAAAAATTCAAAAAAACAATGAAATAACTAATACACATCTATTAGCTTGGCTAAAATAAAAGAACTGACAAAAAAAAACAAAAAAACAAAAAAACCCTGGCAATACCAAATGCCAACAAGGATGTAGAACAACAGGAACTCTCATCTATTGCTGGTGGGAATGAAAAATGGTACAGCCACTTTGTTTTTTGTTTTTTTTTTTTAAGTTTATTTATTTTGGAGAGAGTGAGAGCATAAGTGGGGAAGAGGAAGAGAGAGAGAGGGACAGAGGATCTGAAATGGGCTCTGTGCTAACAGCAGAGAACCCAACATGATCTCTTAACTTTTGTTTTTCTATAGGAGTATCTTTATTTTCCCATCATTTCTGAAGAACACCTTTGCCAGATATAATATTCTTGGATAACATTTTTTTCCTTTCAGCACTTTGAGTTTATAATCCCACTTTCTCCTAGCCTATAAGGTTTCTGCTGAGAAATCCACTGATAGCTTTATGAGAGTTCCTTGTAAGGTACAAGCTTCTGTTCTTATCCTGTTTTTACGATTCTCCCTCTGAATATGATTTTTGTCATTTTTATTAGAATGTGTCTTGAAAAAGATCTCTCTCTTTTTTGAGAGAGAGAGAGAGAGAGAGAGAGAGAGCACCAGTGGGGGCAGAGGGGCAGAGGGAGAGACTCTTAAGCAGGCTCCATGTTCAATACAGAGCCTTACACACAGCTCAATCCCACACCCCTGGGATCATGATGTGAGCTGAAATCAAGAGTTGGATGCTCAACCAACTGAGCCACCCAGGCACTCCTTGAAGAAAATCTCTAAGTTGAGTTTGCTTGGTGACCTATGAACTTCATTAGCTTAGTAATCTAAATCTCTCCCCAGATTTGAGATGTTCTCAGCCAGTATTTCTTTAAATAAACTTTCTGCCCTCTTCTTTCTTCCCCTTCTGGAGCACCAATCATTTACAAATTCTTCCTTTTGGTGGTATCCCATATATCATGTAGGCTTTTGTCACTCTATCATTTTTTAAAAATTCTATTCTGACTAGATAATTTCAAAGTTCCTGTCTTGAACTTACAGGTTCTTTCTTATGCTCAATCCATTCTAATGTTGATGTTCTCTATCTCATTCTTCATTTATTATATTCTTTAGCTCCTGAATTTTTGTGCAGCTACTTTTTATTATTTCTATCTCTCTTTTTTAAAGGTTTTATTTTTTTAAGTAATGTCTACACTCAACATGAGGCTCAAACTCATGATCCTTAGATCAAGAGTCACATGCTCTTCTGACTGAGCCAGGCAGTGGCCCCAATTTCTATCTCTTTTTTAAACTTCTCATTTTGTTTGTGTATATTTTCCTTATTTCACTGAAATCAGGTTTTTTGTAGCTCAATGAAACAGCTATTTTTAATTCTTTTTTGTACCTTGAAACAGCTATTTTTAATTCTTTATTAGTATATCTCAAATCTGCATGTCTTTGGAATTGACTACTAGTAAATTGTAGTGATCCCTGAGTGGTGTTATGTTTCTTTGATTTTCCATAGTTCTTGAAGTTTTGTGTTGATGTCTTTGCATTTGAAGTAGCAGTCACTTCCTCCAGTCTTACTAACTGCACACAGGAGAGAAATACCTCTGTCAGCTCTGCTAGTGATTCTGAGGCTTTCTTGGTCCTTCTATGGACATGCTTACTGTACACTTTTTGCTCCCTTTGATGGCAAAATTATTAAGTTTGTATGCCTTTTCTCAACCCTGAAATGCACCAGGGTGGGTGCTGACAGTCTCTTTTTTTCTTTCCCAAGGGTGGTGGAAAAAAATTTATGTGTGTTGTCTCTCCCTAGCCTGCAGTTTGGGGCTGCTTTCTTTGCATGCTCACAAGCCATCTGCCAGAGCTTGCTCTTACCACCACCATTGAGAACAAACATAGGGAGCCAACCATAGGATGTGGCATGTGGGCGAGGTACACAGAGTTCTGGGGGTGCCTATGGACCAGATTGCAGGCATCTGCAGGTGAAACATCCTTAGCAGCTTGTGGGTGGGCTTTTTGATGGAGAATGCAATGTGGTTGATAGGATCTTCATTCCTTTAATGTCCTCCAGGAGTCCTATCTGCCACATTCCCAGCCTCTTCCTGGCCCTCCAGTTATGTAACTCATGATTCAGTACTCTGGCTGGCATGAGGAATAAATAGGCCCCTTTGGCAGCATACTGCACAGCTAGGAAAGCCAGGTGCTCACTCAACACTCTCACTTTCCCCTGCAGGAGAAACCACAAGCTGAGAAGATATCTTGGCCCTGAGCTGTGCCACCTTGGAGAAGGGGTGATGCAGATAAGTTAAAGTGTTCCTCTTGCCTTCTCCAATGCATCTAAATTCGTATTTTTTGCTTCAGTGGTATGATGGAACTTCTCCACTGGAAACTTGGACTTCCACAAAGACTCTTTCCTATAATTGATTGTCTAAGACAGCGTTCTCCAGGGGCTCATGGACCATGGCCAAGAGGGGCTGGAGTCAGTTCTTGGGTCACTGCAGGGTTCCTGTGAGGACTAAGGTCCATATGCCTATTACCTGATGCACAGTGAGCAAGACTCCTCCTGGATCCATTGGTATGTAGTACTGGATCCCATAGACTATAGATGGATGCCAAATTGTTGTTGTTGAGGAGGGTCACAAATGAGAGGAATATTATTAAGCCATCTTTCTGATGCCACTCCCTCATTTATAATATAAGCATTTACTGCTAAAATTCCCCTCTCAACATTGCTTTGGCTACATTCCACAAATTTTGTTATGTTTAATTTTTATTTTTGTTCAGTTCATTGTATTTTTTAAAATTTCCCTTGAGCCTTTGTCTTTCATCCATGGATTATTTTGAAGTATATTGTTTAGTTCCCAAGTATCTAGGGATATCCTGTTATCCTTATACTGTTGATTTCTAGTTACTCAACAAATTTTAAATTTGTTGAGGTTGTTTTATAACCTAGTATATGGTCCATTTGATTTATATTCCATAGGTGCTCGAAAAAAATGTGCATTTTGTTGTCACATGGAGTATTCTACACAACTCTATGAGATCCTGTTTGTTCCTCTTTTCTTCTCTTAGCTGATTTTAAAAACAATTGTATGAAACAATATGTTTATAATGTTTCTTTGGGCATATAACTTATAGAAATATAAAATACTTGCCAATAATAACACAAAGGAAATGGGTGCAGCAAAATTGTACTGAGCTAAAGAAATTACTCCAGATGCCAACTCAAATACACAAGAACAAATAAAGAGAACTGGAAATGATAATAAAGAAGGTAAATATTTTTTAAAGCTATAGATACGTATTTGCTCTCTTTCATTTTCTTATTTTAAAAGCCATTAAATTACATGAAGTAATAATTACAACAATGCATTTAGAGCTTAACATGCGTGAGGTATACTATATATAACAGTAATATCACAAAAAGGGGGAAAGGAATAGTGCTATATAGTTATGTTTATGTATCTTACTGGAATTAAGTTAGTATAAATCTGAACCTACCTCTGATAAGTTAAAATGTGTATAGTAAGTCCTAGAGTGACCACTAATGATATAACTTTAATATGTGTGTATATGTATGTGTATGTATGTATGTATGTATGTATGTGTGTGTGTATATATATAATTGAAAATCATTGAAGATGTTCATCAAAAAGTTAAACATAGACTTGTCATATGATCCATTAATTCTACTCCAAGGTATAAACCCTAAAGAATTGAAAACAGGGTATGCCAGCGTTCATAGCAGCATACTTCACAATAGCCAAAAAGTGGAAATAACCTAAGTGTCCAATCACAGATTAATAGATTTTTTAATGTGGTATATACATACAATGGAATATGCAACTAATATCATTCTGATACTAAAACCAGACAAAGACATCACAAGATTTCAACAAGGTGTCAAGACAATTATATGGAGGAGAGAAGTTTTTTTCAACAAATGGTATGGAGACAACTGGATAGTGAATCATAATTTGCTGGCTTCAGGTTGACAGCAATAATAATAATATATTGTGGGATTTAATAACGTGTATGACAACAATAGCACAGATTACAAGGGGATAAATTTGAAGTATGTTTAAATTATTTTTTTTATAAAAATTTTAAATTATTTATTTTTGAGAGAGAGACATGAGAGAGAGTGTGAGTTGGGGAGGAACAGAGAGAGAGAGGGAGACACAGAATCCAAAGTGGGATTCAAGCTCCGAGCTGTCAGCACAGAGCCCGGATGCAGGGCTTGAACTCACGAACTGCAAGATTATGACCTGAGCTGAAGTTGGAGGCTTAACCGACTGAGCCACACAGGCACCCCATTAAATTATTATGCTATATGTGAAAAACTATTGTATTACTTGAAGGTAAACAGTGACAAGTTAAATATGTATAAAGTCTAGTGCAACCACTAAAAATAAAACAAAAATAACAGTTATACTTATTAAAGCCACAATGGAGATAAGTGGCATTATAAAAATACACTGTTCATTCCAAACAAGGAAGAACAAAAATAAGTAAACAAGGCAGGAAAAAGTAGTAAAAAATACAGATAGGACAAATGAAAAAAAAATAGCAAGGTGGTAGACTTAAATCCAAGCTAATCCATAATCAAATATAAATGGTATGAAAAATATAAGTGGTATAAACACTCTGAATTAAAAGGCATGGATTTTCACTTTGGATAAAAAACAGCAAACTGCTATAATACTGCCTATAAGAAACCCACTTTATACATAAAACAAATAGGTTAAAAGTGAATGGATGGTATGTGACATTGTGAATATAACTAATGCCACTAATTGTGCACTTAAAATGGGAAAAATTATGTTATATGTATTTTAACACAATAAAACAAATAGTAAAGTTAAAAAGTGAAAGATTAGAAAATAAATTATGATAACAGTGTAGAAAAAGATTAACATAGCTAGTTTGACTGCTATGCTTTGATAGCATCTTATAAGGTTGGTCCTCGGCTGTTGTCTGGAAACTTAGATTTCAGGAGAATTTCTACCATTAACTGGTAATAGAGGATTGTTGAATCTAAACTTTTTGTACAAACAATATGGTATATGCTGAACACTTGCTTTCATCCTGGCAGTCTGGAATTTGATTATTCACCAGAATAAAGTTATCTTGTGATCATACCCCAATCAAAATCTTGGGCATTTAGTTTCTAATGACCTCTCTTGATAAACAACATTTCACGCAGGTTGTGACATCTTTTGTTGGGGGAACTAAGCATGTCCTGTGTGACTCCACTAGGACAAGACTCTAGAACCCCGCACTTAGTTTCCCCTGAACTGCACCCCAGTGTGCACTTGATTTATAGATTAAATTTATTCCTAACCAAATTTCAATCAGCTTTTTTTTGAGAAACTGCCAAACTGATTCTGTAATTTATTCAAAAATGCAAAGGAACTAGAAAAACCAAAAAATTTTGAAAAAAAGAACATAGTTGAAAGACCTACACTGATTTTGAGTTACTTTAAAGCTAGTCATATTGGGGTGCCTGGGTGGCTCTGTTGGTTAAACGGCCGACTTTGGTTCAGGTCATGATCTCATGGTTCATGAGTTCAAGCCCCGCATTGGGCTCTGTGCTGACAGCTCAGAGCCTGGAGCCTGCTTCAGATTCTGTGTCTCCCTCTTTCTCTGCCCCTCCCCCACTCACTCTCTGTCTCTCTCTCTCTCAAAAATAAATAAATATTTAAAAAGTTTTTTAAAGCTCAGTCATTAAGACAGTATGATATTTATACAAAAACATATAAATAGATGAATGGAATAGAATAGGGCATGCAGAAATAGACCCAAAGGTATATAGTAAATTTATTTTCAACAAAGTTGTCAAAGTAACTCAATAAAGAAAACATAGTATTTTCAACAAATGGTGCTGGAACAATTTGACATCCACTTGTTTAAATAATGAACTTCAGTTCACACCATGTCATTTTTTTTTATCTCAAAATGGGGTAAAGACCTAAATATAATATTTTTTTATAAAAGCAACTGGGATTCTTAATGATAACACAAAGGCATGAAATATGAAGAGAAATATAAAATATATGTCATCAACATTAAAACATTGGAGTGAAGTAAAGGAAGATAGAAGAGTAAGAAGAATCAGGAATCTGTCTCTCCACAATCTGTCTTTCCACAAAAATTATACTGGCAGAAATCATCTGATGTAAGTATTTTGGAACTCAAGTCTATATGGATGATTACAGCTTCCTGGGGAAAGCTTGGCTAGTAAATTGCAGTTTATTTTTATTAATTTCAGTTTTAGCACAGTAATGGCTACCCATTTTCCACCCATTGAAGCCTACAGCAAGCAGGCAAATCTATGTTCCTGGTGTGGCTTTCTGGAACCACCATGGACAATAAGGACCTTGTCCCCAAATATTAGTGTTTGGTATTCCCACTGTGAGCAATAAGGGCTGCAATAAGCAATTCCCACTGTGCCCACTGTGGGCAATAAGGACTTTGTCCCCAAATATTGGTGTTTGGTATTCTGATTTTTTTTTAAGGCAAGTATTTTTGTTTTGTTTTTATTTTAGGGAAAGAGCATGTACACAAGCCAGGGAGAGGGGCAGAGGGAGAGAGAGAAAGAGAGAATCTCAAGCAGGCTCCACACTCAGCATGGAGCCTGATGCAGGTCTCAATCCCATGGTCCTGGGATCATGACCTGAGCTGAAACCAAGAGTAGGATGCTCAACTGACTGAGCCACCCAGGTGCCCCAGTATTCTGATTTTTGACTGCTGCTTCTGACCACTGAGATGCAGCCCAGAGGCTGGCCACTGTTGTTTTAACTTGCACCAGTTGAAATTCCTAGCAAGGGACTGAAGAACAGTCCCTGCCTGGGGTATTTTTTCTCTCTGTTTCTTTTTACCTTTTTTTTCCCCTTTGAGAGTCAGACATTTAAGGATTATGACATTCAAAATCAGACATGTATACAGGGAAATTTAGAAAACTTCTATGTATACCCATGGAAACAGAGTGTCAGAAAAGAACTGAGAAGATCTCGAGCTTTCATCTCAGGCTAATCACAAGCAAAGACACCCTTGAACAACTTTAAAAACAGAGAGAGAGAGAGAGAGAATTCTGGAGAAGGGGAACAATCTGATTCCAGAGTTTCCACATTATGAAATTCAAATGTCCAGTTTCAACAACAAAAAATCACAGACATACAAAAGGGAAAAAGAAAAACAGTAAAGTATAGACCATTTAAAGGAACAAAATAAATCACCATGAGCTGTCTCTGAGGAACCACTGACATCGACTTATTAGACAAAACATTAAATATGACTTTCTTGGGTCACCTAGGTGCCTCAGTCAGTTAAGTGTCAAACTCTTGATCTCAGCTCAGGTCTTGATTTCAGGGTCATGAGTTCAAGTCCCACGCTGGGCACTGCGCTGGGCATGAAGTCTAGTTAAAAACTTTCTTAAAGATGCTAGAAGAGCTAAAGGAAAACATGGGAATAGACAGGAAGATGATGTATGAACAAAATGAGAACATCAATATCAAAAAGAGGTAGAAATTTAAAAAGAAATTCTCGAACTGAAAAGTACAATAAATGAAATAAAAATTCACTGGAATGTTTTAAAAGTATATTGGAGCAAGCAGAAGAAAGAATTGGCAAACTTTAAGATAAGGCTATTGAAATTATTTAGTTTAAGGAATAGAAAGAAAAAGGAATGGAGAAAAGTGAACTGAGCCTAAATGACCTGTGGGACACTATAAAACAGTCCAACATATATGTTGTAGGAATCACATAAGTAGAAAATAGTGAGAAAGGAGCAGAAAGAATATTTGAGGAAATAAGGATAGAGAACTTCCCAAATTTGGTTTAAGACATGAATCTACAAATCTAAGAAACTCAACAAATTCCAACTAGTATAGACAAGCCAACAAAACCCCCCACACATTATAGTCAAACTATGAAAATCCAAAGACAATCTTAAAAACAGCAAGAGGGAAACAGCTCCTCACCAGAAGGAATATCAATAAGGTTATCAACTGATTTCTCATGAGAAATCTTGGAGGCCAGAATGTAGTGTGCTGATATATTCAAAGTGCTGAAAGAGAAAAAAAAAAAAGTCCATTATTATTTCTATATTCAGCAAAACTCCTTCAAATATGAGGGAGAAATTCTGACATTCTCGGATAAACACTGAGGGAGTATGTTACCACTAGAGCTGTTCCACAAGAAATGCTAAAGGGAATCCTTCAAGTTGAAATGAAAGAATGCTAGACAGTAACTCAAAACTATATGAAGAAATAAAGATTGGTAAAGCTTGTGGATCCTTCCTGTGCTGCTTCTCTCTTTTGCTCAGGCCTGTGGTGCTGGCAGGATGGGCAAGTGTCATAGTTTTCATACTTCCAGGAAGCTCCATAGCCAATGACAAGATCAGAAGTGATAAACATGCCAGAAGGCCCATTTTGGCACAGCCCTGAAGGCCAACACTTTTGGTGGCACTTTCCACGCAAAAGAATTGTGCTGGAAAAAGTAGTCCTTGAAGCCAAATAGCCAAATTCTGCCATTAGGAAGTGTGTCAGGTTCCAGCTAATCAAGAATGGCAATAATAATAATAATAAAAATAAAAATAATAATAATAATAATAATAATGAACTATTGGGACCACATCAAGATAAAATCTTCTGCACAGCAAAGGAAACAATCAGCAAAACTAAAAGGCAACTGACCCAATGGGAGAAGATATTTGCAAACGACGTATCAGATAAAGGTTTAGTATCCAAAATCTATAAAGAACTTATCAAACTTACCCCAAAAACAAATAATCCTGTGAAGAAATGGGCAAAAGACATGAATAGATAATTTTCCAAAGAAGACATCCAGATGGCTAAAAGACACATGAAAAAATGCTCAATATCACTCGTCATCAGGGAAATACAAATTAAAACCACAATGAGATACCACCTTACACCAGTCAGAATGACTAAAATTAACAACTCAGGCAACAATAGATGTTGGCCAGGATTCAGAGAAAGAGGATCTCTTTTGTACTGCTGGTGGGAATGCAAACTGGTGCAGCCACTCTGGAAAACAGTATGGAAGTTCCTCAAAAAATTAAAAATAGAACTACCCTATGATCCAGCAACTGCACTACTAGGTATTTATTCAAGGAATATAGGTGTGCTGTTTCAAAGGGGCACATGCACCCCAATGTTTATAGCAGTGCTATTGGCAATAGCCAAAGTATGGAAAGAGCCCAAATGTCCATAGATGGATGAATGGATAAAGAGGATGCGGTATATATATATAATAGAGTATTACTCAGCAATCAGAAAGAATGATCGTGCAATTTGCAACTACATGGGTGGAACTAGAGGGTATTATGCTAAGCAAAATTAGTCAGAGACAAATATACTACTTTACTCATGTGGAATTAAGATACAAATAGATGAACATAAGGGAAGGGAAACAAAAGTAATATAAAAACAGAGAGGGAGATGAACCATAAGAGACTCTTAAATACAGAGAACAAACTGAGGATTGCTAGAGGGGTTATGCGTGGGGGGATGGGTTAAATGGGAAAGGGGCATTAAGGAAGACACTTGTTGGGATGAGCACTGGGTGTTATACACAGGGGATGAATCACTGCAATCTACTCCTGAAATCATTGTTGTATAATATGCTAACTTTGATGTAAGTTAAAAAACAATAATAATAAATTAATAATTTTTTTTAAAAGAATGGCAAAAAAAATCACAGCCTTTGTACTCAATGGTGGTTGTTTGAATTTTATTGAGGAAAATGATGAGGTTCTGGTTGCTGGGTTTGGTTGCAAAGGTCATGCTGTCAGTGACATTCCTGGAGTTCACTTTAAGGTTATTAAAATAGCCAATGTCTCTCTTTTGGCCCTATACAAAGGCAAGAAAGAAAGACCAAGATAATAACTTTTGATGATGAAAACATGGCAATAATAAATTTTCATTTACCAAAAAAAAGGAAATAAAGATTAGTATGTGACAATTATAAAAGCTAGTGCTATTGCAATTTTTCCTTGTAACTCCATTTTTTATTTTCCACATTATTTAAAAGACAAATGCATAAAAAGAGTTACTAATCTATGGCATTGAGCACCAAAAATACAAATATATAATTGTTGACATCAGTAAAAGGAGGAAGAATGAGCTGTATAGGAACAGATTTAAGTTGATATAAATTCAAATTAGATTGTTATAAATTTAGGATACTAAATTTAATCCCCATGGTAAGGACAAAAATGTATTTATACAACATACACAAAAGGATATAAGGGAATAAAGATTTTACTACAGACGGGTGCCTGGGTGGCTCAGTCAGTTATAACTTCAGCTCAGGTTATGATCTCATGGCTAGTGGGTTCGAGCCCCTAGTCGGACTCTGTGCTGACAGCTCAGGGTCTGGAGCCTGCTTCAGATTCTGTGTCTCCCTCTCTCTCTGCCCCTCCCTCCCTCCCTCCCTCCCTCCCTCTCTCTCTCTCTCAAAAATAAATAAACATTAAAAAATGTTTTTAACTTTACTACAGAAATAATCAACTGAACACAAAAAAGGCAACAATAGAATGAGATACATGAAAGGCCTATAAAGCATATAAGAAAGCAGTAGCAAAATAGCAGAATTCCTTCCTTATTAGTTTCTACTTTACCTAACTAAATTAAACTCTGCAGTCAAATGAGAGATTAACACAATGGATTAAAACACATGATCCAATTATATGCTTCCGATAAGTGGCTCACTTTCAGTCCAAAAACTCAAATTGGTTGAAAGTGAAAGGACAGAAAAGGATATTCCATGCAAATAGTAAATAAAAGAGAGCTGGAATGATTATACTAATATCAAACAAATAGACTTTAAAGAAAAAAGATTACAATAGACAAAGATATTGTATGTTAAAAAAGGTTTACTACAGAAAAAAGATACACTATTAACAAACCTAGTAACAGACCCTCAAAGTATATGAAGGAAAAATTGATAGTACTGAAAAGGGAAATAGTACTACAATAACGGTTGGAGACTTCAATAGCTATCTTTTAAAAAGAGATAGAACAACCAGACAGCTGATAATAAGGAAGTAAAGCAATTGAACAACACAAGAAACCAACTAGACCTAACAGACATAAACCAACACTCCACCCAAAACAGCAGAATATATATTCTTCTAAAGAGCACTTGGAAAATTCCTAAATAAATTAGGTCACAAACAAGTCCTGATAGATTCTTTAAAAAAATTGTTTAATGTTTACTCATTTTGAGAAAGAGAGAGAGCACGAGCAGGGGAGGGGCAGAGAGAGAGAGAAGAACAGAGGATCCCATGCAGGCTCCACAGTATCAACACAGCCTGACATAAGGCTCAAACCCACGAACTATGAGATCATGACCTGAGCCAAAGTCAGAAGCTCAATCAACTGAGCCACCCAGGCATCTGCCTAATTGATCTTTTAAAATAGATATCATACAATGTATTTTTGCTTACAATAAGAAGATGAGGGGTACCTGGGTGGCTCAGTTGGTTAAGAGTCCGACTTTGGCTCAGGTCATGATCTCGCAGTTTGTGGGTTCAAGCCCTGCATCCGGCTCTGTGCTGACAGCTCAGAGCCGGGAGCCTGCTTCGGATTCTGTGTCTCCCTCTCTCTCTGCCCCTCCCCGCTCATACTCTGTCTGTCTCTCTCTCTCTCTCTCTCTCAAAAATAAATAAACATTGAAAAAAAATTTTAAAAAAAGAAGATGAGGGGCGCCTGGGTGGCTCAGTCGGTTAAGCGGCCGACTTCGGCTCAGGTCATGATCTCACGGTCCGTGAGTTCGAGCCCCGCGTCGGGCTCTGTGCTGACAGCTCAGAGCCTGGAGCTTGTTTCAGATTCTGTGTCTCCCTCTCTCTCTGACCCTGCCGCATTCATGCTCTGTCTCTCTCTGTCTCAAAAATAAATAAATGTTAAAAAAAAAAAAAGATGAAGTTAGAAATCAATGACAGAAGGAAAAGAGAAAAATTCACATACATGTGGAGATTAAACAACACACTCTTCAACAACAAAAAGGTGAGAAAATCATGAGGGAATAAAAAGTACTTGAGTCAAATAAAAAAGAAAACACAACATATCCAAACTTATGGGATACCACAAAAGCAGTTCTCAAGGGAAATTTACAGTTGTGAATACCTACATTAAAAAGGAAGAAAGATCGGATGCCTGGGTAACTCAGTCGGTTAAGCATCTGACTGCACCTCAGGTTATGATTTTATGGTTCATTAGTTCGAGCCCTGCTTCAAATGAGCATGAGCCCCACTTCTCTCTCTCTCCCTCTCCATCTCTCTCTCTCTCTTTCTGCCCCTAGTGGGATTATCTTCCTCTCTTTTCCTGTCTCTCTCTGCCCTTTGTTCACTTGTGCTCTCTCTCTCAAAAAAAAAAAAAAAAAAAGAAGAAGAAGAAGAAAGATCTCAAATTGATAACCTAACTTCTCCAAATCAAGGAACTAGAAAAAGAGGAGCAAACTAAATCCAAAGCTAATAGAAGCTAATAGTGACATAATTAAGATTAGGATGAATTTAAAATAGAGAAGAGAAAAATAATAGAGAAAAATGATGAAACCAAAAGTTAGTTCTTTGAAAAGATCAGCAAAACTGACAGCTTTAGAGTGAGAAGGAAGAGGCAAAAAACTAAAAATATTAAACTGGGGACATTACTACCAATCTTACAGAGATAAAAAAAATATAAGTATATATCTGTAAAAAATTGTATGTCAACAGATTATATAATTCAGAATAAATGGACAAATTCCTTGAAACACACAGTTAGCTATCCTGACTCAAAGAAAATCCCAAAAGACCTATTATAAGTAAAGAGGTTTAATTAATAATTTAAAACCTCCCAAATTTCACAATGAGTGAAATCGTATGGTGTTTGTCTTTCTCTGATTTTTTTGCTTAGCATTATACTCTCTAGCTCCATCCATGCCATTGCAAATGGCAAGATTTCATTCTTTTTTATGGCTGAGTATTATTTCTTTGTATATATATTCTACATCTTCTTTATCCATTCATCAGTCCATGGACACTTGGGCTATTTCCATAGTTTGGTTATTGTAGATAACGCTGCTATGAACATCAGGGTGCACATATCCCTTTGTATTAGTATTTTTGTATTCTTTGGGTAAATATCTAGTAGTACAATTAATGGATCATAGGGTAGTTCTATTTTTAACTTTTTGAGGAACCTCCATACTGTTTGCCAGAGTGGCTGCACTAGTTTGCATTCCCACCAACAGTGTAAGAGGGTTCCCCTTTTTGCACATACTCCCAACACCTGTTGTTTTTTGTGTTAACTGTAGCTATTCTGACAAGTGTAGGATGATATCTCATTGTAGTTTTCTAATGTTTATTTTATTTTGAGAGTGGGGGAGCATGAGTAGAGGAAGGTCAGAGAGAGAGAGAGAGAGAGAAAGAGAGAAAGAGAGAGAGAGAAAGAGAGAAAGAGAATCCCAAGCAGGCTCTGTGCTGACAGCACAGATGCGGGACTTGATCCCACAAACCATGAGATCATGACCTGAGCAGAAATCAATGATCAGTCACTTAATGACTGAGCCACCAGGTGCCCCTGATTGTAGTTTTAATTTGTATTTCCCTGGTGATGAGTAATGTTGAGCATCTTTTCATGGGTCTGTTGGCCGTATGGATATCCTCTTTGGAAAAATGTCTATTCGTGTCTTCTGCCCACTCAACTTTTTAATTGAGTTATTTGATTTTTGGTTGTTGAGTTTTAAAAGTTTTTTAAAAATATATTTAGGATACTAACCCTTTATCAGATATGTCATTTGCAACTATCTTCTCCTATTCCATGGGTTGTCTTTTAGTTTTGTTGATTGTTTCCTTCACTATGAAGAAACTTTTTATTGTGATAAAGTTCCAATACTTTATTTTTGCTTTTGTTTCCCTTGCCTCAGGAGACCTATCTGGTAAAAAGTTGCTATGGCTGATGTCAAAGAAGTTACTGTCTGTATTCTCCTCTAGGATTTTGATGGTTTCCTGTCTCACAATTAAATCTTTAGGCCATTTTGAATATATTTTTCTGTATGGTATAAGAAAGTGGTCTAGTTTCATTCTTTGGAATGTTGCTGTCCAGTTTTACCAATACTATTTGTTGAAGAGACTGTCTTTTTTCCTTTGAACATTCTCTTCTGCTTTGTTGAAGATTAATTGACCATGTAGTTGTGGGTTCATTGCTGTGTTTTCTATTCTCTTCATTGATCTCTGTGTCTACTTTTGTGCTAGTACCATACCGTCTTGATCACTACAGCTTTGTAATATAACTTGAAGTCTAGAATTGTGATGCCTCCAGATTTTCTTTTCTTTCCTTTCTTTTCTTTTTTTTAGTTTCAGGTGTAGAATTTAGTGATTCAGCACTTACATACAACACCCAGTGCTCATCACATATGCCCTCCCTAATCCCCATCACTCATTTAACCCATCCCCCCACCCATCTTCCCTCCCAGGAACATCATTTTGTTCTCTTATAGTTAAGAGTGTTTTATGGTTTGCCTCTCTCTTCCTCCCTGCCCATGTTCATTTGTTTTATTTCTTAAATTCCACATATGAGTAAAACCATATGGCATTTGTCCTTCTCTGACTGACTTATTTCACTTAGCGTAATACTCTCCAGCTCCATCCATGTTGTTGTATGTGACAAGATTTCATTCTTTTTTATGACTGAGTAATGTTCCATTCGAGAGAGAGAGAGAGAGAGTGAGAGAGAGAGAGAGAGATAGCTCTATACACACACACGCACACACACACCATATCTTCTTACCCATTAATCAGTAGATGGACATTTGGGCTCTTTCCATAATTTGGCTATTGTTGATAATGCTTCTATAAACATCAGGGTGCATGTATATCCCTTCAAATCAGTATTTTTGTATCTTTGCATAAATACCTAGTAGTACAATTGCTGGATCATAGGGGAGTTCTATTTTTAACTTTTGAGGACCTTCATTTTTAAGGACTTTTTGAGGACTGGTACAGAGTGGCTGTATCAGTTTGTATTCCCACCAACAGTGTAAGAGGGTTGCCCTTTCTCTGCATCTTCACCAACATCATAGGGGGGAAAAGGAGACAGGCAAACCAAGAAACGCACTCTTAGCTATAGGGAACAAACTGATGGCTACCAGAGGGGAGATGGATGAGAGGATGGGTTAAATAGGTGATGGGGATTAAGGAGTACATTTGCGATGAGCACCAGGTGTTGTATATAGGTGCTGAATCAATAAATTGTACACCTGAAACTAATATTACACTCTGTTAAATAACTGGAATTCAAAACAAAAACCTAAAAAAATAATTTAAAACTTCCCAACAAAGACAAATACTGGGCCATATGGCTTTACTAGTGAATTCTACCAAACATTTAAAGAAGAATTAACAAAAATCCTTCTCAAAATTTTCCAAATAAATTAAAGAAGCAGTGACCTCTTCCTAACTCACTCTATGAGGCCAGCCTTATCTTTAAACCAAACCCAGATAAATACATCACAAGAAAAGAAAATTATAGATCAATATTCTTTATGCATACAGATGCCAAGAACCCTCAATAAAATATTACTAAATCAAATCCAACAGCATGATCAAGTGGAATTTATCCAAGGAATGCAAGAGTGAGTCAAGATAAGAAAATCAATGTAATACATACCCTAACAGAAAGATGGGGAAAAAAATCCCAATTGGTATGGGAAAGGCATTTGACAAAATCCAGAACCCTTTCATAATAAAAACTCTCAGAAAACTAAGAACAGAAGTAAAATGACCCAATATGATATAGGGTATCCATTAAAAAGTCCACAGCTAATGTCATACTCAGTAGCTGAAAATGAAAGCTTTGCCTCCTAAGATCAGAAACAAACAAGCTCAGGATGTGTACTTCCACCACTGTTGTTCACATTGTAGAGGAAGTCCTAGCCAGTGCTGTTAAACGATAAAAATAAATAAAAAGCATCCAAATTGAAAGAACAGGGTAAAACTATATTTGCTGATGACATGACCCTATATATAGAAAATGCCAAGTGATCCACAAGAAAGCTACTAAAGTGAATATACAAATCTAATAAAGTTACAGGGTATGAGACTAATTCTCAAAAACCTGTTGTGTTTTATGGTACACCAGCAATAATCCAAAAAGAAAATTAAGAGATTCTGTTTTTTGTTTTAATTTGCTTCTTGTTTGTTCAAATTTTTATTTAAACTCTGGTTAGTTAACATATAGTGTAGTATTGTTTTCAGGAGTAGAATCTAGTGATTCATCACTTACATGTAATAGCCAGTGCTCAGCAAGAAAGCACTCTCCTTAATACCCATTTACCCATTTAGCCTATCCCCCACCCACATCCCTCCATCAACCCTCAGTTTGTTCTCTACCTTTTAGAGTCTCTTATGGTTTGTATCCTTCTCTCTTTTTTTCCTTTTCCCTTATGTTCATCTGTTTTGTCTCTTAAATTCCATATATGAGTGAAATCATGGTATTTGTCTTTCTCTGCCTGCCTTATTTTGCTTAGCATAATACACTCTAGCTCCATCCACATTGTTGTCAATGGCAAGATTTCACTCCTTTTGATGACTGAGCAATATTATATATATATATATATATATATATATATATATATATATATATATATTTCCATAGTTTGTCTATTGTTGACAATGATGTTATGAACATCAGGGTGCGTGTAACCCTTAATCTGCATTTTTATAGGTATGTACCCAAATACCTAGTAGTGCAATTGCTAGGTCATAAGGAAGTTCTATTTTTAACTTTTTGAGGAACCTCCATACTGTTTTCCATAGTGGCTGCACCAATTTGCATTCCCACCAACAATACAAGAGTGTTCTCATTCTCTGAATCCTCACCACCATTTGTTGTTTCTTGTGTTGTTAATTGTAGTCATTTTAACATGTGTGAGGTGGTATCTCATTATGGTTTTGATTTGTATTTTGCTTCTGATGAGTGATGTTGAGCATCTTTTCATGTTTCTGTTAGCCATCTGGATATCTTCTGTTAGCTATCTAGATGTCTTCTTTGTGAGGTGTTATCTCATCATGATTTTGATTTTCTAATAGCATTCCCCCAAATTAATATTTAGGAATAAATCTAATCAAGGAAGTAGAAAACTTGTACACTGAAAAACAAAAAATGCGTTGCATCTGTAAATCACTTAACTAGTGATTTACACTTAACTAGTATTGACATCTTAACAATATTGTCTTTTGATCCATGAACATGAGTTGTTTTTTCCCATTACTTATGTGTTCTCTAATTTCCTTCAGCAATGTTTTTATAGTATTCAATTTACAAGTCTTTTACCTCCTTGGTTAACTTAATTCCTCAGTGTTTTTTTTTTTCTTGTTGATATTATTGTAACCAGAATTGTTTTCTTAATTTCTTTTTCAGATTGTTCACTGTTAGTGAGTAGAAATGCAATTAATTTGTTTATTGATTTTGTATCCTGCTACTTTGCTAAATTTATTAGTTATAATAGTTTTTTCCCAATCCTTAGGGTTTTCTACATATAAGATCATGTTACCTACAGAGATAATTTTATTTCTTTCTTTCTAATTTGGATACAATAGAATATTATTCAACCATGAAAGGAATGAAACTTTGAAATATGCTACAACATGGAAGGACCTTCAAAATACTATGCTAAATGAAAAAAGTCAGACACTGAAGGGCAAATACTATACTATTCCACGTGTATGAGGTACCTAGAATTGGCAAATTCATAAAAGCAAAAAATAAAATAGTGGTTTCTGGGGCTGGGGAGGAGAGAATATGAAGTTATTTTTTAATGGGTTCAGAGTTTATGTTGGGAATGATGAAAAAATCTTGGGTATACATAGTCAATCTGATACACAACATTGTGAATACATTTAATGCCATTGAATTAAATACTTATAAATGGTTAAATGATAAATATTAAGCTATGTATGTTTTACTACAAAAGAAATGAAGACATTTTGTTCTTCACAACATTGTAAAGAAAACAAAAAGGCAAGCCCCAGTTTGGGAGAACATACTTGTAAAATGTATAATCAATACAAGGCTTATATCTAGAATATTAAGATATTTTACTATTGGGGCACCTGGGTGGCTCAGTCGGCTGAGCATCGGACTTCGGCTCAGGTCATGATCTCACAGCCAGCTCATGAGTTTGAGCCCTGCATCAGGCTCGCTGCTGTGAGCACAGAGCCTGCCTTGGATCTTCTGTCCCCCATTCTCTCTGCCCCTTATCTGCTTGCGTGCTTTCTCTCAAAAATAAATAAATCTTAAAAAAAAAAGAGATATTTTACTATTTAAAAAAATTTGGGGGGGTGGGGAGCTGGGTGGCTCAGTTGGTTAAGCGTCTGACTTTTTTTTTTTTAATGTTTATTTGTTTTTGAGAGAGAGAGAGCATAAGTGGGGAATGGGCAGAGAGAAAGAGACACAGAATCTGAAGCAGGTTCCAGGCTCCAAGCTATCAGCACAGAACCCCGCACAAGGCTCAAACTCTCTAACGGGGAGATCATGACCTGAGCCAAAGTCCTACACTCAGCCATGACCTGAGCCAAAGTCTGACGCACAGCGGACTGAACCACCCAGGTGCCCCAAGCGTCTGATTCTTGATTTTCGCTCAGGTCGTGCTCTCACAGTTTGAGGGAGAGAGATAATCCCAAACAGGCTCTGAGCTGTCAGCACAGGGCCCCACATGGTGCTGGATCTCACGGATCGGATCGTGAGATTATGTCCTGAACATATCAAAAGTCAGACACTTGACTGAGCTACCCAGCCTCCCCAAAGATATTTTACTATTCAGTAAGATGAGCCAATTAAAAGTGGGCAAATATGGGGCACCTGGGTGGCTCAGTCGGTTAAGTGACCAACTCCAGCTCAGGTCATAATCTCCCCATTGGTGAGTTTGCGCCCCACATTGGGCTCTGTGCTGACAATTCAGAGCCTGGAGCCCATTTTGGGTTCTGTGTCTTCCTCTCTCTCTGCCCCTCCCCTACTCACACTCTGTCTCTCTCTCCTTAAAAAATAAATAAACATTAAAAAAATTTCAAAGTGGGCAAATAATTTGAGCAGATATTTCACCAAAGAACATACACAGGTAGTAAATAAGTATCTGAGAAGATGTTCAGCATCATTATTATGGAAATGCAAATTATTAAAATTAAAATAAGATACCTTCACACATCTCCTAGAATGGTTAAAATTAAAAAGAGTGACCATATCAAGTGTTGATGAGTATGTAGGGAAAACAACTCTTACACGCTGCTGGCAGATGTAAATGATAAAACCCCTTTGGAAAACAGGTTGGGCTTGGAAGTTTCTTAAAATGTAGAAGGTACAACTACTGTATGACCCATCTGTTCCACTTCTAGGTTTTTACCCAAGAGAGGTAAAAGCATAACATCCAAACGCCTGTACAGAAATGTTCCATAGCAGTTTCACTGGTAGTAGTCAAAAACTTGGAAACAACCACAATGTCCATCAACAGATGAGTGGATAAACACACTGTGGCCTATCTATATAACAGAAAGTTATTCAGCAATAAAAATAATACAAGATTGATACATGCATCAAAATGGGTGAATCTCAAAATAATGATGCTGAATGAAAGAAGCCAGACCAAAAATAGTATAAGGTATATGCTTCCATTTATATAAAATCCTTGGAGCACCTCAGTCAGTTGGGCATCCGACTACGGCTCAGGTCATGATATCATGGTTTGTGCGTTCAAGCCCCTCATGGTGCTCTCTGCTATCAGCACAGAGCCTGCTTCAGATCCTCTGTCTCTCTGCCCCCGCCCCCGCTCACACATGCATGTGTACACTCTTTCTCTCAAAAATAAATAAACATTAAAAAAACATGAAAAAAGGGTCACAAGGAAACTTCTGTGGGTGAGGGATAGATTCATCATCTTGACTATGCTGCGGGTTTCATGGGGGTATATTTATATGTCTGAAACTTACCAAATTGTACTTTAAATATGTCTAGTTTGAGATATTTCAATAAAGCTGTAAAAAAAAAAAAAAAAGCTTGCTGGGTTGTTTCTTTTGGCTTACTGTTCCATGCAGATATTTTCTAGATTCTTTTATTACAACAATTTGTAATGAAATATTGTATACATATATATGAAGATACATACATACATACATGTTGTAGTGGTTCTAAAAATATGTTCACAAATTCCTTGATTTTTGTGATGGTTAATTTTATGTGTCAACTAGCCTGGGTCACAAGATGGCCAGATCTCCGATTAAACATTATTCTGGATGTGTCTGTGAGGGTGTTTCTGGATGAGATTATCATTTGAATTGATAGACTGAGTAAAGCAGAATTCCTTCCCCAGTGTGGACAGGCCTGGTCCAATCCACAGAAGGCCTGAATAGAACAAAAGGCAGAGTAAGAGAGAATTTACCTCCTTTTTTTTTTTTTTTTTTTTTTTTTTTTTTTGAGACCAGTCTGCTTCTGCCTTTGCCTCCTTAACTGTATGAAACAATTCCTTATTGGGGCGCCTGGGTGGCTCAGTCAGTTAAGCGTCCGACTTCAGCTCAGGTCACGATCTCGCGGTCCGTGGGTTCGAGCCCCGCATCGGGCTCTGGGCTGATGGCTCAGAGCCTGGAGCCTGCTTCCGATTCTGTGTCTCCCTCTCTCTCTCTGCCCCTCCCCCGTTCATGCTCTGTCTCTGTCTCAAAAATAAATAAACGTTAAAAAAAAAAAAAAGAAACAATTCCTTATTATAAATGTGTGTGTGTGTGTGTGTGTGTGTCTGTGTGCACGCGCATGCCCTTGGGGGGGAAATTAGATTTAAAACTTCTTTAATGTTCATTTATTTTTGAGAGAGAAAGAGACAGAGCGTGAGCAAGGGAGGGGCAGAGAGAGAGGGAGACAGAATCTGAAGCAGGCTCCAGGCTCTGAGCTGTCAACACATTGCCCGATGCTGGGTTCAAACCCATGAACAATGAGATCATGACTCCAGCCGAAGTTGGACACCCAACCAACTGAGTCATCCAGGCACCCCAGGAGGCAAGTAGGTTTAGATGAAGTCATAAGGGTGAAGTGCTCATGATGAGATCAGTGCCCTTATAAGAGGAAACCAGAGGGCACATTACATGCTCTCCCTCCTGCTTTCCCTTTCTCTCTTCCCTCACGCACCTCTGTCAGGTGAGGACTCAGCAGAAAGACAGCTATCTACAAGCCAGGAAGAGGGCCCTCACCAGGAACTGAATCAGGTGGCACCTTGATCTCAGACGTTCCAGCCTCCAGAACTGTGAGAAATAAATTTCTGTTGTTTAAGCTACCTACTCAATCTATGGTATTTTGTTATAGCAGCCCAAGCTAATACAATACGCCTCCCATCAAAAACTGAAGCTTAATTTCCAAGCCCATGACTACTAATTTAAGTCCAAATTACTAGACTTAGTAACTCACTTTTTATAACATAGTAAAGCAGAATAACAGTGTGTCAGTCTGATACCTTGTTAAAAAAGACTTTGGGATTTTTCTCCTCCCTCTCCTCTTCCCCCTCCTTCTCTCCTTCACCTTTTCCTTCTCCCTCTCATCACTCACTCTGGGACAAGACAGCTACCAAGTCATGGGGACACTCAGGCACTCCTTGGAGGGACCCATTGGAGAAACTGAGGCTTCCACCTAATAGCCAGTGAGGAACCGACGACACCCACATGAATTAGCATGGAAGTGAATGCTTTAGCTCCTGTTGAACCTTCTGATCAATGCAGCTCCTGCTGACAGTTTGAGGACAACCTCATGAGAGATCCTGAAGCAGGCTTACTCATATTCTTTTTTTTTTTTATGTTTTTATTTATTTTTGAGACCAAGAGAAAGCACAAGCTGGGGAGGAGCAGAGAGAGAGGGAGACAGGAACTGAAGCAGGCTTCATTTACACTGACAGCAGAGAGCCCAGTGCAGGGCTCAAACCCATGAGCTGTGAGATCATGACCTGAGCTGAAGTCGGATCCTTAAAGGTGCCCCTCACTCAGATTCTTGTACAAAATTCAAGATTCTTGTACAAAACTGAGATTCTTGATACAAAAATTGCATGAGGTAATTATTTGTCATTTTAAGGTGCTTAGTTGGGGAAATTTGTTATGTAGCCATACAAAATACAATTGAATAAGTCACCGAATTTTCGCAAAAGAAAAACACTCATTTAATCAACGCTCAGAACAAGAAAAAGAACATTAACAGCATCCCTGACCTATCCTGCCTTCCCTTTCCAGTCACAAAACCCACGAAACAGAAGTACCAACCTATTTTTTATACATAAATTAGTTTTGCCTGTTTTTCTCTTTAAAGAATGGCATCATACAAAATATCCCCTTTTATGTCTGACTTCCTTTATTCAACATTATGTCTGTGAACTTCCTCCATAACATTGTGTGTAGCTTTAGATCATTTGTTCTCATTGCTTTATAATATTCCACTGTGTGACCACACTACAATTTATTCATCTATTCTGCTGTCAGTTGGCATTTGGGTGGTTTCAATTTGGGGGGTGTTATAAATAGTACTACAATGAATGTTCTAGTTTTAATACACATCTTCTAATTAATATATCTATGTATTTTTGTTGGGCATGTACCTGGGAGTAGAATTACTGGATCACAAAGCAGTCCTCTTTCTTTTTAATTCTTGAGATACTGTAATTTTTTTTTTTTTTTTTTTTTTTTTTTTTGGCCATCTGAATGATCATTCCAACCCCTTTGTGGATCTGTTTCTGCTGTCTTTATTTCTTCTTGTTCTATCCTATTGTACTTTATTTCCTTGGGTGATTAGTTGACTGTGAGCTACTAATCTCCTTGGAATATTATCAGTAAGACAGTTTTGAGGTGTAGGATGAAGATGCCTCTCTGAAGGTCACTAGAATTGCTTTAACCAGGCCCCTAGGTGGCACTACCAGTCTAGGAGCACCACAAACTAAAGTCATGGCTTGGGGTTTTATGGACAAATTAAAAGATACAGATTTGGCCTGTCAGTGTATAGGAGGCCTGGCTTATCCTTACAACTTCTTAGAGAGAGCTCTGTCCTCCCCACCTTGCCCTGTTAAACCACCCAAGCAGCTTTCTTGATGTCCTCTCAGGGTGGAGCTGGCTTGCTGATGAGTCATCCTGACCCTGAGGGCAATATCTGGTGTCCTGCTTTTATGCTATTATATTCCTAACCTTGGGCAGGATCTGTGTTTTGTCTTTTGTCCATGCACTTCTTTTGAGGGTTCAGACAGGAGACACATTGTCTACCTGGGGCATGTTTTGCTCATGATGGAGCAGGAAGCTCTCCGAAGAGTAACTGATGTCTTGAAAGGACCAGTTATAGAACTCATGCCATGTCATTTCCATCTACATTCCATTGGCCCAAATAAGTCATATGGCTAAACCTAAAATTGCCATGGGAAAGTTGTACTTCATCTCAATAGTGAGATTGGGTAGCAAGTAAATATTACTTGAATAACAATCCAAACTATCTCAACCCACACTTTTGTTCACAAATATTCATTTTAATTCAGCATGAAAAATATGCTCATCCCATCCTGAGACCTCAAAATCTCCATTAATCACAGCATGACCCTTGAAGTCCAGGATTTCAAGATCTACATCAGCTGTACATAGATGTACACACTAAAATTTTACACAAGTTACTTGCCCCCTCTCCCTGTCCCAACCACCCAACATACACTGGTGGAAAAGGGACAGGAGTACTGCAATAAATACTCCCAGTGGCAAAGAATGAGAGTGGCAAAGTGGAAGAATGAGAGGCAAAATGGTCACTGGCCCTTAAAAATTACAAAATATCTCTGGGAATAAGTTGCCAGGCATCCCTACCCTGTGAGTAGGAAATACTCCTTGTGAACAGTTCCCCAGTTCACCATTGTCCACTCTTCTTGGCTCCACCCTCTGGGAGATCATTCTCCTTGGCCACTTCTGAAGAAGACATCAAAGAAAATGCTCTTATAGTGGTTGATAGCTTTCTTAGCATACTCAGCCTGCAGAAAGTTCAGGGCCCAGACATCTTTTTCATCTCAAACAGCATCGCTGTCTTTTTAGTCTAGTGTGGCAGTGCTTTTACCAATACCACTCCAAAACCTTTATGGGTGTCTTAGTCTTCGGGCTGCTATAGCAAAATACCACAGACTGGGTGATTTGTAAAGGACAAAAATTTGTTCTCACAGTTCTGGAGGATGGAAGTCCAAGATGAGGTGCCAGTATGGTTGGGTTCTGGTGAAGGCCCTCTTTCAAGTTGCAGACTGCCAACTTCTCAGAGTCCTTGCAGGGTAAAAAAGTCAAGGGAATTTTCTCAGGCCTCTTTTTTATGAGCACTAATCTTACTATTCATGAAGATTCCACCCTCATGACCTAATCACCCCAAAGACCTACCTCCTACTACCATCATCTTGGAATTAGGATTTCAACATATGAATCTGGAGAGGACACAAACATTCATACTTTACAGTGGGCTTTCCATGTATTTGATTCCATGTGCCAAAGTCATGAGTGAACTCTACGTGCCAAAAACCATTCCCAAAATTCTTTTCAAAACGTCTCTGAATTTACTTTGAGCACATTAGGCTTCTACAGAAACATAATCTTTATAGGAGTGCTCTTATCCAGCTGAAAGCCTCTACCAGGTGCCACCCTAACAAAATATGTCACAGCTACACCTTCGATTGATATTTACCCTGGGCCAATGTCTTACTGGCCAAGTTTTAGATATGGACTTCTTCCTGAGGTTGCGTGGTGCACATTTGATTGATTTAGAAAGTCTCATTTTCCATCATTGCAACTTTGGCATTCTCACCATTGCTTTTAAATTCAGCTTGCAAATTGGTCATTTTCTGAGGGCATTTTTGTGTGTATGTGGTAGAACCTTATTGAGTGAAGCTAGAAGCAACCCGTGTTTTCAATATTTGCCTTATTCTTTTCACCCATTGATAAAAGTTCATTAGATACATTTGCTTTTTCACAAGATAGTCAGTCTACTAGGGCTGCCATAACAAAGTACCAAAGACTGGGAGGCTTAAACATCAGAAATTTATTTGCTCACAATTCTGGAAGTTCAAAACAAAAACAAAAACAAAAACAAAAACAAAACTGTCAACAGGGTCTTTCTCCTGAGGTCTCTCTCCTTGGCTTGTAGATGGCCTTCATTTCCCTGTGTCCTCACATGGTCATTTCTCTGTGTGTGTGTCCTAATCCCCTCTTTTCATAAAGACCAGTCAGACTGGATTAGGTCCACCCATATGACATCATTTTAACTTAATTACCTTTTTAAAGACCCTATGTTCAAACACAGTCACATTCGGATATTCTGGTGGTTAGGACTTCAACATATGAATTTCAGAGGAGCATAGTTTAACCTGTAACATATACCAGAGTCAATTTTGTCAGTTAATAAGACAGATCTCCATTTTTTCAGTTTTGTTAAACAGCTTCTTACTACCACACCACCTGGTCCCAAAGAAATGCCATATATTTCTGGGTTTTGATATGTAAGTACATCATTTCCAGGTACCAATTTCTGTATCTGTTAATAATACCACAATAATGCAATTATCACATTGCCACAATAATGTAACAGCCTCAACCTCTCTATGTCTTATGCTTATGACCACATGGACTTTTTTTTTTTAATCTCATTCTAGGTCTGTGGGTTGGTTGGGGTTTGGATGATCTTGACTAATCTTGCATCCAGGCTTCAGACTGGGGTTGGCTCTTCTCCACATGCTCCATTCTGAGCTTCAAGCTGAAAAGCCGGGGCTACTGGGGACATGTACTCATGGATACAGCAGAAGTTCAAGAGCGCAAGCCCAACAATAGAGGGCATTTAAACCTCTGTTTCAATCATGCCTGCCAGCATTCAATCAGCCAAAGACAGTCACAGGGCTACATCTGAAACCAAGGTGTGAAGAGGCACTTTAGTTCATGACAAAACCATGGCAAGAGTACGGATGAATCCTACTACAGAGAATTAAGACATGGGACCAGTCATTTAATCTACTACAAATCTAAATTCTCCATACCCTTTTCTCAGATGATGCTTGGATTTTGATATGAGAATACTTTATATCAGCTTATTCCACTCCTGAGATACATACTATGATTTCATACATTTTAATTTTAATTCTGATATTTTTTTCATCCCAGAGGCATTGTTATTATTATTTTATGCTATACAGTCATCTTTCATTTAGATTTACCAACACATTCTTCTTACTGAATTTCATTCTTCCTTTATCTCAGATTCTCCATTTGAGGTCATTTTATTTTTGCCTGAAGAAAATCTAGTAGTGTTTTGTGGTTTTTTTTTTTTTTTTTTTTTTTTTTTGTTCAGGTCTACTGGTAATTAACTTCCCCAGATCTCATTTGTCTGCAAATACCATTCCTAAAGGATTTTTTTTTTCATATATAAGATCTAGGTTAACTTTTTTTTCTTCACATTTTGAAGATATGGTTCTTCTGTGTTCTGGCTTCTATTGTTTGAGAAGTCAGTTCTCAGCTTAATTACTGCTCCTTAGAAAGTAATCTGTCTTTTCACTCTGGCTGTCTTTAAGATTTTTTAAAAGCTTTCAGCAAGTTTACTATGATATGCCTAAGTGTGATCTGCTTTTTCTGAATGAATTCTGATTGAAATATGTAATGATTCTGGAACTTGAGGCTTGATCTATTTCATCAATTTAAAAAAACTCCAAGCCATTATTCTTTCAGACATTGCTTCTGCCTCATCCTCTCCACTTCAAGGACTCCACTTACATGTATGTTAGATCTTCTTACTGTATCCTCTCTATTCATCTATATTCTGTATTTCCTATCCTATTCTCTCTGTGCTTTGATTTGGATATATACTCTGACCTAACTCTAACTTCATTAGTTTTCTCTTTCCAGCTACGTATAACTTGCTAACAAGCACTATCCACTGAATTTTTAATTTCAGTTATATTTTTCAGTTATAGAATTTCCATTTGGTTTTTCTTTTAATTTGTTAATGTTTATTTATGAGGGACAGAGGGTGAGTGGGGGAGGGGCAGAGAGAGAGGGAGACACAGAATCCGAAGCAGGCTCCAGGCTCTGAACTGTCAGCACAGAGCCCGACACGGGGCTGGAACCCACAAACCGTAGATCATGACCTAAGCCAAAGTCAGACACCTAACCAACTGAGCCATCCAGGTGCCCCCATTTGGGTATCTTTATAGTTCACAGGTCTGATAAAATTAAGTACAGCCCTTAAAAAGTCTTTGGGAAAACTGCGTTATCTAGACCTCTATAGATCTGTTTTTCTGTTATTTCTCTTGTTTTACAATCATTTGTCTTACCTCCTTGGATATCTACTTATTTCTGATTGAGCATGATCACTGCATATGAATAATGGCAGAAACAATGTGAGGCCTATCATGAGGTTATCTGTCTCCCAAGAGAATTTATGTTTGCTGCTGGCAAAGACTAACATGATTTGAATGGCATCCCAAACAATTTGTGGTCACCAAACCATATATGAGGGTACCTCCTTGATGGTTCCCAGACTTAAACTTTGTCCCCCTACAGTTATAAGTGTGATAAAAATGCTGCTCGGAGTCCTAGCTTCTCAGTCATTCCACTGGGCTTGGCAGATGTTCCTCAGGAGAAAGCATCCCAAAGGCCAGGCCAACCTCTCTCATTTCCTTTTTTTTCTTGGATATTGGCTTCATAATTATTCATTCCCTTGTTAGTTCTCTGATGCTTTCTGGAAACATAAGTCCTCTATGGGCTTTTTTATTTCACTTATCTGAAAGTCTCATGAGAATTTTAATTGGGATACATGTTGTTTCCTGTGCCAGTTATTAAGTTTTGTCTTTCAGCTCTCTTTCCTTTTGCCCCCCCCCCCCCCCCCCCCCCCGCTTATATAAACTGCCTTGTGGTGCTGGGGCTGAGACTCTGGAAACTGTACGTCTGTGCTGGCCAATATTCCATTAGACTTTGCCCATCAGGACACTGGAGAGTGACTACAGGATGTTTCCATGAGCATCACCTCAGCTACACTTCTTCAACAAGACAGAACAGATTATTCTCACAGAAGAGGCTGAATCCAGTCTGATGTTTTTCCAAGACTTACAGAACCAGCCTCAGGGCATCTCTTTCTCAGAGGTCTGGGTCTTGGCTCCACTGCCCCTCACTAGCAGTGTATGTACAAGTCTTATAGAGACCCTTCCTCTAGGCTTAGAGATGCTTGCCCCTCTCCCCAAAGGCCTGAGTTCCAGCTCTGCAGAGGACTTCCTCTAAGTTGGAATATTTCCAGGTTCTTTCTATTCATCCTTGAGCTCTAGGAGTGGTAGCTAATTCCTACACTTGTAACTCCATGATAACTTGGAGCTCTTATTTTACCCTTGCAGTTATTTAATTAATAATTTCATTTCATGTTAACTCTTATTTATATTCAATTCCCTCTGTTCAAATAACTAGTGTGGTTTCTGTCTCCTAACTGGATTTTGACTGATACAGTTCACATCCTTGTCCTTCCTCTACTCTCATTTTACCTCACAATACAATTAGAGAATTTGGGGCCCACTTACAATATTGTACCAAGGCTTTACTGTCCTCTATTACATTTTCCATTTCTAGAATTTCTATTTGGTTCTTTTTCAAGTCTGCTTGGTCATTCTTTAGTTTCAGGTTTCCTGCATGTATTTTTTCCCCACAAGTATTTTTAAGCTGTTGCTTAGCTCTTGTAATATATTGAATATAATAATGAAAAAGTTGTTTGTGATAATTTCATTTTCTCAACTTTTGTGAGTCTGTATTTGCTTCTTGGTCTTCCTGGTTCTTTGTTGTAGTGGCTTGTTTCCCTGAGTGGTTATGTGTCTGGGACTGTCTGTCTGTCTGTCTATCTATCTTTACCATGAACTGCTAATTTTCCTTGGAATTTTATTTGTAGGATGAAGGTCTGCAAGAGTAACTGTAAAATAGATACACTTGGTAGAACACTAAAGTGTACATGCATAAATATCACAAAATTGCCCTCCTCATACACTTCCATCACAGCATTATCCAAGTTTTTGACCTGCTGATGAACAATTTATATGCACATATATATGTGTGTGTGTGTATATATATATACGTATATGTATATACAGTTATATATATAAGTATATAATACGTAAGTCACTCACCAGCAGTGAGAGTACTAGAATCTTTAAATCAGAATGTTTAGTTCCTTTAGAAGTATAGACACACAGCGAGGTCCAGACTTATTAACAATCCTTTCATTTTGCTTAACCACAATTTTCTTGAAATTCTTCTAGGATGTAAGTTTTTAGTTTTGACCCTAAGCCTCACCCTCCCTGGGGGGAAGATGGTAGTTTAGGGAATGATACTATTAATGCTAAAGCATTTGGTGTACAGAGTACTTGGGGTCACAGGCATTACTGCCAACATGGAGAGATTTGAGTAGTACTACCCATGGCAAAAGTCGGCTCTATTGTTAGATGATGAGGCTACACAGATGTTGAAAGGGCAGTCTGCAAAGGTTTTGGCTGACACTGGAAAAGAGATTTAATTTGAAAGTAAGCAGTCTGTTTTCTTCTTTAACACATTTTTGGATGATACTAGATTATAAAGCAAATAATTGCACAATCACTGTGTTATTCACGGTTGACTATTAATTTCTTAAAATTACCAGTGAGCAACATGAAGCATACAGGGTATCCATTACACTGTGGGAATGCGTACACGGAATACCAAAGGTTTCCCTTCCCTGACAAACCTCTTTTTTGCAGCTGAGCCATCTGCATGCAAAACACATCGTCAAATGGTGCCTCAGAAAGCAACTGACCCCTGGGCAAAGCAGGTGTGGACTCTAGTTCCGGAACTGCTACTACTATTGCGTGACCACAGACAATCCAGGTGACCCTCAGTGGCCTTGGGTTGGTCATCTGCTGCTAGATGTGATCTTTGCAGGCTCTCCGCACTGATATTCTCATATAGCACTGTCTAGAAACTGCATGAGCCAGGAAGGGTTCCCTACAGGAGCGGGGTACACATACTTCTGAGATTCCTTTCGCGGTGGTTTTGGGACATCTGTGCCTGAATAAAAGGGTGTCTCTCAACTGTCCAGAGTTTGAGGTAGAACTTCCCCCATTGCCCGCCACCCCCTACATATGGTAGGCTCTAGGCAAGGGCAGTCCCGAGTCTTGGTTTACCTGTTTGAAAACCCTATCCCACAGGAAATTTGCTGAGGGTATCCCACGCCTAGTCCCCGTCCGTGCACACCTGCCCTGAGCAGTGGCTTGCTGCAGCCAGAGACTTAGTCGATCTTCCCGCGCACACCCTCCTGGGCACTAGCCAGGGGTTAGCCCGGAACCCCTCCACTTTCCCGCGCACACCTGCCCAGGCCATCGGCCAGGCGTTAGTTTACTACCCCTCCACTCTCCCGCGCACACCAGCCATGACCACCACCCCAGGGAAGAGCAGACCCGGTCTTACTGCCGGGTTCCGGAAGTGCGGCTACGCGCGGAACTACTTTTCGCGGACCCTCAGGCGGCGGGCGGAGTGATTCCGCGCAGGGGCTATGCGGTGGGGCACGCGTGCCGGACGCGGGCCGGGGTAATGCGCCTGCGCGGCAGCTACCGCTGCCGCTCGTCTCAGAGCGTGAGAGGAGCTGCCGCCACCGCAGCCACCGCCACCATCGCTTCTGTCTCCGCTGCCGCTTCGGCACCGCGCCCGCCATGGCGCAGATCCTCCCCATCCGCTTCCAGGAGCACTTCCAGGTGAGGCCCGGGCTCTTGACACCGAGGCCGGGCAGACTCCATTGCGGGTCGAGCGCTCCCTCTGTCAGCCGCGCCCCCGGCCACCCCACCTCTCCAGGGACCCGGCAGGAGCCGCTGACTGGCCGGCTGCCCAAGACCTCCAGCCCCTGGCCCTCGACCCCTACTCGGGTGGAGGCGACGCAGCGCACAGACTCGGGCCGGCTGGCGTGGGGGGGTGGTGGGGCGGGAGTGCTGGTCGGTGTCGAGGCGCGCCGGCCGGTGCAGTGGGAGGGCGCGGTGGCCCGCACGTGCGGCCCCGCCAGGTGTGCTGGTCGCAGAAACCCGTTATCCGGTAGCGACGATAGTCCTTCCTGGGCGGCTCCGACCTCGATGGCATGCAGGCTGAGAGCGCCGGGTGATGGGAACCGAAGATCTGCCGAAATGTCCCCTTTCAGTGCCTATGGGAGCTTTAACCAGACTGACGAGCGGTGCACACGGATTCTAGTCGCAAGCTTTGTACCACTAAAATCTGTGTCTGAGCCTAATTTCCCCGTTTTTGCATCTCTCGACCCTTACACCTGAGTTTGCGTCTGTTGACTACCCCAGCCACTGGGGTGGTCTCGTGGGGAAGGATGGTCAAATCGTGTGACCAAAGAGGAAAAGGGAGCATGGTGTGTTTTCATAACACCTTTTAATGCGATACCCCCTCCCCAAGTTTAGCTTTTTAATGAGGTCCCAGTTTGTTGTATCTTAAGTTTTCCTAATAGAGTTGTGCCTCACGAAAATAAAGATTGGCTGCCTGTGTTTGACCAAGGGTTCTGTACTGGCACAGTGTACATTTCACTCACATCACACGTACATGTCACACCTGTGAAGGCTGATATGATTCTCATTTTATAGGTGAGGAGGTGGGGGCTAGATGAATAGTTTCCGTTGTCTCTATGCTTTTTGTTAAATCATCACAATCCCATAAGACCCATATGATTTATTTTATTTTCTAGGTGAGGAAATCAAGGCACAAAGATGTCAAATAAGTGGTCCAGTCATTCAGGAAACAAGAGAGGGATTCAGACTCAGGTCTTTGTACTACACAGTGATATTCCAAGGAATGGGGTGGATTGGAAGGTCATGTTTTCACAGCACAGAGCACTTCTAACTCTATCCAAATGGGAAAGGCCCTGATAGTGACAGTCAGATCCTCTTATTATGCAGATTGGAAACTTAATAACCAGAGTATCCTGCTGCGGTCACTTGGTTAGTGATATAGCTGCAGATGTGTGGAGGTAGAAGTCTCCTGAATACCCATCTGCTGACAGTAATGTGAAATATCAAAATACTATCATTGCTGCTCATTATAACGATATAATAATATGATCATTTATTGAGCCATTTCTTTTGTAAATCACTATACTAATGTATTTTATAAATCTCATTTAATCTTTCTCATAACTGAGGCACAGAGAGGTTAAGTAATTCAAGTAAAATTACACAACTAATAAGTGACAGTTTGGGTTCTAACCCTGATCTCTGATTCCAAAGCCTGTGCTTTAGCCACATAAATATGTTCTCTTCGAAAGGCAAGTAAGCTGCAAGGCATTTAAATTCCTGTCGAAGTTCATTTCTTGAAGCGATACATTTTGTTATCTGGAAAATAGTTGTGGCTTGCAGCATACAGGTCATGTAAATGTGGTTTGTGGTCTCCAGCATTAACCGGGTGTTGAGGTTGCTCTGCATTCCTTGTTTTTCTAGACTGTACACTCTGTAGCTGCAGACATTTCAAAATTTCCGCTTGTTCCTTAAATCCCTGATCCTGTTACTCCCCCTTGCTGGCAGCAAATGATTGGAGAAACAAAAGCCATAAACTGAGATATTCCTCACCTTCATGCCTGCAGCCTTACAAACTTGTCTGCAGTCACTCTTTTCTGCCTTCCTTTTATCTCAAAAGTGGGGTTCCTCCTCTTTTCTGTGTTCTAGATCCTACATCCTTCCCCTTTTAGGAGGGCCTTGCTCAGTAGCATCTTCTCTTTCCTATGTTTTCATCCATTCCCTTGTGGTGGCTTCTTCCCTGGTATTGCCTCCATCTTTACGGCAAACAAACTTCTCCCTCTCTCCTATCTCCTTGACGCTCTTACCTCACAGCTAGACATCATGGAAGAATTACTTTATCCTTCCATCACTTCCCTTATATTCCTCAGTAACCTGCAGTCTGATTTTTGCCTCCACTGTTCCCCTGCACCTGTTCTTGCCAAGGTCACAAGTCGTCATGCAAACTTTTTTGTAAAGGACCAGATAGTAGGTATGTTAGGCCTTTGAGGGCCACATATTGTCTCTTGTCACATATTTTTCCCTTTTTTTAAAAATGAGAAACATTTTTTTTTAATTTATTTATTTGAAAGAGAGAGAAAGCATGAGTTGGGGAAGAGCAGAAATAGAGGGAAGGAGAGAGAATCCCAAGCAGGCTGTGCACTGCCAGCCCAGAGCCCGATGCAGGGCTCGAACCCATGAACTGTGAGATCATGACCCAAGCCAAAGTTAGACGCTTAACTGACTGAGCCACCCAGGCACCCCCTTCCTCCTTTTTTTTTAAACCATCTAAAAAATGTAAAACCCATTTTTAGTTGGGCCATGCAAAAACAGTCTGTAGTTTGCCAATCCCTGCTACAAAAAAATAATAAACTCCAACCCCAGCATCACAGACATCTGATGCATTTGACACTGTGCTTTACTGCCTCCTCATGTCCCTTTCTGTATTGCTTTTGGTTATACCACAGTGTCCCAAAGGTTTCTCCTACCTCTGTGCCCACACCCCAGTTTCCTTTGTGGGCTCTTCTTAGGCATATGCCTGGGGTCTTTCTTGAGCCCCTTTATCTTTTCATTCTGTATGCTCTACTGGGTGATTTGTATGTATTCCCATATGCTCAGTGTTTCCATGCAGGCTGCATATTTTTTGCTGAGCCTCAGAGATGCATGTGGGAGAGACAATAGCAGCCTTTGGTGAAAAGCACAGACTGAGGCCAAATGTAAGGGTTTGAATCTGGACTCAGGCCCTTACTGGTCAAGTGAATTAGGGAAATTTTGTAAACATTTTGTGCCTCCATCTCTGTAATTGTAATATAGAGATAAAAGGTATAGTTTTTACCTGATAGAGTTATTGTGAGGTTTTGAGTTAATAAATGTGATAAAATAAGGTGTGGGACAGTGTCAGTACATAATAAAATGTTCTGTTCTTGTCAGTTATTGGCATTATGACAGCTCTCTGTTAGATAAGGCCATTGCATGATCCGTAGGTTCTTCAAACATAACATGTTCCAAAATAGGGTTCTTCTTTCTCACCAAACATGTATCTTCTC
This sequence comes from Panthera tigris, assembly GCF_018350195.1. Taxonomy (NCBI): domain Eukaryota; kingdom Metazoa; phylum Chordata; class Mammalia; order Carnivora; family Felidae; genus Panthera; species Panthera tigris. Next base: position 28,710,854 of record NC_056671.1, read on the forward strand.
CAGTGTCCAGCCATGAACCTAGGAGACAGCCATGACTTCTTCCTAACTTTTTGGTTCTTCTTTCTATTTATTTTGGGCATCATTCTGCCATTCTCATCATAACTGATATGACCCCGGACTATGCCAACATTCCTCACCTAGATGACTGCACTAACTTTGTCTCTGGTCACCTACCTCAAGTCTTGCCCTCTGTTTTCTAGCACACAGGCAAAGAGATCGCAAAGGTTAAACATCTGCTTAAAGTTCATCAATGAACGCTTCCTTCTTCCAGGATGAAAATGCCAGACTCCCAAATGTCCTGTAAAGCCCTGCCTAATCCAGCACCTGCTCAGCTCTCTTGCTGCTCCCCCATCTTGTCCTCCAGGGCCTTCTCTGGAGCCCAGTATTCTTACCTGTGGGCTTTTGCACATGCTGTTGCCTCTTTCCAGAACATTCGTCCCCTCAGACATTACCCAGCCAAGTCCTACTTAGCCCTCTGGTATCTATCTGCTTCAATGATAGGAAGCTGTCCCTGATTTGTCAGAATTAGGAGCCCTTCCTGTGCGCCCCCATGGCTTTGGGGCTTCCTTCATGATGGAGGTAACTGTATGGTGTATAAGTGGTCACTTTCCTTACTGGACTGCAGGCTCAGGATCTCCTTCTATCTGCAGTTGTATTGTCACTGCCTGGTACATAATAGGCCCTGAAATCTTTGAAGGAATGAAGTCAATTTCATACTAAAATGTTTGTATAGCTGATGACTGATTAGTTAAAATGTAGATTGTCTAATGACAAAGTTGGTAGGCCTTTCTAGACACTCCGTATAGCTCACCTGTGACAATTTACTGTAAGTCTACTTTGTGGAGAGTACTCCTGCCTGTCACACTGACGTTTTGTTTCTGCCCCATTAAGTAATATGGTTTCTGTCTATCACATCACTTAATATTTGTGAATCTAATTGGGTTTTTTCCTGTTTTTAATTTTGGTTTGTTTCATATGAAAATTCTTTAAAAAAATTTTTTTAACGTTTATTTCTGAGAGAGAGAGAGAGCGAGAGCAAGCAGAGGAGGAACAGAGAGAGGGGAAGACACAGAATCTGAAGCAGGCTCCAGGCTCTGAGGTGTCAGCACAGAGCCCAACGTGGAGCTCAAACCCACAAACTGTGAGTCGTGACCTGAGCCGAAGTCAGATGCTTAACTGACTGAGCTACCCAGGAGCCCCTGGAAATCCTTTTCTTTTTTTTTTTTAAGTTTATTTATTTTTGAGAGAGATAGTGGAAGTGGGGCAGTGAGTGAGGGAGAGAGAAAATCCCATGCAGGTTCCATGCTGTCAGCATAGAGCCTGACATGGGGCTCCATCTCACAAACTGCGAGATCATGAACTGAGCCAAAATCAAGAGTCGGACACTTAACTGACTGAGGTACTTAGGTGTCCCTCATAAAAGAATTATTTTTGTGTTTTGTTTGTAAAACTATAGTTAAAGAAAATTCTTGGGCCAGATTTTCCCCAGAGGAAAAACAATAGTTTTCTAATGGTCAGTGGGAAAGTAGAAATCAGTGTATAGGAACTTTTATTCTACAGTCAGTTTTTCAGGAGTGTGCCCAAAGCAGAAGCTGTACTTTTATATCTAATGCATTGTAATAAAGCATTCCTTCCACTTCAGCTTAAGATTGCAGCAATTTATTTAGCTTTATTTATCCTGTCACCCTGGTTTTGAGAGGATGACTAGTTCTGCAGAAATATTTTTCTTGTATTATATGTACTGTTTGAACTTTTTTTTAATGTTTATTTATTTTTGAGAGAGAGAGAGAGAGAGACAGAGCACAAACAAGGGAGGAGCAGAGAGAGAGGGAGACATAGAATCTGAAGCAGGCTCCAGGCTCTGAGCTGTCAGCACAGAGCCCGATGCAGGGCTCGAACCCACAAACGGTGAGATCATGACCTAAGCTGAAGTGGGCTGCTCAACTGACTGAGCCACCCAGCCGCCCCTGTACTGTTTGAACTTTTTTTATATTCAGATATCTAAGTTTGAAGGTTGTTGCTGTTTGTGCTGAAAATAGAGACAGGACTAGGAACTAACGACACCTTGATTCAGAAGAGGAATGGCTGTAAGAGTTTTGAAATGTGGCACAGCTCAATAAACAGAGAACATATAAACATGTTCCCTCAAGGTTTCAATTATGTAGCATATCTCTGAGGTGATGTTCTTAACGATACAGAGTCTAAATAAAAATAAAAAAACAAACAAACAAAAAACATACAGAGTCTGCCGAGGTGGTCTATTTTACATATAATTTACTTATAGGAGCAAGGTGGTCACTAGTCTTAATCAGTGCTTCCCAGCCCATCTCTGTAGGTGCCTACATTAAACACTAAATCAGAATCTCTGAGAAGTGAGGACTTTGGCCTTTCTTTCCAGATGAGTCTCACACGCAGCTGGATTGAATCAATCTTTAGTCATTCATAATTAAAGAGTTTGTTGTTTGAAGCCTTTTACATGTGAGTAGGAAAGGCAGCACTCTAAAGAGTAGATTGAGCTTGAACTGAAAACAATTCATGAGCACCTGCGTCTGTTGGAGAGACCCTGGGGAGTCACTCTGAAAGGTGACAGTGTACTCACAGCCTACTACATGTTTGGTTTAGGTTGCCATTTTGTGAAACGGTTTTTGGTACACTAAGACAAACAACAGGCTCCTTGTGTACTGAAATTGTTGTGCACCCATATAAATGTTTTTAAGGTCTTGTGTAAGCTGTTAAATTTTGCCTGTTGGTAGACTGATGATCCTTGTATTGGAAGTAGATACTAGGCCAATCATTTACCTTCTGACTTTCTTATTTACAAAGTGGTCACCCAGGGTGTGTGGAAGGGTCAGCCTTTGTGAGATTGTCCACAACAGTGGTATGGTAAGTGAGCAAATATTAAACGAATTTGGGCAAGGGGTGCCTGGGTGGCTCAGTCAGTTGAGTGTCTGACTCTTGCTTTTAGCTCAGGTCATGATCCCAGGGACATGGGATCAAGCCCTGCGTTGAGCTCCATGCTGAGCATAGAGCCTGCTTAAGAGTCTGTTTTCCTCTGCCCCTCTCCCTGCTCGTGTGCTGTCTCTCTCTCTCTCTCTCTCTCCCTGTATGTATGTATGTATGTATGTGTGTGTATGTGTATACACACACACACACACACACATATATGTATTTTATATATGAATGAATGAATAAAATGAATTTGGGCAAGTCCTCTTTGGAAGAATAAATTATGATCATAGAACATATTTAAATGTTCAGAATCCTTGAACTGCACAAGATTCTCAGTACTTTTTGAGTTTATTGGATTAAAAGAGTTACTATGTACTAAGATCTTAGTCAAGGTCCCTCTCCACCAGTTTCTCAAACATTCTGTAGCTGGGGTAAAGTCTGCTTGGAACAAGTTTTAAAGTAATACATACACATAGGAAGAATAGTATAAATGAAAATTAAACCTTTCTGTTCAAACTTTGGGTCCCTTTTCCCAGAAGAAACCACTATTAAGGAAACCATATCTCTTTCAATCCTGCTATGAAATTCCCTCCTTTTACTTTTGTAACTTAACAGAATTTGAAGATCTTTCTTTTAAGATTATATAAAGATTGCAGCATATATTTGACAGTATTGCTTACTGATATTCTTCTGGGGCAGTAGTTGTTGACACCCTGTCCCCCGCCCCCCGCCCCCCATCCTGTAAGTATTTCATTGCTTTCTTCGTGAATCTGTTGCTTTCAGTCTATTCCATATTTTCTTCTTTTGCTTCTCTTGCTTAAGGCCTGCTGGTGGCCTCCATGCCAGGGAGAGATTACCATAACTCTTGGCTGGCTGAAGAAGGATGCCGCAGAGCTGGGCTAGCAAAGTTCAGTGACAAAATTAGTATTCAAGGAGATCTTGACAGGCAGGCATCCAACTAGTTGACATTTAACACGTATAAATATAGGGTCTTATGTGTTGGTTTTAAAATACAGAAAACCTACATTGGTGTAATTTGAGAGAGGTTCTGTAAAGCACTACACAGATGTAGTTTTTAAACTGTTCTGAACTAATCTAGTCTTAGAATTTTAGGATAGTTCTAGAAAAGACCTCTGTGTCCTCATTCTTCATAGGTCCTCATTCTTCATAGGTCCTCATTTACAAGGCTCCCTCTTTAAGCTAAGAGAAAGCTTGTGGTAAGTTTGACATACAAAATCTATTTTTAAAAATTAAATTATTTTCTTGACTGCCTAAAACTAGTAACTTCTTTACTAATTAATTATTGAATGTCCACCTGATGGGCACTGTGATAAGGCAGTGAATGAGCCTGAGGAAACATATACAGAAGGAGAAAGGACTAGCATCTTCAGAGACAAGAGACATGAAAACCTGAGATATTATTGCAACTGAACATTCTGGCTCTTTGGTATGGTCAGTTGGTGTTTTCACCAACAGCCCTGTATAAACACAGCTGCAGCCTTCCCAGTCATACTGTTGTCCCTAAGCCCCTTAAATATAGAAACCACAGAGTTGTCGGATGAGTAATTTCTTTTTATGTTTTCCCCAGTGTCAGATTTGAATTTGGATTCATTTAATTGCAGGTCTTAAGAACTGAAAAAGATTATTAAATAATATCTTGTGTACCTTTGCTTAACTTGTATATACGTTGTTTTAAATGTGTAGCTGTGTTGCCTTTCAGAATAATTATTCTAGGAATCAGGAGTCCTTAGTTGTAGCTATTAACTAATGAGAAAACATGACTTTGGGCACACCACTTCTCTGGGACTCTGTTTCTGCATATAGAGTAAAACTCAGTGGTATTTGCTATTTTATATCTAAAAGTTCTTTTTTGTGGGATTGTCCTGTGTTTGGCATGCCTGGCCCCAGCCCACTAAATACTAGTAGTGTTCTCTAGTCATTGTACAATTCAGATTGCCCCTGATTGTTTCCAGAGACTGCAGGATACTGCCCCTGGTTGAGAACCACCTTCTTCCTTTTAGTTCTAATAGTCTCTGACTTATTTTTGGGTACACTGTTCTCAGCTGTTAAAACAGCGTCTTCCTTTGTGAGGTACTTTTACCTTTTCCAAGTACCTTGAATGTGTGTATATGCTTTTGTGTAAGGAACTGGACATAATCATTAATATTTAAGAACTTACTGTACTCAAGAGATTGGGTACAAATTCTTGATGATATTTGGAGTTGAAATCAGAATGTTGCCATATTAACCCAACATCCCCAAACTAAGAATAAAGTGAAAATTTAGAAAATGTAGGCCCACTTAAGTGTATGGCTCTGAAATGTAAAGATTTTTTTTTTTTTTTGAAATGTAAAGATTTAACAGTGTTGGGTGTTGGGTGCTTGAGTGTTAGGGGGCTCTCCAAATGTTACTATATGCTTATATAGTATAATGCTTATTTAATTTAAAAAAAAAAAAAGGAAGACTAGGTAGGTCTCCTGGGAACATTCTTTCACCCTGTTGTTTCTCTCCCTCTCTCTGCCCCCAAAGGAACTTTTCATTGTCTCCCTATCAGCAACTTCATATAGTTCAACCTACTGATAATTGTTAGTCTCCATGGTCTGTGGGCTCTGGATGGTGTGACTATATCTTATATATCTTACTGTTTTCAGAGTTAGTGATTAGCAGGTAGCATGCGTTCAGTACTCATGAAATTAATGTATGAAAATTACTTGCTGTGAGAAAGTCTCAACTTTGATTCACTATACTACTGCATTTACTACATTAAGCTCCTGCTTCAGATGTGTGAAAATAAAATGTGAATTTCAAACAAGACAGTATTGTGGTTTAGAATACAAGCTTTATTCACACCTGTCTCCATCATTAATCAGCAGTGTGGCTTTGGGAAGATTTCTTAACCTAAAAGTCTTGTGTTGTACTAGTGTAAGTTGTGCATAGCATACTTCCCTCCTGGGTTAGCAGAAAGGTCAGATAAGGTGACCTGTTGTCCTACAGCCTGCTCAGCAGCTGGAATATTAAATATGTGCTAGAATCTGTACCACAAGAGACAAATAAGATATAATCCTTGCTTTTAAGGAGTTCATTGGGGAATAAAATGATAGAATAAAGAATTATACTGGCAGTATGAATAGCCTTATTTGTGCTCCTTCTAAAGACTGATCATTATTTTTAACAAGTGGTTCCCAATCTTTGTTGCTAGCATAAACTTTTATACAAGATCACACAGGGTAACTAAGAGTCTAGTCAATAGCAGTAAGGTTTGGGTTGAGCAGAAAAATGTTTAGAAACAAAGGTGCCTTGTAAGGTAAATTGGGGCAGGGGAATTTTATAGATATAAGCATGGTTCTCTTGAGTGTGTGTTTTCCCAGGGTTTTTCATTGAAGTTTATCTCATTAATAAACTTGGTTCTTATTTAAACCAAGCACTATGTATAAAGTGACCTTTGAAGAAAGGTGCCTGATTTAAGTTTTACACAAGGTCAAGCAATCCATCTACCTCCAAAGATGTACCAGACCTGTTGACTTTTCCTTGGACATGCCAAGAAATATTTAAACTGACTGAGAAATTAAATCAAATATGATATGTGGGGTTGCTTTAAGGAAAAGAAAAACTCTTGGCTAGATCTTTGTTACTGTTTGCTTTTGGAGAAACTGGTTTTTGTTTTCTTCCTTTCCCCTCTTTTCCCCTGCCTTCACCTCTCCAAGACCACCTTCTTGCTGAGGCTCTCCTCAACTGTGGGTTTATCTGTGAGTTATTCTTTGTGGGCTCCTCCACCCCCTCCCAGCTGATGTCTACCTGTCTGTATTGCTCAAGGCATCCTTCCCTCTTCCTGGCATTATCCTTATTCTTGTGTGTTTTCATCAGTCTGTATGATTATAAGCCCCTTGAGATTTGACTCACAGCCTCCTGTTGATGCATTGCCTATACCTATTAAAGGTATAGAAATACAAGTCAATGTTTGCCTCAGTTATTTAATGCCAAGTTTTTTCTAAACTCCTTTTCCTTAAAAAGTTTATTTATTTTGAGAGAGAGAGAGAGTGAGCACAAGGGAGGGGCAGAGAAAGAGAGGGAGAGAGAAAATCCCAAGCAGACTCTGTGGTGTCAGCGCAGAACCTAACACAGAGCTCAGACTCACGAACCATGAGATCATGACCTGAGCGGAAACCAAGAATTGGACACTCAGCAGACTGAGCCACCCAGGTGCCCCCAAGTTTTTTCTAAACTCTTGTTTTACTTTTCTTCCTTCTATTAGACTTTGCTAAATAATGGACTAGATATACTGTGTTTCAGAGAGGAAAAACTTAATTTTAATCAAATGTTTTCTTTTTCTCTTTAGCTCCAAAACCTGGGAATTAATCCAGCCAACATTGGATTCAGCACACTGACCATGGAATCTGATAAGTTTATATGTGTCCGAGAAAAGGTTGGTGAGCAGGCACAGGTAGTGATTGTTGACATGAGTGATCCAATGGCACCAATCAGACGGCCCATCTCTGCAGAAAGTGCCATCATGAATCCAGCCTCTAAGGTGATAGCTTTGAAAGGTAAGCCTGATAGTATTTTCAGAAAGGAATTTTACCTCACTTTACCTGATTTGTTACCTTACATATCAGACGGCTGTCAATAAATTTACAGCCAAGTGTCATCGATAATACTAAACTTAATTATCGATAATACTAAACTTAATTACAAAAGTTTTAGCCAAGGCTGTTTTGCATACCTTATTTAATGAGAGGCCCATGAGCACCTGGGCTTTTTGTGACATCATGCATACTGCTACATACATGAGGGAGTGCATGCCCAGTGTCTCATCCTCATGGCTGCTACATCTGGAAAGGCCAACACTACTCTGCACATGTTTACCAGTTGGGCTATGTGGTGCCCTTGACCTCATAATGGGCTGCTTTACAGTGGCGCTCCAGGGATCCTAGAGTATGCCAAGGTACTGCTTCTCTTGTGAAACACATTGAGGACAGTATAGTTGTTGATAAATAGAATTTTACTTCCCCTGAACTCAGGGGGATGTTGGATGCTTGAAATCTTCTAGTTACTTTGAGAATATAGAATCTATGATTTGGGAAATTGAAAGGATTATGTATATAGTGGACTTGTTAATATTTAATGCAAAATGTATTATCACTTACCTTGAAAAGTGAAAACTCTTTCTGGAGCTAAAATTTGTGAATGCCAAATATTAGCTTTGCCTGTGCTTCTGTTTTGTTACAGAAATAGGGTCTACTTTGTCCTTTCAGTAAGTAAATGGACATATGGGAGTTATAACCTTTCTATTTAAAAAAAATAGCTAAATTTTTTTATTCAGATGACTTTTTTTCTGTGAACTCTATTTCTCATCAAAGTATTTTTTTGAACATGTAGTGTAAAAGATGTAAACTAATTTTAATTGAAGAAATTGCTAACTTTTATGGATTTATTTATTTATTTATTTATTTATTTTTAAAAAGTTTATTTATTTGGAGAGAGAGAGCAAGAGTGCCCCTCGTGGAGGGACAGAGAGAGACGGAGAGAAAGAATTCCAAGCAGAGCCCAATGTGGGGCTTGATCCCTGAACTGTGGCATCATAACCTGAGTCAAAATCAGGAGTCGGATGCTTAACAGACTGAGCTACCCAGGCACCCCTATGGATTCTTCATGATTGTTTTGGTTCTTCTGCATTTTCTGTTTTGCAGTACTTTTTTTTTTTTTTTTTAGTTAATTAATTTTTTAAAAGTAGGCTCCATGCCTAATGTCAGGCTTGAACTCATGACTCTTGAGATTGAGAGTCACATGTTCTACCAAATGAGCCAGCCAGGTACCCCTATTTTGCAATACTTTTGAGAGACCTTATCTGTTGTGGTGTTTGCTGTTTGGTATTCTAAGCGGGTCTGAGAGACAACCAGCAATTTAGTCTTCCTGGTCCTCTAATACGATTCTCTATACCGGTGTGCACTGTGGATCTCCTAGAGGGAGTTGTTGGAGTGTGGTAGGAGAGTGGAGAGAACTCGGTATTTACATGCTCTCAATCCCTCCAACCGAAGTGGCAACACACCCGAAGTTGAACAAGTTGGGTTTACTACTTGTTTAAGTGAGAGAGAAATCACACCATGGGGAGCTGGGAGGTGTCACAGCATTAATAGAGAGTGTTAGAAAGAAACTTTTGTAGGATTTGGGCTTCAGTTGGGTGATTTGGGGGATGGTCTAAGGAAACAGGAGTTTGCTATAGATTGGATGTTGTTAGGGTCACCTAGGTGGCTCAGTCAGTTAAATGTCTGACTTCAGCTCAGGTCATGATCTCATGGTTCGTGAGTTTGAGTCCCGAATTGGGCTCTGTGGTGATAACTCAGAGCCTGAAGCCTGCTTCAGATTCTGTGTCTCCCTCTCTCTGCCCTTCCCCCATTCTCTCTCTCTCTCTCTCTCTCTCTCTCTCTCTCTCTCAAAAATAAACAAACATTAAAAAAAGAAAGATTGGATGCTGTTAGAAAGTGGGGGTAATTTTATGATTAGGTGTCTCAGTAAATCTTACCTATAGGGGAAGGGCAGACTAGAGTGAGGATAAAGCTGGAATTGGTTAAAGAAGTAGCAGTCATGCATTTCAGCCAAGAGAATGGCTGTTTGGTATTTTGTGGGTTTCCCAGTTACCTTGTTTTTGTCTGTACTTAGATAAGATTCTGAAGCAGCCTTGCTTTGTCTCACTTTATCATGGTCTCAGAGGGACTTGTCTGAGGTTGGTGTCCTCTGAGATGGTTTATGTCCACTAGGAGAGCAGTATGGTTTGACTGTGAGGTCTGGCCAGCTTCCTGATGGCAGGCGCTGCTCTTTTTTTTTTTTTTCTCTCATTCTCAGTGTTCATATGAATTGCTTCATCTATGGCAGTTGACTGCTATTTTCTTTTGCATGAGGAAGTGTGAGCTGTGGAACCAAAGTTATATAATTTTAAGTATTTATTCTGTTTTTATTACAATCTTGTGGCTGTTAGGATAACCTTGGACCCTTGTAGTACAAATTTTTGGCAAGTGTTGGTGGTGTGTTTCAAAGACCCTAGACCAAAATAAGCAGAAGTGTCTTAAAAAAAAAAAAAAGATATTTGTACAATGGCTAAATTTAATTAAATTAAATTTAAAAATTAAATTTAATTTAAATCTTTTTTTTTTTTTTAATTTTTTTTTTTTAACGTTTATTTATTTTTGAGACAGAGACAGAGCATGAACGAGGGAGGGGCAGAGAGAGAGGGAGACACAGAATCGGAAGCAGGCTCCAGGCTCTGAGCCATCAGCCCAGAGGCCGACGCGGGGCTCGAACTCACAGACCGCGAGATCGTGACCTGGCTGAAGTCGGACGCTTAACCGACTGAGCCACCCAGGCGCCCCAAAAATTAAATTTAATTTAATTAAATTTAAAATTTAATTTAATTTAATTTAATTTAATTATAATTTTATTGTTTCACATGACTTAGTTCCATAGGTGCCAGTGTGAAAGCATGAAAGTGAAGTCAAGGGTCCTGGTCTTAAATCTCACAGACTACCCATTTTGGCTGGTGAAGTCTTGTGATAGGAAAAGGGCTCTTCATGAGATGTACCTCTTTTTTAAAAAGGTCTGCCTTGGGGCGCCTGGGTGGCTCAGTCGGTTAAGTGTCCGACTTCAGCTCAGGTCACGATCTCGCGGTCAGCGAGTTCGAGCCCCGCGTCGGGCTCTGGGCTGATGGCTCAGAGCCTGGAGCCTGCTCCCGATTCTGTGTCTCCCTCTCTCTCTGCCCCTCCCCCGTTCATGCTCTGTCTCTCTCTGTCTCAAAAATAAACGTTAAAAAAAAATAAAAAGGTCTGCCTTTGCAGTCTGTCCTTTTATCTGGCTGAGAGCTCCTGAGGTCCTCAGCCCATGCCACTGCCCATCCTTCTGGAGAAGCCTGGAGCAGATTCACTTACCCACACTTTCTTCAGACTGTCTCTACTGATGCTTTTGTAGTGAATATTTTAAAACCAGAGATACATTTTTACCCTTGACAGGAAATGGGGGTAGAATTCCTCATCTGTTGCTCATCATCTTAATGAAACATTAACACTCTAAGTGAGGGATAGGTAACCTGTTGTTTTTGTACAGCCCCAAGCTAAGAATGGTTTATATATTTTTAAAAAGTTGTAAAAACAGACAAATATGTGACAGAGATCTTGTATGCCCCTATAAAGAAGTTTCCTGACTACTTGCATTATTGGCCCGAGTATATTTCTTACTGTTATTATGAAACATAGCACTTTGAGTAGTCATTTGTGTTTCTTTTTACAAACTCTACCTTTTCCCCTTAATTTTTAGAGGTAGATTGAGTATAGGCTATACAGTGCCAGCCTAGCAGTTAGCACTTGACCCAGGTCGGGAGGGGAGAGGTGGTGGGATGGTACCCCCTTGCGGTAGCACATTCTTCACCCTGACAATTGGAATCTGACAGAGGATTCATTCCCAAAGGAGGTTGGTCCCTTTTATTTTTTTTTAATTCTTTTTGTGTCACTAAATATTTTGTACCTCATGTAAAACAAGTCCTTTTTAACCAGTCTAGTGACAACTTGACAAGTTTTTGAATTAGAGGAAATTTCTTATATGATCCCCGGCTATTTGAAACTAAAAGGTACCTCTATCCTATAGTTGAACTTCTAATCCAGTCACTTTTTTCTTTCTTAACCATTTTTTTCAGGTATAATTTACATGCCAGGAAATTCATTTATTATAAGTGTACAGTTCAGTGACTTTTAGTAGATTTATTGAGTTGTCAGGGTGCCTGGGCGGCTCAATTGGTTAAGCGCCTGACTTTTGATTTCAGCTCAGGTCATAATCTCATGGTTGTGAGATCAAGCCCTGAGTTGGGCTCTGCACTGAGCATGGAGTCTGTTTAAGATTCTCTCTCTCCGTCTCTCTCTGCCTTTCTCCCAAGTGCCTGCACACGTTCTCTCTCTCTCAAATAAATAAATAAAAGTTAGAAATAAATAAAAAATAAAAGTCAGTGTTAAAAAATTTATTGAGTTGTGGAACTATCACCATGCTCTGGTTTTAGAAAATTTCTGCTATCCCAAAAAGTTCCTTTGTTCCTGTCTGCAGTCATTCTTCACTTCTACCTTTAGCCCTAGGCAGCTACTGATCTGTTTTCTGACTCTGTAGAGTTGCCATTTCTGGACATTACAAATAAAGGAATCATACAATATACAATCTTTTACATCTGGCTTCCTTCAATTAGCATAGTATGTTTCAGGTTCATCTACATTGTAACTTGTATCAGTAGTTAGTTCATTTTTATGGTTGAGTAAAATTCCAACTTTATTATTCCATGGATATATCGCATTTTGTTTATTCATTTATCCGTTTAGGGACATTTGAATTGGTGCTAGTTTTTGGCCATTAAGAATATTGCTGCTGTGAACACTTTCCTACAAGTCTTTGTAGATGTATATTTCCATTTTTCTTGGGTAAATACCTAGGAGTAGAATTGCTGGATCATACAGTAAATTTTTTTAGTTCTTTAAGGCACTACCAAACTGTTTTCTAGAGTGACTGTACCATTTTACATTTCTGCCAACAGTGTATGAGGAGTCTAGTTTTTGTAACATGTATGCAACACTTGATATTGTCTTTTTTATTAAAGTAATTCCAGAGGCTACCTATGGATACCTCATGGTGGTTTTAATTTGCATTTCTGTAATGCCTAATGATATTAAGTGTCTTTTCTTTTCATGTTGTTATTTGTCATTTATATGTCTTTTTTTTTTTTTTTTTTGCCATTCATGTATCTTGTTAGAGAAATGTCTTCAAATCTTTTGCCCATTTTTTAAAGGTTTTTTTTTAAGTTTGTTTACTTATTTAGAGAGACAATGTGAGCACAAGCGAGGGAGGGGCAGAGAGAAAGAGAGGGAGAGAGAGAATTCCAAGAAGGTTCTGCTCTGTCAGCATAGAGACCAACTCGGGACTCATTCTCACCAACTGTGAGATCATGACTCACTTATTGGGCTCACCCAAATCAAGAGTGGAATGTTTAAACTGGCTAAGTCATCCAGGTGGCCCTGCCCATTTCTTAATAGGCTTATTTGTCTTATTATTGAATTTTAAGAGTGCTTTGTATATTCTGGTTATAAATCATTTATCAACTGTGTGATCTGCATATATTTTCTCCTAATTTGTAGCTCTTCTTTTTATTTTCCTAATATATCTTTTGAAGAAAACATTTTTTATTTTTGACAAAGTCCGGATTACCACTTTTTTTCTTTAATGGATCTTGATTTTGGAGTCTTACCCAGGAATGCTTACCCTAGGAGTGCAAAGTCATGATGATTTTCTATATTTTCTTCTAATGGTTTTATGGTTTTAACGCTTACATGTAGGTCCATAGTCTGATTTAAGTTACTTTTTGTGTATGGCATGAGATAAGAATGTTAGGTTTTTCTTCATTTCCTCCTCTTCTTTCTTCTTCTTTCTTCTTTCTTTTTCTTTTTTCCTTTTCTTTTTCTTTTTTCGGTGGAGTAAGGGCATTCAGTTGTCCCAGCACCATTTGTTGAAAAGACTCTTCTTCCCCATTGAATTATCTAGGCAACTTTGGTAAAAATCAGTTAGAAAGACCTATTTCTGGACTCAGTTCTATTTCATTGATCCATATGCCCAACCTTGTGCCAAATACTTGATTACTATGGTTTTATAGTAAGTTTTTTTTTTTTTATGTGTATTTATCTTTGAGAGAGAGCACAAGCAGGGAAGGGGCAGAGGGAGAGGGGAACAGAGGATCTGAAGCTGGCTCTGTGCTGACAGCAGCAAGCCCAGTGTGGGGCTTGAACTCATGAACCGCGAAATCATGAGCCTAGCCAAAGTCCGGATGCTCAACTGAGCCACCCAGGTGCCCCTATGGCTTTGTAGTAAGTTTGAAATGAGGTAGTGTTGGTATTCCAACTTCATATTTTTCAAAATAGTTTTTGAAACTATGAAACTAGGTCCTTTTAATTTCCACTTAAGTTGTAGGATCAGTTTCTACAAATAGCCTGATAGGATTTTGATAGGGATTGCATTGAATTTATTAATCAATTTGGCAAGAATTGCCATCTGACAATATTGAGTTCTCTAGTCATTTAACATGGAATGTCTGTTTATTTAGATACTCAGTCAATGATGTTTTACACTTTCTTTTTTTTTAATTTTTATTTTATTTAAAAACATTTTTTTAACATTTATTTATTTTTGAGAGAGAAAGAGACAGAGCATGAGCAGGGGTAGGGGCAGAGAGAGAGAGAGAGAGAGAGAGAGGGAGACACAGAATCTGAAGCAGGCTCCAGGCTCTGCCAGCACGGAGCCCGATGTGGAGCTCAAACTCATGAACTGTGAGATCATGACCTGGGCTGAAGTCAGACACCCAACTGACTGAGCTACCCAGGTGCCCCGAATTTTTATTTTATTTTAGAGAGAGAGTGAGAGAGGACACAGGGGAGGGGCAGAGAGAAGAGAGAGAGAGAATCCTAAGCAGGCTCCATGCTCAGCCATGGGGCTCTATCTCACAATTCTGAGATCATGACTTGAGCCGAAATCAAGAGTTGAACACTTAACTGACTGAGCCACCCAGATGTTCCTGTTTTACACTTTTGGTGTACAAATCCTGATATAGTATGATACACATAGTTGATACACATTACATTAGTTTCAAGTGTATAACTTAGTGTGATTCCACAAGTCTGTACATTATGTTGTGCTCACCACAAGTATAGCTACCACCTGTTACCATACGGTGCTATTATATCATTGACTGTATTCCCTATGCTGTACCTTTTATCCCTGGGACTTATATCTTCCATAGCTGGAAGTCTGTATCTTCTATTCCCCTTCACCCATTTTGATAACTGATTTTTATATACACATCTGTATTCTGTACAATTGCTAAACTTCTTTATTCTTAGAGTTTTTAGTGTGTTTCTTCAAATTTTTGATATACCACATCATGGTTATCTGCATATAGACAGTTTTACATCTTCCTTTCTCATCTGGATTCTATTCAGTTTATTTCAACATTGCATTGGCAGAATAGAAGTGGCAAGAACATGAGTGCCTGGGTGGCTCAGAGGTTGAGTGTCTGACTCTTGATATGGGCTCAGGTCATGATCTTGTGGTGGTGAGATCAAGCCCCACGTTGTGCTCTGTGCTGACAGCAAGGAGTCTGCTTGGGATTTTCTCTTTCCCTCTCTCTCTGCCCCTACCCTGTGTGTGTGCATTCTTGTCCTCCCTCCCTCCCTCCCTCCCTCCGTCTGTCTGTCTGTCTCTCTCTCTCTCTCTCTCTCTCTCTCTCTCTTTCTCTCTCTCTCTCTTTCTCTCTGTCAAAATAAAAATAAAAAAAGAAGTGGCAAGAACAGACATCCTTGACTTATTTCTGAAATTGGGGAAATAATTTAGTCTTTCATCATTGAATATGATGTTAGCGGTAGGTTTTGGATAGATGAACCCTTTTTTAAGTTGAAGAAGTTCCCTTATATTTTTATTTTGTTTAGAGCTTCTATCATGAGAAGGGGTTGACTTTTTCAAATGCATTTGATGCATCTGTTGAGATGATCATATGGTTTTGGGCCCTTAGAGTGTAATATATTATGTGAATTGACAAACCAACCTTGCATTCCTAGAACGAATCCCTCTTGGTAATCGGGTATAATTGTTTTTATGTATAGCTAGATTTGGTTCACTCATATTTTAAGGACTCTTCCATTTTTGTGATAAGTGTCTGTGGTTTCTCGTGATGACTTTGTCTTTGGTTAGTATTCCCTTACAGAATGACGTGGGAAGTGGTCCCTCTTCTGCTTTCTGAGTTTGTGAGAGACTTCTTATTTCTATTATCTTTGAATATTTGATAAACTTTAACAGTTAAAGGCTTCTGAGTTTGTGTTTTTCTTTGTGAGATAATTTTAAACTAAGAACTCAACTTCTTCACTTGTTGTAAATCTGTTCAGATTTTCTTCCTTGTGTCAGTTTTGGTAATTTATCTTACTAGGAATTTATATACAAGTCATCTAAGTCTTCTAATGTGTTGGCATAAAATTGTTCATACTCTTCTTGTAATCCTTTTAATTTCTTCAAGATCACCAATGGTGTCCTCTCTTTTATTCCTGATTTTGGTAATTTGGGTTTGTCTTTTTTTCTTGATCAGTCTGAGGTTTGTCAGTTTTCTTGATTGTTGTGAAAAGCCAACTTTTTGTTTTATTGATTTTTCTGTATTACTTTCCTGTTATTTTTCCTTGATTTTTGCTCTACTCTTAATCTCTGTATTTTTGTTCCTTTGGGTTTTGTTGGCTCTTTCTGTAGTTTATTAAGGTGGAAACTTACTTGATTTGAGATCTTCTTTTGTAAGTACATTTTTAAAAAGTATTTATTTAAGTACTGTATCTGTACACCCAACATGAAGCTCAAACTCACAACCCTGAGATTAAGAGTTGCATGCTGAGCTAGCCAGGAGCTGCTGAGGTCTTCTTTTAAGATCTTGACATTTAAAACAGTATATTTGCCCTAAGGGTTATTTACATGTGTATTGTTGAATTTCCAGAATTTGGAAATATCCCACACTTTTTTTTATTATTGATTTCTAATAATTCTATTATAATCAGATAATTTATTTTATATGATTTCAAGTTTTAAAATTTCTTAAGACTTTTTTATAGCCAGCATATGATCTGTCCTCAAATATGTTCCAGGTATACTTGGAAAGAACATATTTTCTTGTTGGGTGATGTGTTCTAAAGATGTCAGGTTGAATTGGACAGCAGTATTCAAATATATTTTTCTGTTTAGTTGTCTAATTATTGAGAGTGGGGTATTGAAATCTCCAACTTTTTTTTCAATATTTAAAAATTGTGGCTAGATACATATAATGAAATTTATTATATTAACCATTTTTTAGTGTAAGCACATTCATATTGTTGTATACCCATCACTACCATCCACCTCAGAACTATTTTCCTTTTGCAAAACTGAAACTCTGGACCCATTAAACAATAACTGGGAGAGGAAGGAATGAGGAACTTCCTCTCTCAGTCCCTGGCATATACCATTATACTTTCTGTCTCTACAATTTTGACTACTCTAGATACCTAATATATGTAGAATCATACAATATTTGTCTTTTTTTGACTGGGTTATTTCACTTAGCATGATGTGTTTCTTTGCAATTTTTTTTATTTAAAGTTTATTTTGTCTGAAATTAACCACCCTGCTCTCTTTCAATTTTCATGGAGTATCTTTTTTCATCCTTTCACTTTTGACCTCTTTGTGTCTTTGGATCTAAAATGAGTCTTGCTAGATAGCATATAGTTGGATCACGTTTTTGTATCTGTTTTGTCAGTCTATGTCTTTTGATTGGAGAGTTTAATCCATTTACATTTAATGTGTACTGATGAAGGACTTCTGTCATTTTACTATTTGTTTTCTACATACTCTATGGCTTTTTTGTCCTTCATTTCTTACATTACTATCTTTTCCTTATGTTTACTTGGTGTTTTTTTGTTTTTGTTTTTGTTTTGTGTGAAAACATTTAAACTCCTTTCTTGTTTCTTTTGTGTATATTCTACAGCTATTTTCTTTGTGTTTGCTATGGAGACTATATTTAACATTCTGAAGTTATAACAATCTAATTTGAAATTATACTGGCTTAACATTTTTTATGCAAAACTTTTATTTTTTATCTTTTTAATATAATTTATTGTCGAATAGGCTAACCTACAGTGTGTAAAGTGTGCTCTTGATTTTTGGGGTAGATTCCCATGGTTCATCACTTACATACAACACCCAGTGCTCCTCCCAACAAGTGCCCTCCTCAATGCCCATCACCCTTTTCCCCTCTCCTCCACCCCCCCCCCATCTACCCTCAGTTTGTTCTCTGTGTTCAAGAGTCTCTTATGGTTTGCCTCCCTCCCTCTCTGTTTGTATCTATTGATAACATACAAAAACTCTGTTCCTTTACATCTCCATTCCCACTTCTTTTATTGTCGCAGAATTACATCTTTATACATTGTGTATCCAAAAACATAAACTAATTATTATTTTTTATGCATTCATCTCTTGAGTTATGTAGAAAACAAAAAGTATAGTTACAGACTAGTACAGTAATACTAGTTTTTAGACTACTCATTGATTTTTTAATATTGGAGTCTATTAAATCATGTTGAAAACAAAAGATGGAGTTACAAACCAAAGTTACAATAATACTAGCTTTTATAATTACCCATGTATTTACCTTTATTGAGATCTTTATTTCTTCAGATGGCTTTGAGTTACTATCTAATGTCCTTTCAACCTGCAGGAATCCCTTTAGCGTTTCTTATAAGAGTGCTAGTGGTACCTGACTCCCTTAGCTTTTGTTTATCTTGGAATGTTTTAATTTCTTCCTCATATTTGAAGGACAGTTTTTCTGGATATAGGATTCTTGATTGAGAGGGATTTTTTTTTTTTTCCTTTTTAGTGATACTACAGTTCTGTTTAAAATTTTATTTCCGGGGCGCCTGGGTGGCGCAGTCGGTTAAGTGTCCGACTTCAGCCAGGTCACGATCTCACGGTCCGTGAGTTCGAGCCCCGCGTCAGGCTCTGGGCTGATGGCTCGGAGCCTGGAGCCTGTTTCCGATTCTGTGTCTCCCTCTCTCTCTGCCCCTCCCCCATTCATGCTCTGTCTCTCTCTGTCCCAAAAATAAATAAAAAACGTTGAAAAAAAATTAAAAAAAATAAATAAATAAAATAAAATTTTATTTCCAAATTGTTTGCTGCTGGCATCCAGAAATTCTGTTGGTATTTTTGTATATTGACCTCATATCCTGCAGTATTGTTATATTCACCTAGTAGTGCTGATAATGCTTTGTAGATTGGTAGATTCCTTAGGATTTTCTTTGTAAACATTTATGTTGTCTGTGAATGAAGGCAGTTTTACTTCTTTTTTTTTTTTTGTTTTTATGCCTTTTACTTTTCTTGCCTTATTGCATTAGCTAGGATATCCTGTACAGTGCCAAAAAAAGCGGTCAAATAATCCTTGCATTGGTCCTAATTTGGGGGGAAGGAGTATTTCATGTTAGTTCTAAGTTTTGCATAGATACAAAGATCAAAACTGTGCTTTTTATCAGAGGTGGAAACAATATGAATCTCTTACCAGAGGATGGATACTAAAGCATGTTGTCTAGAACCTAGTTCTAGCTAGGGTGCTACCCACATGAGGTGGTTTAAATTTAAATTAATTAAAGTTAAATGAAAGTAAAAATTCATTTTCCTTAAATGTGTCTTACCAGACACATTTCAAATGCCTAATAGCCACATGTAGCTAGTGTCTTCTGTACTGGATAGTGCTGGTACAGAACATTTCCAACATTGTAGAAAATTCTATTTAACAGCACTGGTCTAGAATTTAAGATTAAATGACCCTGTTATGTGGACAAGTTGTTTAATTTGAAGGGATGATAGTATTCTTTCCTGAAAGTTGGAGATGCCAAAGAAAGATTGTCTTATTGTTGTTGCCTTATCCTGAAAAATATTTTAAAACTAGAAAAAATCAATTTAAAACTGATTCGCTTGATAGTTGCTTCAAAAGAACTAATTTCTGGGGCACCTTGGGTGGCTCAGTGAGTTAAGTGTCTGACTTTGGTTCAGGTTATGATCTCATGGCTTTTGAGTTTAAGCCTTGCATTGGGCTATGTGCTGACAGCTCGGAGCCTGGAGCCTGCTTCAGAGTCTGTCTCCCTCTCTCTCTGCCCCGTCCCCACTTGCGCTCTGCCTCTCTCTCTCTCAAATATAAATAAACATTAAAAATAAAAAACAAAAGCACTGATTTATGATTGTTATTCATATATTATACATTTACACACTTTTACATTCTTCTGAAGGAGGCTCTTCTCAATATTGAGACATCAAGGTGTGGTTAATTACTACTCAGGCAACTTTCTTTCCCCTCTTAATCAGATTAGCTATAAGTTTTACAACTTAAAATAATATTAAAAGGATTCAGAATTAAGAGTATAAGAATATGGGGGCTCCTGGGTGGCTCACTTGGTTCAGCGTCCAACTCTTGGTTTCAGCTCAGGTCATGATCTCACTGTTCATGGGTTTGAGCCCCATATCTGGCTCCATGCTTATAGTGCTTGGGGTTTGCTTTCCCTCCTTCTCTCTCTGCCCCTCCTGTGCTCGCTCTCTCTCTCTCTCTCTCTCTCAAAATAAGTAAAATAAACTTTAAATAAAAATAAATTAATAAATAAATAAGAGTGTAAGAATTTGTCTTTCAAATTTTCAATTTATCTTTCTCTAATCTCCATCACATCAAATACTAGCTGGAAAGACACTTCAAATCTTTAATATTGAAATGAAGAGTAAAATGAAGTCTCATACCATGGCAGAAGAGGTGATTTTCTGGAAATGGGTCTCTGTGAATACTGTTGCCCTTGTGACTGAGACAACAGTCTACCACTGGAGCATGGAAGGTGACTCTCAGCCTGTGAAGATGTTTGATAGACATGCCAGTCTGGCAGGGTGCCAGATGATCCACTACCGGACTGATGAGTATCAGAAGTGGCTGCTCCTCATTGGCATCTCAGCTCAGGTAAGCTTTTGGCTGCCTTCAGGGACTGGTCTGATGGAGTGTAAAGGTGTAATATTAAAATTGGTATAGGTGTGAGGCAGAAGAAATAGGTCCCAGCCTAAAAGAATTAGAAATTAACAAGAAATCCAAACTTTGGGTCATATAAGAATTGTAATTTAACTTTGGCCCATTAACTATACTGTATTCCATTGGGTTACTGATATTCATTCTATAAACTATTTCTGGCACAGTTTTGAGAAGTGAATTGTTGAGGAATTTGGTAGAGGCACTTGGAATTTATAGGTTTATGGGAAGTAGTTTTGGGGCTTTTTTAGGGCTTTAATGGAATGTTACTAATTCGTATACTTTTATAATGAAAGCAGTAACTTTCTGCTGTGCTTCCTTTTTTCATTCCTGGGGGCTAATTCAGTTACCAGATACTTGATACTATAGGATGTTGGTCTTAGATCTTTATTAGCTAATTCTAGCCATTGAATGGTCTTCCTTAGCCTAGTGGGGAAAGTATAAATGTGGAATTCTAGCACTTAGAGAACTGTCAGACATTCGAAGAAAGTGCTGTGGGAGCTGTAAGAGAATACCTTAAGTCAGAAAGAGCTCATAACAGAGGGGGCCTCTAAGCTGCATTTTGCCGGCTATAAAAGTGCACTTGAGAAGGAAACTGTGTGCAAAGGCATGGAAGTGGAAGAGAATGGCTCTTTCTGTGAGTCCAGGGTCATCCACCTTGGCTGATACCTATGGGATGCATAAGAGACAGCTAGAGGGGCAAGGCTGAGAGATGGGTGGGGGCAAGACTGAGGTACATGCTGCTGGCAGTGGGAATTGTGCAACAGGTTTTAAAGTGAGAGTGATATGATTTATTTTCCTTCTCTGCAGCGTGTTGGGATAGAAACAATGCTGTCAGTGATATTGAGGAGGGACCACCATGAAGACTGGAGGCTGGGAAGCTAGTTGACAGGCAGATACAGGAATAAAGGCATATAGTGTGTTCTGGAGTAAAGACATGTATGAGAAGGGTGAAGAGTGAGCAAAGCTGGAAGGAGTACTTCTCTCCACTTTGGAAGTCTCCTCCACTCTGCAACGCCCAGAAGAAGTGAGCCTAGAGATGAACTGGAGATGCAAGGGCTGAGATTTTATTTTCATTTTTTGTTTATTATTTTGCTAAGTAACCTCTATGCCCAACGTGGGGCTTGAACTCACAACCCTGAGATCAAGAGTTGCATGCTCTAATTGACTGAGCCAGCCAGGTGCCCTGAGGCAAAGCTTGAGATTTTAGAGATAAAATGGCTAGAACCTGGAGGTGCATGAGATGCCTCTCAGGGAGAGGAGAGTTGGATGATGGCCTAGCATTTGTCTCAGAATGAGGCATAGATGAGGGAGAGTTGAACCTCTGCTCTAACCCTTCATCTTTGTATTACACTGACGGGTTTGTCTCCTCATATGATCTGGGGGTTCTTTGGTGTAATTTAAGGGACTTGCTTAGCCACAGAGCCTTTCCGTGATAGGCCCATGGCTTCCATTCAGCCCCAGTTACTTCTGGTTGTCAGGGCTGAGAGTTAAGCTGGAATGACAATATTATTGGTAGGAAACGTCACAGCACATCTGGAATAATAGATATTCCCATTGCTTCTACATGTGATATAACATTATAATAGTTCACCCATAACAGTTTGTTTGGGTCTAATTGCCCAGATTCCATAAAAGGAGTAATTTTACACCTAGGTCATTTTCTGTGGTGTATCATCTATTAGCTGGAATTATTGCCTCTTGGGAATTTTACTAACCCTAGATTAGATGCTGTTTATGGAGTTTTTCTCCTTTCTGGAAACTCTTCCTTTGGCTTTCCACTGAAAGGATTTGGATGTTGCTGACCCTTATGGGGGGCAGAGGTTGCAGACAGCTCAGGTGTTGGTAATGTTTGTGATGTGAGGTGTGAGGAGTGTACCTTACACAGAGCCTGCAGATACTGAGATGAATTGTGAGAGAGTCACAGACAGGTAAAACCTATATGACACATGCTGTCATGGTAAATTTCCAAGATGGTATTGGCATGAAAAGAAAGAATTGGCAGTCTACATATTCAGTGCAATCCCTATCAAAGTAACACCAGCATTCTTCACAGAGCTAGAACAAATAATCCTAAAATTTGTATGGAACCAGAAAAGACCCCGAATACCCAAAGCAATCTTGAAAAAGAAAACCAAAGCAGGAGGCATCACAATCCCAGACTTGAAGCTATACTACAAAGCTGTAATCATCAAGACAGTATGGTACTGGCACAAGAACAGACACTCAGATCATTGGAACAGAATGGAGAACCCAGAAATGGACCCCCAAACGTTTGGCCAACTAATCTTTGACAAAGCAGGAAAGAATATCCAATGGAATAAAGACAGTCTCTTCAGCAAGTGGTGCTGGGAAAACTGGACAACGAGATGCAGAAGAATGAACCTGGACCACTTTCTTACACCATACACAAAATAAACTCAAAATGGATGAAAGACCTCAATGTAAGACAGGAAGCCATCAAAATCCTCGAGGAGAAAGCAGGCAAAAACCTCTTTGATCTTGGCCACAACTTCTTACTCAACATGTCTCCAGAGGCAAGGAAAACAAAAGCAAAAATGAACTACTGGGACCTCATCAAAATAAAAAGCTTCTGCACAGCGAAGGAAACAATCAGCAAAACTAAAAGGCAACTGACAGAATGGGAGAAGATATTTGCAAATGACATATCATATAAAGGGTTAGTATCTAAAATCTATAAAGAACTTATCAAACTCCACACCCAAAAAGCAAATAATCCAGTGAAGAAATGGGCAAAAGACATGAATAGACACTTCTCCAAGGAAGACATCCAGATGGCCAACCAACACATGAAAAAATGCTCCACATCACTCATCATCAGGGAAATACAAATCAAAACCACAATGAG
This sequence comes from Panthera tigris, assembly GCF_018350195.1. NCBI lineage: Eukaryota > Metazoa > Chordata > Mammalia > Carnivora > Felidae > Panthera > Panthera tigris. The sequence continues at coordinate 28,734,292 of NC_056671.1, forward strand.
ATACCACCTCACACCTGTCAGAATGGCTAACATCAACAACTCAGACAACAACAGATGTTGGCGAGGATGCGGAGAAAGAGGATCTCTTTTGCATTGTTGGTGGCAATGCAAGCTGGTACAGCCACTCTGGAAAACAGTATGGAGGTTCCTCAGAAAACTGAAAATAGAACTACCCTATGACCCAGCAATTGCACTACTAGGCATTTATCCACGGGATACAGGTATGCTGTTTCAAAGGGACACATGCACTCCATGTTTACAGCAGCACTATCAACAATAGCCAAAGTATGGAAAGAGCCCAAATGTCCATCGGTGCATGAATGGATAAAGAAAATGTGGTATATATATACAATGGAGTATTACTCGGCAATCAAACAGAATGAAATCTTGCCATTTGCAATTACATGGATGGAACTGGAGGGTATTATGCTAAGTGAAATTAGTCAGAGAAAGACAAAAATCATATGACTTCACTCATATGAGGACTTTAAGAGACAAAACAGATGAACATAAGGGAAGGGAAACAAAAATAATATAAAAACAGAGAGGGGGACAAAACAGAAGAGACTCATAAATATGGAGAACAAACTGAGGGTTGCTGGAGGGGTTGTGGGAGGGGGGATGGGCTAAATGGGTAAGGGGCATTAAGGAACCTACTCCTGAAATCATTGTTTCACTATATGCTAACTAATTTGGATATAACTTTTAAAAAATAAAAAATAAAATTTAAAAAAAAGAATCGGGGGTACCTTGGTGGCTCAGTCAGTTAAGCATCTGCCTGTTGATTTTGGCTCAGATCATGATTTCATGGCCATGGGATCAAGCCCCGCTTTGGGCTGCATGCTGGGTGTAGAGCCTGGTTGGAATTCTCTCCCTTCCTCTCCTTCTGCCCCTCCTCACCCTCGAAAAGAAGAGAGAAGAGAAGAGAAGAGAAGAGAAGAGAAGAGAAGAGAGAAGAGAGAAGAGAGAAGAGAGAAGAGAGAAGAGAGAGAGAGAGAAAGAAAGAAAGAAAGAAAGAAAGAAAGAAAGAAAGAAAGAGAAAAAAGAAAGAAAGAGAAAGAAGAAAGAATTGATTTACTCTCCCTTTGTGAAGACAGGAGGGGAGCTGGAAGATCTCTCTTCGATAGCCTTTCATGCTATTCAAGAGTCAGGGGGAAAGTTATGCATTTTGAACCTTTATGTTGCTTTCAGAAAGAGTACCCTAGAATTATAGGACCTCAACCAGAAACAAAATTATTCACAGTATAGCCTTTGTTACTCTTCCCCTAGTTGCCCAAAATACTTTTGTTTTTGAATTTCCTTTTTATTCCATGAAGCTCAATCTTTGTACTGAATCTGATCTGGAAATGTGTTTGTTTCCCCAGAAATGATGATGTCTGAGGGGTTGGAATGAAGCTTTGAGCTAAGACTTATAAAACTAGATCACAGTTCATTCATTCAACACTTTATACCTGCCTCTAATACTTTCTCAAAAGCCTTTTGCTCCAGTTTGACCAGAGTACTTCAAGTGTTACTTTATTCTTTTAGCCAGAGGTCAGCATATTTTTTTCTATAAAGGCCCAGATAGTAAATGTGTTTTGCTTTGGGGGCCAAAAAAATACCATCTTTGTCACAGCTGTTCAACTGTGAAGTTTTAGTACAGGCAGCCATAGACAGTATGTAAATGAGCATGACTTCATGCCAGTACAATTTTATTTACAAAAACAGGTGGGACAAACTATACAGAAATAAAAAGGATTAGTGAGGGGAAAAAAAAAGGATTAGTGAGGAATACTAAGAATATTGTATACAAATAAATTTGATAACTTAGATGAAAGGACTAATTCCAGGAAGACATAGATTACTGACATTGACTCAGGAAGAAATAGAAAATCTGAATAAGCCTATACAACAAGTTAAGACAGTCAACTAGTAATGAAAAAACTACCCACAAAGAACAACTCTGACCCAGATGGTTTCACTGGTTAATTCTACCAAATATTCAAAGAAAAATTAGTACTAATCCTTCACAAAGTTTTCCAAAATGTAGAAGAGGGAACACCTCTCAATTCATCCTGTGAGGCCAGTAGTACCCAGATAAAAAACAAAGACATCACAAGGAAAGAAAACTTCAGACTATTATCTCCTTTGAATATAGATGTAAAAATCTTCAACAATATACTTATAAACTGAATCCAGCAACATATAAAAAGAATTATATGTCATGACCAAGTGGGATTTGTCTAAGAACACAAGGTAAGGTTTAATATCCAAAAATCAATTAAAATAATGCATAATATTAATAGAATAAAAGACAAAAACCATATGGTCATCTCAGCAGACACAGAAAAGTCATATGATAAAATCTAACACCTTTCTTGATAAAAATGTTCAACAAACTAGGAATAAAAAGGAACTTCCTTAACCTGATAAAGGGCATCTGAGAAAAGCACACAGCTAACATCTTACTTAATAGTGAAAGACTGAAAGTTTTCCCCTAAGATCAGAACAAGACAGAGATGTCCACTTTTGCCACTTCTGTTCAACATTGGACTAGGAAGTAGCCAGAGCAATTAGAAAAAAAATAAAAGGCATTATGATTTGAAAGGAATAATTGAAACTATCTCTGACATGTTTTTGTATGTTGAAAATCCCAAGGTATCCAATAAAAAAACTCTAGAAGTAACAAGTACAGTAAGGTTACAGAAAGCGAGGTCAATATACAGAAATCAATTGTGTTTTTATACACTTGCAATGAGCCATTAAAAAATGAAATTCCATTTATAATAGCATCAAAAAGAATAAAATACTTAGGAATAAGTTTAACAAAAGGTATGTATAACTTACATTAAAATTATAAAACACTGTTGAAAGTAATTAAGGAAGATCTAAATAAATGGGAAAACATCTCATGTTCATGATCATAATAGTTAATATTTTTAAGATGTTAATACTCCCCAAATTGATCTGAAGGTTCAGTGTAATCCCTATCAGAATACCAGCTAACTTCTTTGTAGAAATTGATACAAGCTGACCCTAAAATTCATATGGAATTGCAGGGAACTCAGAACAGCCAAAACAGTCTTGATGAAAACAAAACAAAGTAAGAGGAGGCATACTTCTCAATTTCAAGGCTTGCTACACACAGTAATCAAGATAGTACAGTACAAAGATAATAATAGACATATTAGATCAGTGAGATAGAATTGAGAGTCCAGAAATATACCTTTACATTTATGGTCAGTTGATTGTTTTGGTAAGGATGCCAAGACAATTCAGTGAAGGAAAGAATAGTCTGTTCAACAAATGGTTTGGCAACTCTGGATATCTGTATGTACAAAAGCATGAAATTGAACTCCTACCTCTAACTGAGAGTGGATCAGACCCAAATGTAAGAGCTGAAGCTATAAAACTCTTAGAAGAAAACATAGGAGCCAATCTTAGTGACCTTGAGTTAAGCAGAACCTTTGTAGATACAACATCAAAAGCATAAGCAGCAAAAGAAAAACAGATAAAACAAAATCTTTTGTGCTACAAATAATACCATCAATAAAGTGAAAAATAACCATTTGGAGAAAATATTTCAAAATCAGATATCTAACAAGGGACTTGTATCCAGAATATATAAAGAACTCTTACAACTCAATAATAAAAAGGCAGATAATTCGTTTTACAAATGGATAAATGCTTTGAACAGGTATTTCTCCAACGTGCTATCTACATGGCCAGTAACACATGAAGAGATATTCAACATCATTAGTCATTGTGGAAATACAAATCAAAAACACGATGTGAGGGGCGCCTGGCTGGCCCAGTCACTAGAACATGCAACTCTTGATCTCAGGGTCATGATTTCAAGCTCCACATTGGGGGTAGAGCTTACTTTAAAAAACAAAACAAACATAAAATGTGGTATCACTTCATACCTACTAGGATGGCTATAATAAAAAAGATTGACAATAACAAATGTTTCCAAGGATGTAGAAAAATCAAAACCCTCATAACATTACTAATGGAAGTGTAAAATGCACAGCATAGTTTGGCAGTTCCTCAAAAAGTTAAATGTAGAGTTAACATGTGACCTAGGAGTTCCACTCCTAGTTGTATACCCAAGAGAAATGAGATATACATCCACACAAAGTATTATACACAGAACATCAGGTTGGTGGAGAAAGGACCTTTGAAAATCTGCTCCATAAAAGCAGTGAGAACACTGGCAAAAATTCTCAAGTCAACTTTTTCAGAGTTCTGGAAGTTAACCACAGGCTTAAAAAAATCCAGAGAACTTTTATTTAAGAACATTTGCTGTATCTCAGAACAGCAAGTGTAGTGACATTTTATCTTGTGCTATTCCCATTCCCCTCCGTACAGCTTTCTGTTGATAGCCTTGAGAACCAATAGCTCCACAAATTGGTGAAATACAGCAATAGCTTCTAAAGGAGGCAAGAATGGTTTAGAGCTCCCCTAAAAGCACCTTTCCCAGATAAATGTCCTTATTTGACATGTCTAGCAATTTCTTGGAAATCTCCATTCACAGACCTTGTCTTTTATTTCTTACTCCGTGCAAACAGCCTTATCTCCTGGGACACTTACCATACACCATCAGTAGCAATTGTTTAACATCCAGCTGCCTGTGGGAATGATAGTAGTTGAGGCAAATAAGAAGCTGACTAAAAAATTAAAAAGAAAGAAGGCTGTGGAATGAGGTGTTTATAGGGGACTCTCAAAAGCTGCAGCATATATTCTTGGGAATCTGGAAGACCATATACATGCACAGGGCTGTGCACCTTCCCAAGAAAGAATTGACAAGGGCCTAAGTTCTCACCTCTGGTTGATCTCGAGGCTCTGTACAGGCAGGATGTAAAGGCTAAAGTAATATTGTAAGCTGCCTGTCAGAATATTGAAGACATGTCTCAACCCACACACACAATCTCAGCAAAGGCTGAGACTCAAGGCATTTATTTAAAGAATCTCTTTCAAATTATTAACTGACCAGTAAACTGAGTAGAGACCGCAGTGACCACATATGACAAAGAATACAAGCTTTACAGAATCAGTTCAGAAAATGTGCTGAGCAAACAACTACAGTAAGCCCAGGAAAGGGGGAATATCTGATTTCCAGAATTGTTACTTTATGTTATTTAAAATACCCAGCTTGCGGGGTGCCTGGGTGGCTCGGTCGGTTGGGCGTCCGACTTCAGCTCAGGTCATGATCTCGCAGTGTGAGTTCGAGCCCCGCGTCAGGCTCTGTGCTGACAGCTCAGAGCCTGGAGCCTGCTTCGGATTCTGTGTCTCCCTCTCTCTCTGCCCCTCCCCTGCTCATGCTCTGTCTTTCTCTCTCTGTCAAAAATAAAAATAAACATTTAAAAAAAAATTTTTTTAAATACCTGGCTTGTAACAACAACAGCAAAAATGAAATGTGCAAAGAAACAAAGTATAACCCATACTCAAAGGAGTCAATAGAGACTGTTTTGAGGAAGCCCAGGCTTGGAGTTACTTTCAAAAAGACTACATCAGCTGTTTTAAATATGTTCAGAGAACTAATGGAAAGCATACCCAAAGAACTAAAGGAAAATGTGAGAACAGTGTCTCCCCACATAAATCACAACAATAAATAACTAGGAAAAACACATAACATACAGACTTTTCAGTTACTATGTTGTACACCTGAAAGTAATGTAACGTTTTGTATCCACATTGTATATTCATTATTGTGTATTCATCAATAACACTGTATTCAAAAAAGTGAGTTTTACAGTTGCATCAAAAATTTTAAATAAGAATGAATCTAAAATGAATATGTGAGCTTTTGCGTGCTCTCTCTCTAAAATAAAATTACAAAAAATATTGTATAATTAAAAAAAAAAACAGCCTAGAGGTTGCCTGGCTGACTCAGTCAGTAAAGCATACAACTCTTGATCTCAGATTTGTGAGTTCAAGCCCCATGTTGGACATAAAGCCTGCTTTAAAAAAAAAAGACACATAGATTTGTGGAATACCACTGAGTAGGCTAACATAAACATACTGGGAGTCCCACAAGGAGAGAAAGAAAGGGGAAGAAAGAGTATTTGAAGAAATAATGGCCCCATACTTAGCAAATTTGATGAAAACCATTAATCTATGCATTGAAGAAGCTCAGAGAGATCCACACCCAGGTATATCATAACTAAACTATCAAAAGGCAAAGAATCTTGACAGCAGTTATAAAGAAGTAAACTAATCTTGTACAATGGACTCTCAATAAGATTAATAACTGATTTCTCGTCAGAAACTATCCAGGCCAGAAGGCAGTGGTATGATATAATCAAAGTGCTTTAAAAAATCAATGAAAGATTGTCAACCAAGGATTCTATATCTAGCAAAATTATTCTTCAAATAATGGAGGGGAAATTAAGGCATTTCCAAGTAAACAAAAACTGAGAGAATTTGTCTCTAATAGATCTGCCCTATAAAAAATACTAAAGAGAATCTTTCAGGTTGAAGTGAAAGGATCCAAGTCAGTAATGCAAACCCACGAATAAATAAAGAGCACTGGTATGAATAACTATATAGGAAAATATAAAAGATTGCATAAGTATAGTTTTTGATTTTGACTTTTTTTTTCTTGTGAGTTAAAAGCCTACTAAAGCAATGATTATAAATCTGTGTTAGTAGGTATATAAAATATATGAATAATGTACTTTGTATGACAAAACTAAGAAGGAGGAATGGAGCTATAAAGATGCAAAGTTTTTGTATACTATAGATATTATATTGATATTAATCCAAATTAGATTGTTATAAATTAAGAGGTTAATTATAATCCTGAGGCAACCACTAAGAAAGTGATCTGTAAAAATCGTAAAAGAAATAATGAGATAATCAAAATGACCCACTAGAAAATATCTATTTAACACAGAAGAAGGTAGTAATAAAGTAATAGAGAAACAAAGAAGACCTAAGACAGAAAACAAATAGCAAACTGTCAGAAGTAAATCTTACCTTATCAGTAATTGCATTAAATGGATTCAACACTTACAGGGCAGAGATTGGCAGAATATTTAATGTTTTTTTCTTTAAGTTTATTTATTTATTTTGAGAGGGAGAAAGAGACAGAGCATGCAAGCAGGGGAGGGACAGAGAGAGAGAGAGAGAGAGAGAGAATCCCAAGCAGGTTCTGCACTGTCAGCGCAGAGCCTGATGCAGGGCTTAAACTTACAAGCTGTGAGATCATAAACTGAGCCAAAACCACAAATCAGATGCCTAACTGACTGAACTGCCCAGGCTCCCCAGAGATTGGCAGAATATTAAAAAAATTAATAAAACAATAACCCATGATCCAACTATTTATGCTGTCTACAAGAGACACAGTTTAAATTCAAAGATACAATGGGTTGAAAGAAGAATGGGAAAGATACACCATGTAAATTGTACCCAAAAGAAGCTGAATGGCTATCTTAATATCAGATAAAATAGACTTTAAGATAAAAATTGTTACTAAAATCTAATATACAAATGTTCATAGCAACATTATTTATTTTATTAAGTTTATATTTAAATTCCAGTTAACATACAGTGTTATATTAGTTTCAGGGGTACTTACAGTACAACACTTGGTGCCCATAGCAAGTGCACTCCTTAATCCCCATCACCCATTTTACTCTCCCACCACCCTCCCACCTCCCCTCTGGTAACCATCAGTTACAACATTATTTATTTTAGCCAAAAGGTGGAAACAGCCCAGATGTTCATCAACTGATAAATGCATAAATAAAATGTATATTCCATACAGTGTGATATTTATTTGACAATAAAAAGAAATGAAGTACAGTTGACCGTTGAACAACATGGGTTTGAACTATAAGGGTCCACCTATACGTGGATCTTTTTTAGTAAATACAATATAGTACTGTAAATGTATTTTCTCTTATGATTTTCTTAACATTTTCTTTTCTCTAGCTTACTTTATTGTAATGAATGCAGTATATAATACATATAACATACAAAATGTATGCTCTTTGACTATGTTATTGCTAAGGCTTCTAGTCAACAGTTATTAGTAGTTAAGTTTTTGGAGAGTCAAAAGTTACAGGTTTTTGACTGTGTCAGGGGTCCATGACCCTAACCCTCACATTGCTCAAGTGTCAACTCTACTAATATATGCTATACCGTGTTTAACCTTGGAAATATTAAGCTAAGTGAAAGATACCAGCACAAAAAAACACATATTGTATGATTCCATTTTATGAGACATTCAGAATATTTACGGAGATCAAAAATGGGTAGGTAGTTGCTTTAACTGGGGGTGGAATGTGGGAGGTAGGAATGGGGATTGACTGCTAAATGAGGTTTCTGTTAAGGGATGAAAGTACTACAAATTACATTTTAGCGATGGTTGTACAATCTTGTAAATAAACTGAAAAACATTGGATAGTATGCTTCAAATGAATGAATTATGTGATATATGAATTATATCTCAATAAAGTTGTTAAAAATACCTTTAGGAATCATACTTATTTATAAGGAGATCATCATGTTTGAGAAATATTTTAAAAGAAAAGATTGTGGGACACCTGGGTGGCCTAGTCAGTTAATCGTCTGACTCTTGATTTTGGCTCAGGTCATGATCTCTCAGTTTGTGAGATCAAACCCCATATGGGGTTCTGCGCTGGCAGTGCAGACCCTGCTTGGGATTCTCCCTCTCTCTCTGCCCCTCCCCCACTCATGCTCTGTATCTCCCTCAAAATAAACATTTAAAAATAAATAAATAAAAGATTATAAATCACAATGTTACTTATTTGTGTTTTACTGACAAAAACCAACAAATAAAAAAATCCAACCTTCTACTCTCACTGTACTTCTGACACCAAAGATGCTAGCTTTTCTACACCAAACAGTTCTCTAATTCTCTAATTCTCTGTGGACATCAGCTGGAGGTCCAAGAATTAGTACAGACTCCACAGTTTAAGGGTTCAATCTCATAAGACTGCCCCCATGTCTTCAGATGCCAGCCTCAAGCCCAGGCCACCAGTACCTCTGACCAACAAGCTGTAAATCAGGGGTTCCTGCAACCTTAGGTTTGATAATTTGCTAGAATGGCTCATATAGCTCAGGAAGTTACTTTACTATTACTGGTTCATTAAAAAGGATGTATATTAAAAAGGAGCTCTCTGAACTCTAAAATTCAGGGGTTTTTATGGAGATTTTCATTGCTCATTGGTGATTAACTCTGTCTCCAGACCCATTCCCTTTCCTGGAGGTCAGGGTGGGGTGAGGCTGAAAAAACTGTTAAGTATGCCTTGGTCCTTCTGGTGACGAGACCCCATCCTGAAGCTATCTAAGACCCCCCAGCCACCCAGTCATTCTCATTAGCCTACAAAAAACACTTCTAATCACTCTGGAGATTCCAAGGTTCTTAGAAGCTTTTTTTCTGACAAAGACCCACCTATCACTCGTATCACTTAGGAAATTACAAGGGTTTTAGGAGTTGTGTCAGAGCCAAGGACAAGGACTAAATATGTATTTCTTATACTACTACTCACACAAGCATTCAACAACAACAACAAACCTGTGGGCATAAGGATAGACATGTAGACCAGTGGAATAGAACTGAGAGTCCAGGAATAAACCCATACATTTATGGCCAATTGATTTTTGACAGAGGTGGCAAGACCAGTCAGTGGGGAAAGACTGTCCTCTTCAATAAATGGTGCTAGGATACCAGGATATTCACATGCAAAAGAATGGAGTTGGACTCCTACCAAATACCATATATAAAAATTCAACATGGATCAAAGATCTAATATAAAAGGCAAAACTGTAAACCCTTGAGAAGAAGTCATGGGAAATGTTCATGACTTTGTATTTGACAATGGATTCTTAGGTATACCACCAAAAGCATAATCAACAAAAGAAAAAATAGGTAAATTGGACTTAATCAAAATTGTCAAGAAAGTGAAAAGACAAACCTACAGAATGGAAGAAAATATTTGTAAATCATATATCTGAGAAGAGTGTAGTATCTGGAAAATATAGAGAACACTTGTAACTCAACAATAAGATGTCCCAATATTAAAATGGGCAAAAAGAGTTCAACAGACATTTATCCAGAGATACACAAATAGCTGACAAGCACACAAAAAGATGTTCAACATCAGTAGTCACTAGGGAATTGCAAATCAAGACCACAGTGAGGTACCACCCATTGGGATGGTTGTAATTTTTTTAATGGGAAATAACAAGTATTGGCAAGGATGTGGAGTATTGGAATCCTTGTACATCAGTAGTGGAAATGTAAAATGATTCAGCTCCTGTAGAATACAGATTGATGGTTCCTCAAAAAATTTAACATAAAGTTACCTTTTGACCTAGCAATTCCACACCTAGGCATGTACCCAGGAAAAATAACGAAAACATGTCCATGCAAAAACATGTCCATACACAGATATTCATAGCAGCATTATTTGTAATAGCTAAAAGATGAAAACAACCCAAAAGTTCACCACAGGATGAATGGATAAATCAAAATCTATACAGAAATGGAATACCACTCAACCCTAAAAAGGAATGAAGTACTGATACAGGCTACAACATGGATAAACCTTGAAAACCTCACTGAAGTGAAATAAGTCAGACACAAAAGGCCACATATTTTATGATTCCATTTATATGAAATATTTAGGTATCTACAAGACAAAAGATTAGTGGTTGTCAGGGGCTGGGGGGGAGGGGAGATGGTCCCTAACTTTTAATATACACAGGGATTTTTTGAATAGTGGAAATGTTTTGAAACCATATAGAGGTGGTGGTTGCACAATATTGTGAATGTACTAAGTGTCTCTGAATTGAACTCTTTAAAATGGGTAATTTTATGTTATGTGAATTTAATCTCAATAGTAAGGAGACAGGAGGAGATAGGAGGGTGGATTTTGGCCCACATGCCATTGTTTGCCTACCCCTGTCTAAGCATTTGCAAATACTTCCCTTTGTTAGAGCTTTTCTCTTCACCTTGTGACCTCTTACTCCAGCCTCCGTGTCACTAGGAAGCCTTCCCTGACTCAACAGACTGTGTGAGGTCACAGCATTTCTCTCTATCCTGGCTCATAGTAGTCAGCACCCTGTATTGCTTGCTTCCTTGCTAGAAACTCTTATCATGTGTCCTTAAGGGAAGGGTCTGGGTCATACTTTCCTTTTTTTTTCTTCTTTTTTTTTCCTTTTTTTAACTTTTTAATGTTTATTTTTGAGAGAGAGAGAGAGAGTGAGTACAAGCTGGGAAGGAGCAGAGAGAGAGAGGGAGACACAGAATCCAAAGCAGGCTCCAGGCTCTGAGCTATCAGCACAGAGCCCAATGTAGGGCCTGAACCCACAAACCATGAGATCATGACCTGAGCCAAAGTCCAACACTTAACCAACTGAGCCACCCAGGCACCCATATTCACTTTCTTATCCTTAGCCCTTCACATGGTTCCTGGCACAAAAGAAAGCATTTTTGCATTCAATCTTTGTCAGCTACAATCCTCAACATGCCTTTTCCCAAAGCACACATAATACTCAGCACCCCCATGAGGTAGACTTTACCAGGCAGGAGCCTAAGCCTCAGAAGCAGGTCACAGACCCAAGGCTACACCTGGAGCCTCTGAGTGGGTCCATGAGGACAGGCAGTGCAGGAATCCAGGTCTGTCTTGATCTGAGGTGTTCTCTCTGCTGCTTCTTTTCTTCTTCGCTTTAGTTTAGTCTTCTCTAGCATTGGGACTCAAAGGCATTATCTCTATATTGTCTCCAATCTTCCCACCCTCCCCTGGGAGGGTGAGTCTTATCCTATACTTACTCTCATTTAAAAATTTTCTTGTTCATTCTGTTGTTAGAGTGTACACATTTGTATTTATCTACAAGTTGCTCCCCTACTTCTCCCTCTTCCCAGCCCTTGGCAACCACTGGTCCACTCTGTCTCTGGATATTTCATATATGGAAATCATGATATGTGGCCTTTGTGAGTGGCTTCTTTCACTTTGCATGTTTTCAAGGTTTATCCATGTTGTAGCATGAATTGGTATTTTGTGTAGTACTTTCACACAAGTCTTCCAGTAGAAAAGTACAAAGGAGGGGCATCTGGGTGGCTCAGTCGATTAAGCGTCCGACTTCGGCTCAGGTCACGATCTCGCGGTTCGTGAGTTCAAGCCCCACGTCAGGCTCTGTGCTGATGGCTCAGAGCCTGGAGCCTGTTTCAGATTCTGTGTTTCCCTCTCTCTCTGCCCCTCCCCCGTTCATGCTCTCTCTCTGTCTCAAAAATAAATAAACGTTAAAAAAAAATTAAAAAACAAAAGTACAAAGGAAAGGATCTTTAAAAAGAAAAAAGTTGAAGCCTTTGTCCCCCCTCCCTTTTTGCCTTTGTTTCCCTTTTTAAGGAATGGAGGTGGGTGGCAGATACACTAAGGATCTGAATTTTACCCAGATTGCATGGGGCTCATTTGGCTGGGGTGGTTATTTGAATGTTGAGGTCTAAGAGCTTAAGCTGTGGTGCTGTCATGTCTCATTTACTTAGCTTTTTGAGCACTTGACATTGGGTACAAATATATTGAAATTCTTTGCTAGAAAATGTAAGTTCTAAGTTTTATGAAAGATATTAGCTTTATTGGGTTTTATTAAATACTATTTTTGCTATTTATAAATTTCAGAAAACCCAATTTTCAAAATTAGCCAATCTCCTGATTTAATTACTCTTTATACTTTAGAGTTTGTCCTCCCAAGACTTACTTTAATTTTTTTTTTTTTTTTGAGAGAGAGAGAGAGAGGCAGAGTGCAAATGGGGGGAGGGGCAGAGAGAGGAAGACACAGGCCCCAGGCTCTGACCTGTCACCACAGAGCCCAACGTGGGGCTCGAACCCATGAACTGCGAGATCATGACCTGAGCCAAAGTGGGAGGCTCAACTGACTGAGCCACCCAGGTGCCCCTCCCAAGACTTACTTTATTTTTTTTTTAATTTTTTTAATGTTTTATTTATTTTTGACAGAAAGACAAAGCATGAGCAGGGGAGGGGCCGAGAGAGAGAGAGGGAGACACAGAATCCGAAGCAGACTCCAGGCTCTGAGCTGGCAGCACAGAGCCCGACGCGGGGCTCAAACTCACAGACCGCGAGATCATGACCTGAGCCGAAGTTGGATGCTCAACCGACTAAGCCACCCAGGCGCCCCTCCCAAGACTTACTTTAAAAAAATTTTTTTTAACATTTTATTTATTTTTGAGACAGAGACAGAGCATGAACGGGGGAGGGGCAGAGAGAGAGGGAGACACAGAATCGAAAGCAGGCTCCAGGCTCTGAGCCATCAGCCCAGAGCCCGACGCGGGGCTCGAACTCACAGACCGCGAGATCGTGACCTGAGCCGAAGTTGGAAGCCCAACCGACTGAGCCACCCAGGCGCCCCACCCAAGCCTTACTTTAAATGAATATTTACATGTGTGTGTGTAGAATGTGTGTGTGTGTGTGTATTTATATATTTATGTATTTATTTACATATACAAACCTTGTATGTGCACTCAAATATACACAAACATACATATATGCATACCTGTGTGTATACACACATTTTGCATTTAACAAATTGGGACCATCTATCTTAGTGTTTTGAAGTCATATTTTTTCCCTGGTGTTTGCAGCCATCTTTACACATCAAATTTAGAGTTATATCATGTCTTTTAATATCTAATAGGCTTATTTTTTATTAGAGAAACTAGGTCAACATGTGAAACTTTCATTTTAGGAACATTTAACAATTTATATCTTCTCTTTTCTCTTTCGTTGCAAAATGTCTTTTCTTAGCAAAACCGTGTAGTTGGGGCAATGCAACTCTACTCTGTGGATAGGAAAGTTTCACAACCCATAGAAGGCCATGCCGCTGCTTTTGCAGAGTTCAAGAGTGAAGGGAATGCCAAGCCTGCCACCCTTTTCTGCTTTGCTGTACGTAGTCCCACAGGGGGCAAGGTAAGATCTCCACTTTCTTTTCTCCCTTGGAAAAGTGTCCTGAGTCAGTGTTAAGAGTCTGTACAGTGTAAATTGGTAGCCACTTAGTCAGTGATCCAAAACCAGTTTATAATTGGGAGTGGGGAATAGTCTGCAGGTGCTTCGTATAAATGAAGGCTTTTACAGTATTTAGAACAACTCATCTATTGTACATGTTGGTGGTTTCACAGCCAGTCTTTGTAAAGTCAGTGACGTGAAGTCACCTATCAATTAATTGGTCCCTTTGCCCTAAATATCCTCTTTCACAAAGTCTACTGAGCATGGGCTAGGCACACATGGTTTCTGCTCTCACACAGTAGTCTCATGGAGGCAACAGCTGTAAAAGAACCACTGTATGCTATCCTGATGAAAGGCACAGGTCCTATGTGGTTCTGCCTAGGTGCTGGGGTTGGGGTGGGAGCTGCAAGGAGAAGGCCATGCTCTGGGAGCAAGTTGAGTTTTATTCAGCTCGGGTACATGGCTAGCATCTGTTTGGCAGGAGTGCCATGGGCAGAGCTGTGAGGTCTAAGAGTTCATGATGTCAGTGAGACCTACAATTCCAGGGTTGCATCACTCACTTGGAAAGTGGCCTGAAAACATGGTCCTTATCTCAGTATACTCTTTTTTTTTTTTTTTTTTTTTTAGTATACTCTTATCATACTTCCTGAACTCATTATTTTGGGTTGGTCACTAGCCCTGAAGTATTCCCCAAAGAAGAAGAGCACTGGATCAGTATGTGGCTTCCTAGACTTCCTCATCTTGAATATGGCTAATTGTCTCTCATGTAATAAATATCATGCCCTCCTTAATTGAGAACCAATAGAAAAATAGGAGTCAGGCAAAAATATCAGCCTACTCTGTCACCTTAGACTGAGGCTTTCTACCTTGTCACAGACAGCCGGGCAGCCACAGTCACCCTTGAAAGAACAGAACCCTTCCTGGCCGAGCTGCCTGTGAAGAAGAGCACAGAACAAGCACCCCTGTAAGACAGGTGTGCCTGCTTATCTCCTGCACTCAGCTGTCAGGAAGGCTGGTCCCCTCAGGGCAGTCTTCATGGCAGAGACCCCCACAGCAGCTGTCCCAAAAGCCACCTATATTCTGTGGTTGAATCTCCCCTCCCCTGCCCTAGTGGCAGGTGAGGGTCCCTTCAGTGATTTCCTCAGCCTGTGCCCCTTGCACAGGCCTTCCTTCTAATCCAGCCCAGCTGCACTTATGGCTCTCTAGTCTCATATGGATCCCAGTTTTGTCTGCACTCCAGTCACTTGTTCCTTTCTCACAGGCAGGTACCACTTGTCCATAGTCTCACCCTTCTCTCACCACCTCCCAAAGAAGCCTGGCTTCTTTACCCAGGCCCCCACTTCTGTTGGCAGTGCCACCATCCTTCCCAACTCTTAAGCAAGAAACCAGAGTTCTCAAGCTCCATTCTGTTTGTGTTGCCACTGTCCAGCCTCTAGCAAGTCTCACATCTGTAGCACATGAGTCTCTTGTTACCCATATTTGGGTTAGAGAATAATAGGTCCTCAGACCCACTCCACCCATCAAAAAGAATTTCCCCAAACTACCATCTCTCTTAAAGTGCCCGTATGCTAGGAGTTTCAGTCTCCCTGCATCTTAACTCACAGTGGCCCCTGCTCACTTGCTACATCAGCCCTCCCCTTCTAGCCCATCTCTCTGCTTGCCTCAAGCCTCTTTGGTGTTTCCCTTCTCCCTCTCTGCTAGGCCAAATCCAAACTAAGTGTATACTCATAAGTTTCCTCTACTGGACACCCCCTCCAACCCTCATTGTTTCACGTCTCTGATCCACCTCCACTCATGATTTTTTCCCCAGCCTTTTTCTAGCTGTGGTACCTTTTTATTAGATGAGAGGAACTTG
This sequence comes from Panthera tigris, assembly GCF_018350195.1. Classification (NCBI taxonomy): domain Eukaryota; kingdom Metazoa; phylum Chordata; class Mammalia; order Carnivora; family Felidae; genus Panthera; species Panthera tigris. The sequence continues at coordinate 28,750,120 of NC_056671.1, forward strand.
AAGCTGTTCTGATAAAAGCAGGGACAGAACTTGTCCACTGTCATTCTTTCCGATTCTCCAAGGATTTTTATGCCCCCCAGCATAACCTTAAAAAAACTCTCAGGCCTTTGGCACGATCAACTGTCTTGTGAGTTTGGCATTCAGTTACATGATCTTGTCAGTTGATGTGTGTTAGCCTGAGCCCATGTCCAGGAGAGCTTGTTTCATGGGCATTCACACTAATGGCCAGAGAGGGGGCAAGTGACTCAGCCAACATGCTAGAACTAAACTTTGCTCAGGTTTCCTGGCATTGGTTTTTCCTATTGTCCTTGGTAGCGGGCAGTAGGTTAGTGAATAGCATGAGCACTCCAACCAAGAGATTTTCTTGTCTTGTTTGAATGTAACTTTTATCATTAGTCTTACAGAGCATGGACTATGGCTGTACTTAACTGTATATTAGTTAGCATTAGTCTGCCACCAATATGTTTCCTTGGATTGACCTAAATCTCTTATCTAGTTGCACATAATCGAAGTCGGACAGCCTGCAGCAGGAAACCAGCCTTTTGTAAAGAAAGCTGTGGATGTGTTTTTCCCTCCAGAGGCTCAGACTGATTTCCCAGTGGCTATGCAGGTATGAATGTGCTGCCTGCTACATGAGTTAGAACAAATCACAGATCTTGGGTGGAGGGGAACAGCAGATAGCAGGTTCCTGTGCTTCAGAAGAATCCCAAATAGATACATTAGAACACAGAGAAGATAATGTCAGTGTTCATGTTTTAACTCATGCTGCCTTAACAACAGTCTGGAAAGGAGCACTCTTTTCTACAAACAGGACTTTGTCCGACACATACCGACGTCCCAGACCTTTCCCTTTTTATTATGAAAGATTAAATGTTCACTGTAGTACCAAAATATAAAGAAGAAAACAGTCTTCTCTAGCTGAACCAATTGGCTGTAAAATATATCAAAGATTTCACTATTGGGGCGCCTGGGTGGCTTGGTCGGTTGGGCGGCCGACTTCGGCTCAGGTCATGATCTCGCGGTCCGTGAGTTCGAGCCCCGCATCGGGCTCTGGGCTGACAGTTCAGAGCCTGGAGCCTGTTTTGGATTCTGTGTCTCCCTCTCCCTCTGCCCCTCCCCTATTCATGCTCTGTCTCTCTCTGTCTCAAAGATAAATAAACATTAAAAAAAAATTAAAAAAAAAAAGATTTCACTATTTATTATATTTAAAAAGTTAGACACATCTTTTCTGAACAAAATTGGAATCACATTATATATGTAAGATCATACAGTCTACCCCCCCCCCCCATTTTTACTCAGTACATCGTAGACATTTCTATAAGGTATGCCATTCTTTGTTAATATCTTGGGAAGTAAACATTTATTTTTAGGGATGTAGTATAATTGTAGGATAGTTTAGTTATTTGCTTTTTTCTGTTCTCAAATATTTGACAATACTTAATGATGCTTTCTTTTTTAATTTTTTAATATTTTTTAAGCTAGATTTCTAGAAATAGTATGTGATCAAATGCAGTTTTTTTCCCACAAAGTGAAATTGGCCTTTTCTCTATCTTACAAAAATACATATTGTCCATTAATTTCCAATAATATCAATAAACATAATAGTAGAATTAAATATCCACTGAAATCCTACCCCACTGATAACTGTGACTGCCCCCTTTGGAAGTATCTTTGTATGCATGCATTTACAAACATATACGCAAATAGAGTCTTATGAAATGGCTTGGCACTGGCCTTGGGCTTTATGACCTTTTCTCACTATGTTGCAGACCAACACCACTCCAATAAAATGCATATAATATTTTAATGTCTATATTATCTTTTCTGTAGATGTGCCCTAATTGATTTAGACAATCCCCCATTGGGTATTTATAGTGAATGCTTCTAGGAGCATTATTGTCCATATATCTTTGTGCATCAGTCCAAGGATAAACTGCCACATGTGAAATTGCTGCGTCAGGGGCATGTGTACAACCACACTGGCTAGTTCCTACTCCTGCCACCACCTCCCTGATAGCTGGACAGTGTCCAATGAGCTTCATGTCCTTCCTGTGGTTAATGTTGAGGTGGAATGAGTTTACCACTCATATGCATCTTGTTAATTACCTCTTCCTGATCTTGGCAGTTTTTCTCTTGGGGGTCTTTATCTTACTTGTAAGAACTCTGTAGTTTTTGGATACTAATGCCTGATGTATTTCAAATAAATATTTTTTCATAGTCATAACAGAAGTTTATTTGGGTGTGTTCCACCTTGTAGAAGTTTTGCATTTTTATGTGGCTTTGGTGTCATGTTTTAAAAAGAATTCTACACCCCAAGGTGAAGAAAATATTCACCATATTTTCTTCTATTACTTTCTTAGTTTTATTTGCTTTTTAAAAAATTATTTTTAATGTTTATTTTTGAGAGACAGGGACAGAGTGTGAGTGGGGTTGGGGCAGAGAGTGATGGAGACACAGAATCCGGAGCAGGCTCCAGGCTCTGAGCTGTAAGCACAGAGCCCAACATGGGGTTCAAACTCACAGACTGCCAGATCATGACCTGAGGCAAAGTTGGATGCTTAACCGACTGAGCCACCCAGGAACCCCAGTTTTATTTGCTTGTTATGTAAAAATCTTTGACTCATCTGGGATTTACATTGATAAAGAACAGGATGGAGAGCCAAATTCTTTACCCTCCTCCTGTATCCCAGTATAGCCAGCTGGTTATATTAACATTGTGATATGAAATACCTACTCATTCATGTTAAATTCTTATATGTTTGATTCTACTTCAAGATTCTCAGTTCTGTTTGTTTTTATTTCTTCCTATGCTAGTACCCCACTTTATTTTTTGCTACCATACTTTGATTTTTTAAATTTTTTTAATGTTTATTTATTATTGAGAGACACAGAGAGACACTACATGAGCATGGGAGGGGCAGAGAGAGTAGGAGACACAGAATCCAAAGCAGGCTCCAGGTTCTGAGCTGTCAGCACACAGCCCAACGTGGGGCTCGAACTCACAAACTGCGAGATCATGACCTGAGCTGAAGTTGGACGCTCAACTGACTGAGCCACCCAGGCACCCCTACCATACTTTAAAATTACTATAACTTTGAGGGGTGCCTGGATGGCTTGGTTGGCTAAGCCTCCAACTTCATCTCAGGTCATGATCTCATGGTTTGTGGGTCCAGGCCTATGTCAGGCTCTGTGCTGACAGCTCAGAGCCTGGAGCCAGCTTCAGATTCTGTGTCTCCCTCTCTCTGCCCTTCTCCCTCTCACTCTCTGTCTCTCTCTCTCAAAAGTGAATAAACATTAAAAAAAATAATAGAGTAAAATAATAAAATAAAGTAACATAATGATAGGTTTGGGGCGCCTGGCTGGCTCAGTTGCTGGCTGTGACTCTTGATCTTGCAGTGGAGATCTTTAAATTAAAAAAAAAATTTTTTATGTGTATTTATTTTTGAGAGAGAGAGACAGAGTGTGAGCAGCAAGTGGTAGAGAGAGAGGAAGACACAGAATCTGAAGCAGGCTCCAGGCTCTGAGCTGTCAGCACAGAGCCCAACATGGAGCTCGAACTCATGAACCACAAGATCATGACCTGAGCTGAAGTTGGATGCTTAACCAATTGAGCCACTCAGGTGCCCCGAGATCTTTTAATTTTTAAAATAAACAAACAAATAAAATTACTCTAGGTTTCATAATAATTTTTTTTTTTTAGAGAGAGAGAGAATGATAGCACAAGCAGAGGAGCAAGGGGGAGCAGAGGGGCAGAGGGAGGGAGCAAGAGGGAGAGAGAAAGAGAGAGAAAGAGAATCCCAAGCAGGGGTCACACTCAGTGTGGAGCCCAGTGGGGCACTTGATCTAACGACTGCAAGACCATGACCTGAGCCAAAATCAAGAGTCAGATGCTTAACCAACTGAACCACCCAGGCACCCCTATAATAACTTTTTTGTTAACATTTATTTATTTTTGGGAGAGAGAGAGAGCGAGTGAACAAGTGTGCAAGTGGGGGAGGGGCAGAGAGAGAGGGAGACACAGAATCCTTAGCAGGCTCCAGGCTCTGAGCTGTCAGCACAGAGCCCAATATGGGGCTTGAACTCACGAGCTGTGAGATCATGAGCTGAAGTTGGATGCCTAACCAACTGAGCCACACAGGCAGCCCCCTTATAATAACTTTTTAAAGTTTATTTTGTTTTTAGTAATCTCTATACCCCACGTGGGGCTTGAACTCATGAACTAGAGCCCTGAGATCAAGAGTCACATGTTTTTCCAACTGAGCCAGCCAGGCGCCCCATACAATAATTTAATTTGGCAAGTTAATCAGTCTTTCTCCCACCCCTTCAGAATTTCTCATGTGTTAAATCTTCTGTAGGAGTTAACACAACTTGGCAAAGGTCAAAGGTTACTAAATGGTGGTGGAGGGCAAGCTGAAATGTGAACACAGTGTATGAGGTCTTTTCCCAGAACTTTCCCCTGATTTTATGAACTTGCAGCTTCTTCTAAAAGGATTTGGTAAGGAAGTAAGGAGAGGATAGTTATACCTGAAAGATAAATGAATAGCCTAATTTATTGGACCTTTATTTGAGAAGAGTTGGCCAAAGTATTGGCTTTAAAACTATTCTCAAGTGAATAAACTGAGGGTAGATGGGGGGTGGGAGGGAGGGAAAAGTGGGTGATGGGCATTGAGGAGGGCACCTGTTGGGATGAGCACTGGATGTTGTATGAAAACCAATTTGAAAATAAATTTCGTATTAAAAAAATAAAATAAAAAAAGATAAAACTATTCTCAAGTGGGTAGGACTTGACTGGAATCAACTTGGGATCTGCATCTCAGCAGCATAATGCTCCCCACCAATAGTAAGTGATCTCTTGGGCTTAATAACTCAAGATCTTTCATCATTTGTGAGCTCTTTTGCCCTATTTGGCTTCTTTCTATCTGTTCTGTATCTTCCTATAGATTGGAGCTAAACATGGTGTTATTTACTTGATCACGAAATATGGCTATCTTCACATGTATGACATAGAGTCTGGCGTGTGCATCTACATGAACCGTATCAGTGCTGACACGATATTTGTCACTGCTCCACATGAATCTACTTCTGGAATTATTGGTGTCAACAAAAAGGGACAGGTATGGAACTTGGAGGGTTCATCTCCTACCGTTTCCATTCACTAGGGACTAGAGCTTAACTTTTACTCCTCCAAGACAGTGGTCAAGTATAGTTACCTCCTGTTATTCAACTTATACCCATGTCTCCCTTCTACTTCTTGCCATTACTTTATATCACTCCTAACACAGGATCGATTCTGAGAAGAGAGTAGCTCCCTTACTGCATGAAGCTTCTCTCAGTGAAGCAGCAGTTCTGATACACACCAGGCCAGACACATACTGACTGGGGAGGGTTGAAAAGCAAGTACTATGCTACCTAAATTACCTCTCTCAACTAAAGTTAAATTTTTTTTAATGTTTGTTTTATTTTTGACAGAGAGAGAGAGAGAGAGAGAGAGACAGCATGAGTGGGGGAGGGGCAGAGAGAGAGGGAGATACAGAATCTGAAACAGGCTCCAGGCTCCAAGCTGTCAGCAGAGTCCAACATGGGGCTTGAACTCACAGACAGCGAGATCATGACCTGAGCCGAGGTTGGATGCTCAACTGACTGAACCACCCAGGCACCCCTCTCAACTAAAGTTAAAAAAAAAACAGTAGAAGAAAATCTGTGCTTTTTTTTTTTATTTTTTTTTATTTTTAGTGTTTATTTGAGGGAGAGAGACAGAGTACGAGCAGGGGAGGGGCAGAGAGAGAGGGAGACACAGAATCTGAAGCAGGCTCCAGACTCTGAGCTGTCAGCACAGAGCTGGATACGGGCTCAAACTCACAAACCACGAGATCATGACCTGAGCCAAAGTCAAAAACGCTCAACTGACCAAGCCACCCAGGCGCCCTGAAAATCTGTGCTTTAAAGAAAAGAACATTTAAGAAGAAAAACTGTCGGTTCCACACCCCCAAATAGGTCATTTTGGCAGAGTGATCATCTTGAACACATCACTGGTCAATGTCCATGCAACTTTATTTTTTTTCTCACTTGGTATTTTTATAGTCTTTTAAAATAACTACATGGAATCCCATGCTGTGTCTCTACCATGATATTCTGTTGTGTTGCCATTAGGTGTTTGGCTCCTGTGCATTCTGTCACTGTTAGAGCCAACATTCTAGGCATACTCAGCCTGAGCTTTAGAATTTTGCTGATACTGCAGTACCTGAGAGCAGGATGTAGTAGTATGTGTATATGGAGCACTTTTCTAGGCTAGGCCAGTCTCACTTGTTGGGTCTTTATAGGTGCTGTCAGTTTGTGTCGAGGAAGATAACATTGTGAATTATGCAACCAGTGTGCTTCAAAATCCAGACCTTGGTCTGCGCTTGGCCATTCGTAGTAACTTGGCTGGGGCGGAGGAGTTATTCGTGAGAAAATTCACTACCCTCTTTGCACAGGGGAGCTATGCTGAAGCCGCCAAAGTAGCAGCATCTGCACCAAAGGTAATGGCCCTACAACACTGTGTACCAATCTGAGAGTGAAATAAATTATAAAAGCATTCCACTACTGATGTTGGAGTGTGTTGCTGTTTTGTTAGTTGTTTTAGCTTTAAAATTTGTGCCAATGGCATGACAACAATGAGAAATCAACAAAAAGCACAATCCTGCTGCAACAACATTTTTTTATTCTCTTCCAGTTCTCATCTACGTACATACATACATATTTCTCATGCAGCTTCTTAGCTTAGGAAATACAGAACTGTATTATACATCAAGTAGTTGTACCCTGTTTTATTTAGTCATATTCTGCTCTCGACTTTCTCTGCTCATCTAGAGTGTAACAGTACTGCTTAGGGCATTTTTTTCTGTTTATTTCATTAGGATAAATTGTCCGAGGCCTAGATCTGCTCCTAAGTAAATAAAGGGTTTTGAGTTGCTTTTCATTGAAACGATTTCTTCTTTCAAGGGATACTTATGAACAAACCATTTCTAGTCTTCACGCATGACTTTTGAGTATTTTGAATTAGAACATAATAATGGTAGAACTTCACTATTGCCAGGCTGATTTAAAAGCCTAATTCTCACTGCAGCATGCTAGGGAGGAAGTTTCTTCCTAGAAGTCACCTGTGAGACTGAGACTCGCTGTGCTTGTGGTTTTTGCTGAAGGTGGAAGCCATTGCCTTGGTAGAGGACTTTCTGTCCCTGACAATTCTGTGTGGAATTTCCATCGGCAATTTTTTTTTTAATATTTATTTATTTTTGAGAGAGAGAGCGAGAGACTGTGGGTGAGTGGGGGAGGGGCAGAAAGAGAGGGAGACACAGAATCCGAAGCAGGCTCCAGGCTCCAAGCTGTCAGCACAGAGCCTGACATGGGGCTCAAACCCACAAACTGTGAAGTTGGCTGCTGAACCAACTGAGCCACCCAGGCACCCCAGCGATTTTTTTTTTTTTAATACAAGCGAGTTAAGTAAAGGGACAGCCTTTGAGTACAGCATAACAACCTACATTTCCATTTGTCATAGGGAGTCCTGCGTACCAGTGACACAGTTCGGAAGTTCCAAAGTATTCCCGCCCAGCCTGGGCAGGCCTCTCCTTTGCTCCAGTACTTTGGAATCCTCCTTGACCAGGGTCAGCTCAATAAACTTGAATCCTTAGAACTTTGCCGTCCAGTGCTTCAGCAGGGTCGCAAGCAACTCTTAGAAAAGTGGCTGAAAGAAGATAAGGTACAAACACTTATGAAATCACAGCCCTCAGCACAGTTATTAAACTAGATCACAGGTTCCTCTGGTCCTAATCTTGCCCTCTCTCTTTGGCACACCACAGCTGGAGTGTTCAGAAGAACTTGGAGATTTGGTTAAAACTGCTGACCCTACACTTGCTCTGAGTGTGTATCTTCGGGCAAATGTGCCGAGCAAGGTTATCCAGTGTTTTGCAGAAACAGGCCAATTCCAGAAAATTGTCCTCTATGCCAAAAAGGTAATACATGCCTAACCATTAGCATTTCACAGATAATGAATTTGTGGTAGGTGGTTGCTGATTCTGAAGTTTATAAAATACCCTTCCTTCTCTGGAAGTGCTTTGGTATGAGTTGTCGGTGTTGCTGCTAGCATCTGTCATTCGGTGATAATGATTCTCTTCTCTTCAGTTTTTTATTTTCCTGTCTTATTTTTACAGTCCTTCCAGTTCCGTTCCACTTGGGGATTTTCCTGTAATTTTTTTCTTTTTCTCCCTTCTCCCTCGTGCCCCTCAGCACCGTCTGTGTGTTAAATCCATGTTTTAGCGGGCTTCCACTGCAGCTTGTGCCCAAAGCTCACTGGACGACGTGCTGGGTTTCGTCAGAGCTTGCACACTGGTTTGGATGACTTCTTTATGGTCCAGGCTGTTTGTGTAGTTGATTGTGTCTCTGCATACATGGCAGCGCCTTGAAGTGGATGTTGTATTTGGCAGAGATCCTGCACATACGCATGCTAATATTGCTCCTCATTTCTTTGTAAACACAGGTTTAAAACAAAGGATGGGAGCTTTTTTTTTTAAATACTCAAGGTGTTTTGTTTATTTTTTTGATGGGTGTTACCTTGCCTCTAGGTTGGCTATACCCCAGACTGGATCTTTTTACTGAGGAGTGTGATGAGAATCAGCCCAGACCAGGGCCTGCAGTTTTCTCAAATGCTAGTGCGAGATGAGGAGCCATTGGCCAATATTGACCAGGTGAGCATGAGTTGTTTGGGATAGCTTTTTATGGCTTTGTATAATTGTCAATAAGATTCCTTTTTATTTGTTTTTCTCTTACCAGTGTCTTCCAGTCTAAAAAAATCTGATGTATTTTGTCTTCTATTCTTTTATTATTTGAATACTGTCACTTACCTTTGTTTTGAAGTATTTTAGAGGATTCATCTGTCAGGTTGTGAGAATGTTATTTCTTTTGTGTGGTGGTTGGTGGTGGGGAGTGAGGATGTCATTTTAAAACGGTAGCCCCACTTCATTATCCTCTGCTGACTAAGGCCACCTGAACTCTCTCTGTGTACTGGTTACGGTAAGTGCTCTCAGGTCTGTAGACTTTCATCCTGTGGGTGTTTGGCTCATCTGGAGTTAGGTGAACATGAGACCATTATTTTAGCATAACACACTTAGTGTGTAGACATAAACACATGTCAAGTTACCTTCAGTAAACTGGGTAAAATGGGCTCTGGGTAATACAAAGAGAGATGTAACAAAGGTTGAAGCAAGGCAAAACCAACAGCTTGTATAGATGTAAGTGCATTCATACTGGGTTGATACATAGTGGAATTTGCAGGTAGTTTGGAGATCATGTTGAAAGGGTTTGAGCCAAATTTACATAGATACCAAGGGGAAAGAAGACTCCAGATTACATCTGGTTTATATTTCATATTTCTAAAGTATTTTTAATATAAACTTTCTCCTGTACTTTAAATATGGAAACAGTTACACAATCAGTAACTTCATTACCTATATATCACTTCTTACTAAGTCTTATTCTTTAACTTCTATTTAACTTTAATGATCGATGTCTAAGTCAGTGTTTGCAGTTTCCTAACTGTGCCTGAATAATGAGAGTATAAGGGCTAGACACCAGGTATTGACTGCCTCTAGGATTTGATTAAGTAACAGATTGTTAAGATTGCTTGAGTCCCTTCAAAGTACTTCCTTTGATTTACTTGAATAAAAATGCCCTGTTGGTGAGGATGATATGGGTGATAATAATTTCACAAAATTACCTAGAAAGTAATGGCTATGAATTACTTGAATTTTGATAATGAGAAAATGCAGGACAACTGGCTGGCTCAGTCAGCAGAGCATGCGACTCCTGATCTCGGGGTTGTGAGTTTGAGCCCCACATTGGGTGTAGAGATTACTAAAAAACTAAAATAAAAACTAAAAAAAAAAAGAGAGAAAATGCAAGGGAAGGAACTAATGGTTGAATTTCTAAATGAGATTCAATTTCAGGAGCTATCTGAATAGGAAAATAAAATAGTTTCCTTTGGATCAATATGTGGCTTTCAATCTGTTTCAGATTGTAGACGTTTTCATGGAAAACAGTTTAATTCAGCAGTGTACCTCCTTCTTGTTGGATGCCTTGAAAAATAATCGCCCAGCTGAGGGGCACCTCCAGACGCGCCTTTTGGAGATGAACCTGATTCACGCACCCCAGGCAAGTGACATTTCTAGGCTCTAACCATAGGACAGAGCACCTGTTTTACTTCTCTGTGGGACTTGCACACCTAAACACAGTGGCTTTGGGCTGGGATGTGCTCATGCCTCAGGGGGCACTCTCCAAGACTTTCCTGCAAGAAAGTTCTAGAATCCATGGTGCAAAACTTTCATAGAGACTTTTGCACCTGGGACATCTTTTCTTTTCGTTTTTCTTTTCTTCATTGTGGTAAAGTGCACATAACAAAATTTACCATTTTAGCCATTTTTTTGAAGTTTTTTTAAAATGTTTATTTATTTTGAGAGAGCGAGAGAGTGAGCACATGAGCAGAAGAGAGAATCCCAAGCAGGTTCCACACTATCAGCTCAGAGCCTGACGTGGGACTTGATCCCACTAACTGTGAGATCATGACCTGAGCCAAAATCAAGAGTCAGATGCTTAACCAACTGAGCCACCCAGGGACCCCTACCATTTTAGCCATTTTTAAGTGCATGATTTAGTGGCCTTAAGTACATTCACAGTATTGCGCAACCATTACCACTGTATATTTCCAGAACTTTTTATAATCATGAACAGAAAATCTGTATCCATTAAGCAGTAACTCCCCATTCCCTCCCCCAGCCCTTGGTAACTCCTGTTTCGCTTACTGTTTCTATGAATTTGCCTATTTTAGATACTTCATATAAGTAGAATCATATGATATTTGTCCTTTTTTCTGGCTTGTTCACTTAGTATATTGTCTTCAGGATTCATCCATGTTGTGACATACATCAGAATTTCATTCCTTTTTATGTCTGAATAATATTCCATCATATGTGTATGCCACATTTTCTGTACCTGTTTATTTGTTGATGACACTGGGTTGCTTTCACCCTGTAACTGTTGCAGATAGAGCTGCTAGGAGTATTGGTGTACAGGTATCAGTTTGAGTTCCTGTGTTCAGCTCTTTGGGGCATACATCCAGAAGTGGAATTGCCAAATTATATGGTAATTCTGTATGTAACTTGTTGCAGTACCACCATACTATATTTCAAGCATTACACCATTTTATATTCCCACCACAGTATATGAGTATTCCAATTTCTTCATATCCTTGCCAACACTTGTTATTTTCTGTGTATGTTTAAAAAATAATAATATCTAGGGGCACCTAGGTGGCTCAGTAGGTTTAGCATCTGACTTCAGCTCAGGTCATTATCTCATGGTTCATGGGTTTGAGCCCCATGTTGGGCTCTCTGCTGACAGCTCAGAGCCTGAAGCCTGCTTTAGATTCTGTGTCTCCCTTTCTGCCCCTTCCCTGCTCATGCTCTGTCTCTCTCTCTCAAAAATAAATAAACATTAAAAAAATAATAATAATAGCTATATGGGGCACCTGGGTGGCTCAGTCAGTTAAGCATCTAACTTTGGCTCAGGTCATGATCTCGTGGCTTGAGAGTTCAAGCCCCACATCAGGCTCTCTGTTGTCAGCGCAGAGCCAGCTTCAGATCATCTGTCCCCCTCCCTCTGCCCCTCCTCCAGTCTAGCTCTTTCTCTCTCTCAAAAATAAATAAGTTGGAAAAAAATAGCTATCCTAAATGAGTGTGAAGTGGTATCTCATTGTGGCAGTGCATTTCTTGACCTGAAAATTGGCGGGAGGGCTGTGATTTAAATCACATGTATATGCCTTTTCTTTTTTTGGTTAATTTTGGATATGTATGCAGGAAAGGAGTTTGAAAAATTCACATCAAGCTGTTAACCACAGTTGTCTGAGTGGACAGGATTGTCATTCACTTTGTTCTTTACTCACTTGTCTTCCGATTTCTTTTTGTTTATAATCATATATTGTTTTTTGATTAGGAAACAATAATTGTTAATTATATTGTTCTGTGATTTCAGGTTATTCAAATCCACAAGTTAGCTGCTGTTGTGTGGGTCATATCCCACCTCTAGGAAACAAAAGTGTTATTAATTTGCTGTTTGCTGTTCTGTTGAACTCTTATGACCAGATGATTATGTGTGATGATAGTTTTTAATAAATGAGCTTGGAAAGGGGTGCCTGGGTGGTTCAGTTGGTTAAGTGTCTGACTCTTTTTTTTTTTTTAATGTTTTTGTTTATTTTTGAAGGAGAGAGAGACAGAGCATGAGCGGGGGAGGAGCAGAGAAAGAGGGAGACCTAGAATTTGAAGCAGACTCTAGGCTCTAAGCTGTCAGCACAGAGCCCAATGTGGGGCTCAAACTCACGAACTGTGAGATCATGACTTGAACCGAAGTCGGATGCTTAACCGACTGAGCCACCCAGGCACCCCAACTGTCTGACTCTTGATTTCAGCTCAGGTTATGATCTCATGGTGAGTTCGAGCCCCCCATTGGGCTCTGCGCTGGAGCACAAAGCTTGCTTGGGATTTCCTCTCTCTCTTCTCTCAAGATAAATAAACTTTAATTAATTAATTAGCAAGCTTTGAAACAGAAACTAAGCACCATTCAGGAACTGAGCAGATAGACCCTAAGAAGAGCCCAAACCCTAAAGAGGGGTAGGCTAAATGGGCACAATGCCCAAAACATTGGGGCAGTTCTCTCTGGATCTCAGAGGCTGGATGATATTTTCTTTCTTGGCCCTTCTGTGTTTTTTGAGTTCTCTAAACTGCACTATTACTATAATAAGGGGGAACCTTTTTTAAAAAAGAGGATAGTAAGGACAAGTCTTAAGGAAACAAAGGGCGGGGGCATCAGATAAGCATCAGATATTACAAAACCCTGCTCTCAGCACTTGGTGTGGATTTCCTCTGCAGAGAGCCCAGAATGTACATTATCCTGGAACAACATGGTATTAGGCTAGGTCTGTGGTCACCATGTACTTGGTTTGTGCTCCATATCCTGGAAGAAATGGGAAAGAGTGTGTGTCTCATCAAGACTAGCTACTTATGGGGCGCCTGGGTGGCGCAGTCGGTTAAGCGTCCGACTTCAGCCAGGTCACGATCTCGCGGTCTGTGAGTTCGAGCCCCGCATCGGGCTCTGGGCTGATGGCTCGGAGCCTGGAGCCTGTTTCCGATTCTGTGTCTCCCTCTCTCTCTGCCCCTCCCCCGTTCATGCTCTGTCTCTCTCTGTCCCAAAAATAAATAAAAAACGTTGAAAAAAAAAATTAAAAAAAAAAAAAAAAAAAAAAAGACTAGCTACTTATTAGATACTGAGAGTCAAGTTTGGTTGTTGACCCACTCATTCTTAGTCCAGAGGTTGCTTATTTAAAGATGATATTAAGCCTCATCAAAATTCTTTCCAGGAGGGTTAGTTGTTTTTCAGACATCCCCACACACACCTAATTCTGCCTTTAACCAAGTGGAGAAATTTTGTGAACACCAGTAGGATTTATTACTTCCAGGTCTAATCGTGACTGTTGCTAGTCCAACAATTGAGCTCATTAAAGAAGGAGGCCTTCGTAGACTCACGCCCTCACATTGACCATGACCTTGCCATAGAAAACTGTACAAATGTGATGGCTGAAAAGTCGGAACAATAGCCTGTACTGATCCCAGTAACATGCTTTAGGGCAAGGCCTCAGCCTTATTATACACATCTGACTCTGCACCTAGGAGGACAGAGCCTTGTTCGAAGAGGCCCAGGTGACTTGGAAGGATGGCTAGGGCTCTGCTCAGAGGTGGGCAAGGATCTAGACCTTGTGAAGCCCTTCTGTTTCATGAGCACTGTTCTGGAGCTGTGTCGTGGGGGTGTTGAGCAGCTGTTCTTAAAAAGTTATTGCCACTGTTCAGTTTTTCTTCCTGACGTCACCATTTCATAGGTTGCAGATGCCATTCTTGGAAATCAGATGTTTACTCATTATGATCGGGCCCACATCGCCCAGCTCTGTGAAAAGGCAGGCCTCCTGCAGCGTGCGCTGGAGCACTACACTGACTTATATGACATCAAGAGGGCTGTGGTCCACACTCACCTCCTCAATCCCGAGGTATGGTGCACCCTTGGGGCACTCCTGTTGTGATTGGCACACATCTGTCATTAGGGTCACATGCTCCTGAAATTTCCTGTGTCCATGGTTGTGGGACTGTGGCATGTGTATTCCCTGTGCATGAGCCTCATCACTACTATACACAGTTTTCATTCAACCCACACACAAGCTTCACTTGCTCACCCATGCATCCGGACCCACGTTACCTCTTTCTTTCCATTTTCTACCTTTGACTTAGCCTAATAGAGAAAACCTATTAACATTGACAGCTCTAGCAGGATTGTCTGAAACTATTAGCAGAAGCTAATAGGTATTACATTTACATTTACAGAATAAGTTTTAGTATCACCTGTGGGGTTTTGCAGGGTGTGTGACAGCTTGATGACTATTAAGGTTAGTTATCCTGAGTTTACTCCCAGCTCTTACTTTTTTACCACAGTCCTTTTAAGTGAAAATTCTTTATATTTTTGACATTCAGTGGGAAAAATTGATCCAGTTATTTTGCCAGTGTTGGAAACATCTAGGATGGTACTTAGTTGTGGATTAACTCTTCCTTGCTTCCTAGTGGCTCATCAGCTTCTTTGGCTCCTTGTCAGTGGAGGATTCTTTGGCGTGTCTGCATGCTTTGCTGTCTGCCAGCATCAGACAGAACCTTCAGCTGTGTGTGCAGGTAGCCTCCAAGTACCATGAGCAGCTGGGCACACAGTCCCTGGTGGAGCTCTTTGAATCCTTCAAGAGTTACGAAGGTAAACTTCACACCCTCCAGCCGACTGCACCTTCTGCTCAGGTGTTGGTGTCTGCCTGCCCAGCCTCACAGACTTCCTTCAAGCCAAGCCAATGTATTGGTCAATGGCAGAAGATTTCTGCTGTCTAGTGTGTTACCCAGCTTAGGTAGCTTTTTTGGCATTTGCAAAGGAAGCATTTAGTTGGTTGGCATTGGGGTGGGGACACTTAGAATCCCCCTTGTGTCCCTGGAGCCTCTGTAGAACTGAGCATCTGTCACACAGTCTGCTGTAGAGTTCACCAATAAGCCTGAGCCGGTGGCACTAGAGTGCATGGTTCTGAGGGGTGGCCCCTTTGGCTTCCCCTGAGTAACAGTCCCATGGTGGCTGAGCAATGTGTGGCTGCTAGGCTGGCTGGCCTGATTGTGGTTGGCTTACTTTGCCCTCTTGTGGGCATCACACCAAGAATTTGCTGGTAGGAGGATGGCTTTCCCAGATGAGGGTCTCTTGGGGGCAGGCTGGGGCAGCGATAGAAGCAGAGCATTTGTCCAGTGAGGTGTTAAGCCACTGCCCTGTGCCCAGTGAGGTTGGGATGTTAGAGGAGTGAAGCTGCCTTCAGGGAGCTGCCCTTGTCACAAGACACCATTGCAGGAAAGGCTGCAGCAGGAATTAGGTTGCACTGGGCGGGGAGATGGCAATAGAGTAAGGTTAGTGGGAACTGTCTGCCTTCAGGGTTCTGGTTCCTTCCTCAGGTTATAACCGATGACCTCCTCCTCAGGGATAGTGGTCTTCTCTGGTGTATCTTGTCCTGCTGTTGTCACCAGTACCTCCTGGCCAGCTCCTGTGACAGTTAGGAGATGGTTAGCTTCTGATGAACAGTGTTGCTCTGTGACTCACCATGCACCCCAGTCCACAGTGGCTCCATGTGTGCCATCAGCTCGGTGTCAGGGAGCAGACTCTGTTTGGAGGCTCCCATTGGAAGCCTCTGCTTTCCTGTCCCTGGCATTTCTTTTTAGAGCAGCAGTCACACAGCCCTCTTAAGTTGCCTATTTGAATTATTCTTGAAGATAACCACCTAGGGTATGCCTGGCGCCCCCCCCCCCAGATGGATTCCATATACACATAGTATTTCACACAAGAACATCCCTCCCAAATTTGATGGAAATCTGACCAGCTATTTGGAGGAGATGCCAAAGCAAAAGAACTTCACATAGATTTTGTAAGTTGTGAGTGGGTAATGGGTGCTGGGAGACTGAAGCACTGTTGTTGTGGGCTGGGCTGCCAAGGGAAAGTGGCCTGTGACTGTGGAGAAGGCAGGTGGATATTATGAGGGCGTAAGATGGAACAGTCTCTCTTTGTAGGCCTCTTCTACTTCCTGGGCTCAATTGTGAACTTCAGCCAAGATCCAGATGTGCACTTGAAATACATTCAGGCTGCCTGTAAGACAGGACAGATCAAGGAGGTGGAGAGGATATGCCGGGAGAGTAATTGCTACAACCCAGAGCGGGTGAAGAATTTTCTGAAGGTGAGTGTGTCCTGGCATTGCCTCCTTCCTTGAGCAAACCATCAGCCAGCTGCCCAAGAGTTGGAAAGCTGGCTTTGTCTCTACCAGTGTTCCCTGGATCCTTAGTGCAGAGCTCTACTTTGGCCTAAAATTCTTATAGGAGTCCACTGTTAATTTTATAGCCCTTGAGGCTGTACTCTTAATTATCTGTTGTGTGAATAGAGGGAGTTAGTTTATCGATGCATTATGTTTCAGCAACATCCCAACTGTGCCCCTGTTAATTAGGTTGGGAAAGTCTACAGAAACAAATAAGCTACTCAGTGCTAGTGGCATAAAAAGCAAGAAGTATATTTCTTCCTGATGCACAGATTGGGGTGGGTGTAGAGGTAAGTGGGTGGCTTTCCCACCACCTTTCAAGGACTAGGCTGATGGCTGTTTTGCCATCTTCAGCCTACAACCTTGAGAGTTGCCTTCCTAGTCAACTGGAAGGAAAGAAAATTCAGAGAAGCTGGTATAGGTGGTTTTTAAAAAAATTTTTTTAATGTTTATTTTTGAGACAGAGAGAGACAGAGCACGAATGGGGGAGGGTCAGAGAGAGAGGGAAACACAGAATCCAAAGCAGGCTCCAGGCTCGGAGCTGTCAGCACAGCCAGACGCGGGGCTTGAACTCACAGACCGTGAGATCATGACCTGAGCCGAAGTCCGATGCTCAACTGAGTGAGCCACCCAGGCGCCCCTGGCATAGGTGGTTTTTATGGGTGAGGCTGCAGGTGGCATGTGCCATTTCAATTCTCATTCCACTGGAGGAAACATATGGCCACGCCCAGAACTGCAAGGGTGCAAGAGAACCTGAGAAGTGTCATGTAGGTATGGCCAAATGAGGGGAGGCATTATTGTGGTGGACTGCAGGGTAGGCAACAGCGCCCTGCACAGGCAGCCGATGTTCCATAGAGTATGGCTGCTTGTCCAGAAAGGCAGCCCTTACCGGCAAGTGTTCTCAAAAGTGGTCCTTTTTCTGGTGCCTGGTCTGGGTCAGATTTATACATAATGAGTGAGCTGCTTGTCTTAACCCAAAAGGTAATGGCTTTTGGACTAATTTGGAATGTTATTGCCAAATTTAGCAGAGCTCTTTTCTTCTTTAACCAAATAGTACTGTCTTTCTGTTACTTGTTTCCCAAGACAAACACCTTATCCCCAAAAGCAAATACATGTACCTTAAAACAACAGCATGTCTAGAACAAAGTCTCACCCTTGAGTCTCCTTGGGGCCACTCTGCTAACAGAAGCAGTGCCATCTCTGTGCTGATTCATGGTCCCTGCAATCTAGCTCTGTGGGGTCTTCACTGCCTGCCTTGTTCTGTGCTTTTCATTACACAGGAGGCCAAGCTCACAGACCAGCTTCCTCTCATCATCGTGTGTGATCGGTTTGATTTTGTACATGACCTTGTCCTGTACTTATACCGCAACAACCTGCAGAAGTACATCGAAATCTACGTTCAGAAGGTACTGCTGGGACCATCACTGCCGGCTCCCAGGTGACACCCGGCTGCCTTTGTGCCTTGGTTGCTGGTAATAGTCTATACCTGAGAGGCTGCCTCTGACCCCTGAATGTATCTGAGACTGGTGGTATCTAAGCTTGGGCTGCCATAGCAGAATACCACAGACTGGGTGGCTTAAGCAATAGATATTTATTGCTAACAATTCTAGAATATAGACATCCAAGATCAAGGTGCTGACCCTACCACCTTGGGTTGGTTCTTCCTGAGACCACTCTCCTTGGCTTACAAATGGCCAGCTTCTCACTGTGTTTTTTATATGGCCTTTTCTCTGATTAGGGCCCTACCGTTTGACCTTACTGAACCATAATTATCTCCTTCCAGGCCATTCTTCCAATACAGTCACATTAGGGACTAGAGCTTCACAGTTTGCATTCCATCTACCACAGGAGCTCTTTCAGACAGCCACGTTGTCCAAATCTTTGGGGACTTGTAGCAGTGACCTGTGCCTGCAGCACTGAAGTCACCACCTTGACCATTCTAGGTCAACCCTAGCCGGATCCCTGCTGTGGTTGGAGGGCTGCTTGATGTGGATTGTTCTGAGGAAGTAATTAAAAACTTAATCATGGTGGTGAGAGGACAGTTTTCCACTGATGAGCTGGTGGCTGAAGTAGAAAAAAGAAACAGGTAAGGGATCCTAGCTCGGTATCTTCTCTTGCCCCTGGGTTCTAGTGTTTGTGGTTAAGCCTATGACTGATTTCCTGAGAGCCCTTTTCAGTTAGCCTCCAGGCCCCAAGACTGACTGTCTCTGTAGCTGGTCTTTCTTGTAACAAATCTTAGATCCAGTAGTGAGTTACTTGCTATTGGTATTGCAGATCTTTGGGAAAAACTTAACAATTGAAATCAGTTTGGAACTCAAGTCTGTTTTGGTCCCTAGAACAACCTGAAGTTAATGGAATGAGATTTTTGTTTGTTTCTAGAAGCAACCTTCACAGTTCAGGGTCTGCCCTGGAGGTTTTGAATGTTAGTTTTGAGACGCTTACGGTGTTCTTCCTTCTTTCAAAGGCTAAAGCTGCTTCTTCCCTGGCTGGAGTCCCGGAGTCACGAAGGCTGTGAAGAGCCTGCCACTCACAATGCTCTTGCCAAGATCTACATCGACAGCAACAACAGCCCCGAGCGCTTCCTGAGAGAAAATGCTTACTATGACAGCCGCGTGGTGGGCCGCTACTGTGAGAAGCGGGACCCACATCTGGCCTGCGTTGCCTATGAGCGGGGGCAGTGTGACCTTGAGCTTATCAAGGTGGGCAGCAGATAGACTTAACTGCCAGGTTTTGCTCTGGCTTCAAATGCAGGCTCTGTGGGGGCTCATGAGGGCCTCCTCTGAGCCCCACAATTGCAGGTCATTTGTTACATTTCTATTAACAACTTGGTTTCTTTTTAATTCAGATGCCTTGTTTGCTACCTGCTTATGCCCTGTTTGTATATTGTACTTATAGGTGTGGCTGGCCCTGAGTCTGACCTGTCAGCCTTCTGCTGCAGTCCTCCTTGTTACCTAATGTCCTGAGGGCAGAATTCAACCTGTTAGCCTGACTCAGGAGGTCCTCTGTGAACTGCAACCCTGTCCTCGCCAGTCTGACTGCCTCCCCTCTTGCCTTTCTATCCTGGATGCCTCTGTCCCATTTGCCCTTGCACTACCTGCTCTTCTTTTTAGGGCAGCTTCTTACACGTGCCCTCACCAACTCTTCCCAACCTCAGAGCTCTTTCTGGCCCCTCTTTGGAACAACCCCCCAGGTCTACTTTCCTCAGTCCTGGCTTGCATCTACATGTATTCAGTTAGTTAAGTATCAAATAGTGACCTAAAACTCCAGAAATCTCATGTAGGTGTACCCAATGTTTGTTTGACTGTAAGATCCATAGGCAGTTGGTCTGTTTGCCCTGAGCATCTCAGAATATCTGACAACATGGTAGAAACTCAGCAACTAGGGAAGGAGAGTCAAGCATACAGAGCCAAAACTCAAGAGCAGTGCAACAGTTTCTCATCCTGCTCTGGCTTTTGACACTGGCCATCCAAGTGGCAGGCTGGGTTAACATAGCACCTGCCTCGAGGGAGCAGGTTTGTGTGAAGTTGGGACTTTAGTTTGATACCATAAGCCACATTTTGGCTGAATTTACCACCTTTTTATTAAAGCTCAGTTCAGTGACCTCTCAGGGATCTTTGCACCCATCTGTCCTATCTGGTGATATACAGTAGACATCGCCTTTTAGTAAGGCAGAATTCAGACAAGAAAAAAAATGTTCATTAAGGTCTGATGTATCAGAAGGAGAAGTAAGATTTTAGTGCAGGCCAGAGTAGGCCTGCTCTTGGCCTCATGCCATGCATGTGTGAACAGCCTGTGGACACACACGCAGTGTGTGGACACACACACTTAGCCTTGTGCCTGGCATCTGGTACCCAGCCAGTCTGATTCCCACCAGGCCTTAGCAAGTGTCTCACACATTGAAATGTTCCAGTGGTGTTTGGTTTCTTGGAGATGTATTAGAGCACTAAAATAAGGGTCTCAAGTTCGATCAATGAAAGCATATTTTAAAGTTTATAGGCCTTGGGATGCCTGAGTGGCTCAGTCGGTTAAGTATCCAACTCATGATTTTGGCTCCGGTCATGATCCCAGGGTTGTGAGATGAAGCTCCATGTCAGGCTCTGTGCTAAGTGTGGAGTCTGCTTAGGATTCTCTCTCTCCCTCTACCCCTCTCCCCAACTTGTGCATGTGTGCACTCTCTCTCTCTCTCCCCCCTCCCTCTCCCTCTAAAAATAAAAAAAGAAAGTTTATAGGCCTTAAAATACTGTAGCATATATGCTGTTTTATATCAGTTCTGGGCTATTCTGATAACACTTTAGAGATGGTGACTATTTAAATTTAAATTAGCTAAAAATTAAAAACTTAGTTTCTCTTTCCTACACTGCATTCCGTAGCATAGACCTAGAACATTTTTATTGTCTCAGAAAGTTCTGGGCAGCACCACTTTAGGGCAACAGGTTGATGTTGAGAGGAGCTGCCACACACCCATACCCACTCTTAAGTTGTTGTAAACTGAGAAACTCATGTTTTGAGGTAACATATTGCTCTGAGGAGTTCATTGTCACCCCTTTGGGATGCTGCTCATCCTGTGTCGAAGTCCTATTACTCGCTTGGGTTCCAACTGACACCAAACAAGTGTCAGGGACAGAGGGAACTGACTGGAGTGGGTCCCCCACATAATGTCCATTGGTTGGCTGTTTGCGTTACACACACTAGTATGCTCATTTCAGGTCTGCAATGAGAATTCTCTGTTCAAAAGTGAGGCCCGTTACCTGGTGCGCAGGAAAGATCCAGAGCTCTGGGCTCATGTCCTTGAGGAGACCAACCCTTCCAGGCGACAGCTGATTGACCAGGTGAGGAATGGAAATGGGAGTGTATATATGCATGCCTGTGTTTTGCCTTCTCATTATCATGTGGCCAAAGTGACTAGTTGTGACGTTATGTCTGAAACATCTTTAGATGCATGACCAGACAATCTTGTGAATCTTCTCTGGAGTTGTTCATTGATTAGAGTAGAGTTGGCCCTGATCTCCAAAGCGGGAATGTGCTGCCCCAGTAAAAGGAATATCTAATGGCATGACTGCATGCTGGATCCTTAGTATTTTTTTAGCTCAGTCCCCATTGACACAAGATAAGTGGCTCTCAAGATTGTCTCAGCTAGATCTGCCTTTGTTGAGGAACCCCTGCACCCTTGTGACCATCCAGCACCTTCTCGGAGCTGGGGCACAATGCCAAGGCCAGGGCTCTTCCTGGGTGCAGCCTGGCAGGCTTCACTGGGCTTCCTGAAGCTTCGGGTAGCAGATGGTACTTCACCATCCTCACCGTCTGCTGGGCACACTTTTTGGAAGTGGGCTAAGATCAAAGTAGGAACAATATCCTGGTCCCAACAAGTGGGCTCCAGTCCTGAGTGGATCAGCTAAAGTGTCCCGACTCCTTTGTATGCATTACCAACCACTAGGTACACTTGTTGGGCTTCACCTGTATCTCCACTAAATTCACCTTCTTGTTTTCTGTCCACTGTTCCTCATGTCTGTGCCATTATCCTTTTCTTAATTAACTTTATTTTGGAACGCTTTTAGATGGATAGAAGCCTGTGTTATTTTGGATCTTATTATATCAACTTTGGACTTACCCATCTCTCAGATTCATCGAGACTTGACAAAGACATTGAGCAGCAAAGGGCCTGGGACAGAGTAGGTTTAGATTCTGCTAGAGATCTACAAATTTGCAGACAACAGGTATTTCTCCAGGTGTTGACCTGGCATGTCTTGTAGGTTATGTTGCATTGGCACAGGGATGAGCAGATTTAACACTGCACTGAACTGAAGCCAGCAGGTACCTTTTGGTCTCCCTGTGTCTGTGAAGCTGCTGGTGCTCTCATTATATCTGCTGTGACTGAATATTCATAGCCGCCTCCTGGAGGCATTCACCTACTGTGCCTCTCTAATTAGAGGGACCACATGATGGCAGTGGCAGACTGCTTTTAGGTCTGTAGTAGAAGCTTATTATGGAAAGTTTACTTAGAAAAAGCAACTTCCTGAGGTAACTTAGGTTAGGCATCCTGTTGACTCAAATAGATGGTAAAAATATATTTTTGCCCTTAAAACAACCAGTGTGTATTTAAAGTACTCTTAAGGTTTTTAAGAATGGGCAGATACCATGATGGCAGGAAATGGTACTTCCTACTCTGGATGAATTCTGTGTGCTGTCACACTTCTCTTTTCCCTCAAGTATACCCTTTTAATTATCTCTCTGATAGCCCCTTTTCTCAAACAACTCTGCATAACTGTTAGGATTATTATAAACTCCTCAGAAGAACTTTTGTATTTTATGGTGCCATTTAGTATACAGTGGCCACTTGCAAGGTGAACTGGGCTGACTTTGATTCTGGTTCCATTGCAGCCCTCCTGTTTGCAGGGTGAAAGTTTATGGCCAGAGATGTCATATTAGCTGTGTCATACCTTCTCTGAGCTGTCTGTTCTCTCTCATTAATGCATTGCTATTCCCTACCCCTGATGAACACCAGAAACTTGGCAAAACTGATCCCGAAGTCACCAAAGGCCCCTGGCACAAAACACAAGGAGAACAAGCTGGCCATCTAGCCTGCTGTTATTTGGGAAGTATACTCTTTAGAAAAATGTCTTTTCAGGGCACCTTGGTGGCTCAGTCATTTAAGCGTCTGACTAGATTTCAGCTCAGTTCATGATCTCATCGTTCATGAGTTGGAGCCCCACATCGGGCTCTGTGCTAAGAGCGCGGAGCCTGCTTAGGATTCTCTTACCCCCTCTCTCTGCCCTTCCCCTGCTCATGCTCTCTCTCCCTCAAAATAAATAAATAAACATTAAAAGGAAAAAAAAAGAAAGAAAGAAACGTCTTTTCCCCCAGTTGTGAGTTTTCTTGTAGGTGAGACACCCATAATTGGATGAGGGGTGTATGGCCAGGCTTTTGTCAGTCTTTCTCTAAGGGCGTGCTTCTGAGGGCTCTGTAGTGCAGGGTACATTCTACTTCATGCCTGGAAGTGGGCTGGACCTCAGCAGTGTGGTGCTCTAGGCTAGCAAGACCTTCATTAGAATGGTGTCTTCACGGGCGCCTGGGTGGCTCATGGCTCAGTCAGTTGAGCATCAGACTTAGGAGGTTATGATCTTGTGGTTCGGGAATTCAAGCCCTTCGTAGGGCTCACTGCTGTCAGTGCAGAGTCTGCTTCTGGCTCTCTGTCCCCCTCTCTCTGCCCCTCCCTCATTTGCACTCTCTCCCTCTCAAAAATAAACAAACATTTAAAAAAGAAAAAAAAAGTACATTTAAAAAAAAAGAGTGGTGTCTTCATTACAGAAATGGAAGCCATTTTGCTATGAACAGTGACCAAAAAAAAAAAAAAAAAACAAACAAACAAAGATGAAAGCAAACATGCATTTCAGCTTCCTATTTAGTGCACTCTTACTGGCTTTGGAGTAAATTTACAGTATGGTCATTGGGGCAGAGATGAGTCTAACCCCAATTAGAGAAAAACTAACTGCCAAAATAAAGCAAACAGAATCCCTGAAACTAATGCCTTTAGACAAGCTTCTCTTTTTGCCTTGAGAAATCTCCTATGTTCTCCTGTGTCTGTTTCAGACTACCATGGAGGTATCCTTCCCTTCTGTTTAACTTCAAGGATAGTCTTGAATTGACTTAACTAACCAAGTTCTTTCAAATGATTTTTAAAACCAGGTGGTACAGACAGCATTGTCAGAAACACAGGATCCTGAAGAGGTCTCAGTCACTGTCAAGGCCTTCATGACAGCTGATCTGCCTAATGAACTGATTGAGCTGCTGGAGAAGATTGTTCTGGATAACTCAGTCTTTAGTGAGCACAGGTGAGGGTATGCTGAGGGTAGCTGCTAACTCAGTCAGATTCAAGCACCTGCCTGATGTTCACTTTTCATTACAGTTTTGTCTCACCTTATCTGCCCAGCCTTATTGGCTGCTCCTCAGACATGTAGCCAGTCTTCTCACTGTGTTCTGTATCTTCAGACCTACCTGTATCTTCTAACCCAACCTAAATCCTGCTTTTTCTAGGATACTGTCCTTCCTCTTGCTGCTCTGGCCTGCATTGTTCTTTAACCTCACTGCTAAGAAAGGGAACTAATATTCATTAGGGGCTACTATGTCCCAAGTATGTTAAACTCTTGAAATCATTAACAAAAGTTTGAAAGCAAATGTCAAGAAAATTAAATCTGAGCATGTATTAGGGAAGATTTGCTGGAGATGTAATGTAGAAGTATGATGAGTAGGAGCTTGGGTAGGAAGAACATTCTAGGCAGAAACAACAGCATGGACAGACACCTTGGAAGTAATAAAATGTGCTTCAGTATGGTCACATCCAGCATTTATCTCCACTTTAAAATTCATTATCAGGGGTGTCTGGACGGCTCAGTTGGTTGAGCGTCCAAGTTCGGCTCAGGTCATGATCTCACAGTTCGTGAGTTCAAGCCCTGCGTAGGGCTCTGTGCTGACAGCTCAGAACCTGGAGCCTGCTTTGGATTCTGTGTCTCCCTCTTTCTCTGTCCCTCCTCTGCTCATGCTCTCTCTCTCTCTCTCAAAAATAAGTAAACATTAAAAAAAAAAGGAGGAAGAAGGGCCTGCCTTGTAACAAGGCTTCAGAGAATTCTGAGATAACATTCCAAGAAATAATGAGCTAATAGTAAAAATATTGAAAAAATGCATAAGGAAACAAGGCTCTATTAGTAAGAACTAGCAATAAAACAGGGTAGACTCAGATCTGCCTAAAGGGACTATGGGTATTGGAATTAACAGGCACAGAATATAAAATTGAATGTAATGTGTTTAAGTACCCAAAAACAATATCAAGCAGATTTTTTTTAATGCCAGATAACTTTGATAAATAAAAATAAATTTACATAGTTGGATTTGAAGTAAACTCTAAATGGGTTTAGTGGCATTAGAGAATAAATGAATGGAAAGATAGATGTGAAGAAATTGCAAGAATGTAGCCAAGACACACAGATGGAAAATGTGAAAGAGTTTAAGAGGTGCACAGGTTAAAGGAAGACCTAATCAGGGCCTCAGAGAGAACAGGGAATGAGACACTGTTTGGAGGGAAAATGATGGAGATTTTAACAGAACTGATAGTTTAGTTCTCAATATCAGGAAGACCAGCAAATCCCAAGGAGGATTAATTTTTTTAAGGGTTTTTTTTTTTTTTTAAGTTATTGTTTTGAGAGAGAGCATGTGAGCAGGGTAGGGCCAGAGAGGTAGGGAGAGAGAGAATCCCAAGCAGGCTCCATGCTGTCAGCACAGAGCCTAGTGTGTGGCTCAAATCCATGAACTTCAAGATCTTGACCTGAGCTGAAACCAAGAGTCGGAAGCTTGACCAACTGAGCCACCCGGGCACCCTAGGAGGATTAATTTTTTAAAACCACCATTACACACATTATAGCAAACTGTGGGACATCAAAAAACAAAAACAAAAACTTTTTTAAGCACCCAGAGAGAAGATAGATTACCTATAAAGAAATATGAATTAGCAGACTTCTGAGCAGCTTCAGTAGAAGCCAAAGGATATGGGATGATATGACTCAGAGTGTATAACATAAGGTTAATGAAAAGTTGGAAATAAAAAAATAAAGGTAGGCAAATGCAAACCTAAAAATTCTGGTATTATACTGACATTGTATGTTAATATACTATGACATTTTATGTTTATATGTATATACTATAAGGTCTTTATTTGTATCATACAAAATAGACTTTAAGGTAAAAACCATTGTTGAAGTAAAAAGAGCCAGTACAGTAGTCCCCCACTTACCCGTGATGTCATGTCCTATGGTTTCAGTGATCATGGTTAACCATGGTCCATCTGAAAGCAGACAGTGTGTCAGAAGTAGAGTAGTAGCCTAACACTGTGTCACAATGCCTACATCATTCACCTCACTTCATCTCATCACCTAGGCATTTTATCATCTTACTTCATCACAAGATGAAGGCTGAGTCCAGTACAATAAGATATTTTGAGAGCAAGAAACCACATTCACTAACTTTCATTTATGATATATTATAATTGTTCTATGTTATTATTAGTTATTGTTGTTAATCTCTTAGTGTGCCTGGGGTTTATAAAATAAAGTTTATCGGGGCGCCTGGGTGGCTCAGTCGGTTGAGCGGCCGACTTCGGCTCAGGTCATGATCTCGCGGTCCGTGAGTTCGAGCCCCGCGTTGGGCTCTGTGCTGACAGCTCAGAGCCTGGAGCCTGTTTCAGATTCTGTATCTCCCTCTCTCTGACCCTCCCCTGTTCGTGCTGTGTCTCTCTCTGTCTCAAAAATAAATAAACGTTAAAAAAAAAAAACTTTATAAAAAAAATAAAAAATAAAAAAATAAAGTTTATCAGGGGCGCCTGGGTAGCTCAGTTGATTAGGTGACCGAGTTCGGTTCAGGTCATGATCTCACAGTTTGTGGGTTCGAGCCCTGCGTTGCGCTCTGTGCTGACAGCTCAGAGCCTGGAGCCTGCTTTGGATTCTGTGTCTCCCCCTTTCTCTGCCCCCTCCCCTGCTCATACTCTGTGTTTCTCAATAATAAATAAACATTAAAAAAATTTTTTTTAATTAAAAAAAAATAAAGTTTATCATAGGTATGTATGTGCAGGAAAAAATAACAAAAAATAGGATTTGGTACTGTTTGTGGTTTCTTTTTTTTTTTTTTTTTTTTTTAACGTTTATTTATTTTTGGGACAGAGAGAGACAGAGCATGAACGGGGGGAGGGGCAGAGAGAGAGAGAGACACAGAATCGGAAGCAGGCTCCAGGCTCCAAGCCATCAACCCAGAGCCTGACGCGGGGCTCGAACTCACGGACCATGAGATCATGACCTGAGCTGAAGTCGGATGCTTAACCGACTGAGCCACCCAGGCGCCCCCTGTTTGTGGTTTCAAACCCCTACTGGGGGATCTTAAAATGTATTACCCACAGATGTGGAGGACTACTGTATAGAATGATGAAATATTCGGTTCACCAGAAAGATAATTCTGAACTTGTATATACCTAATAATAGAGCTTCAAAATATGTCAGGCAAAAAGTGACAAATCTGTAAGAAGACCCAGGCAAATTCACCATATGGGGAGATCTTAACATACCTCTCCAGGTAATTAATAGAACAATTAGCTTAAAAAATGAATATACTAGGGGTGCCTGGATAGCTCAGTCATTAAGCATCTGACTCTTGATCTCAGCTCAGGTCTTGATCTCAGGATTGTGAGTTTGGGCCCTGCGTTGAGGGGCCAAGCTTTTTTAAAAAATGAGTATATTAAGAAGTATACATAAGGGGTTCCTGGGTGGCTCCGTTGGTTAATCATCCAACTCTTGATTTTGGCTCAGGTCAGGGCTCTGCTCTGGCAGTGTGGAGCCTGCTTGGGATTCTCTCTTCCATCTTTCTCTCTGTCTCTACCCTGCTTGGTCTCTCTTTCAAAATAAATGAACTTGAAAAAAGGTTTTTTTAAGTATATATAAAAAATGAGTGTATTAAAAAGTATAGGGGCACTGGGGTGGTTCAGTCGGTTGGGCGTCCGACTTCAGCTCAGGTCATGATCTCGCAGTTTGTGAGTTCGAGCCCCGCGTCAGGCTCTGTGCCGACAGCTCAGAGCCTGGAGCCTGCTTCAGATTCTGTGTCTCCCTCTCTCTCTGCCCCTCCCCTGCTCGTGCTCTCTCTCTGTCTCTCAATAATAAATAAACGTTAAAAAAATTGTTTTTTAAAAAGTATAAAGACAATACTAAATATATTTCTTAAAGTAAATAAAAACAATATAACTAGTGACAGTTAATGTGAATTGTAAGCTTGGGGCACCTGGGTGACTCAGTTGGTTAAAGCATTTAATTTTTGCCCAGGTCATAATCTCACATGGCTCGAGTTCGAGCCATGCATTGGGCTTTCTGCTGTTAGCATAGAAGCTGCTTTGTATCCTCTGTCCCCCTCTCTTTCTGTCCCTCCCCTGCTCATTCTCTCTCTCAAATAAACTTTTTTTCTAAATGTGAATTATTGGAGCGCCTGGGTGGCTCAGTGGGTTAAGCGTCCGACTTTGGCTTAGGTCATGATCTCAAGGTTCATGGGTTCAAGCCCCGTGTCAGGCTCTGCGCTGACAGCTAAGAGCCTGGAACCTGAGCTCTGTGTCTCCCTCTCTCTCTGCCCCTCCCCTGCTTGTGCTCTGTCTCTGTCTCTGTCTCTCAAAAATAAATAAACATTAAAAAAAGATTTTTTTTTTAAATCAAAAAATTAAAAATTAAAAATAAAATAAAAATATGAATTATAAGCTTACTGGAATGAATTTACATATATTCAACAAGTAGACATGGTTACTAAAGAAAATCAGAAGACAAATAAATGAAAGAGCAAACTTCTACAATCTGTCCACTCAGCCATTATAAACAACTTGATGTAAATTCATGAATGATCACATCATCTTGAAAGACATTAGTTTTACCCACATCACTCAAATTCATTGCAATACCCTAAAACACTCTATTTGTTTACTTATGAAACTTGACAGGAAGATTTTAAATTTTAAATCAGGGGTGCCTGGATGGCTCAGTCAGTTAAGCATCCAACTCTTGGTTTCAGTTCAGTTCATGACCTCGCGGTTCCTGAGTTTGAACTCTGCATCAGGCTCTGTGTTGACAGTGTGGAGCTTGCTTGGAATTCTCTATCTCCTTCTCTCTCTGCCCCTTCCTCTCTCTCTCTCTGTCTCTCACCCGGGGCGCCTGGGTGGCGCAGTCGGTTAAGCGTCACCCTCCCTCTCAAAATTAAATAAATAACATTTAAAATTTTTCAAAAAAACTAAATTTTAAATCAAAAAGATAAAAGGCCAAGAATAGTGAAGATGCTGCTAACACAAATAATAGATCACCCAAGATGTGAGAGTAGGTTTTGGGATGACAAGGTACTTACTCTGATCTAGAATAATTACAAAATTTAAGACATGGTGGTTTGTGCAAGGAATAGAAAAACGGACCATAACAGTAGAGCAAAGAACCCTAAAATATGCCCACACATATGTAAAAAACTTAACTTGTAACATCTGGCTATGCAGATAGAAGTAATAGACTTTTCAGTAAATAATGTTGGGACAATTGATTACCCATGTGGGTGAAAGTTAAAATTGGACCCCTATCCTATACTCTGTAAAGATTTAAATATAAAAGTTAAAACTATAATGTTTTTAGAGTTTACGTTTAAAAGAAGAATATATTTGTGGCCTAATGAATGCTTAAGTCAGTTGCAAAAATATATAGACCATTTGTGAAAAACTTGCAAAATAGGACTATGTTAAACTTAAGAACTTTATCATACTAAGATGAGAAAAAGGGAAGCTACAAGCAGAGATGACATTTGCAACATACAGAACCAACAGAAACTAGCATGGAGAACATACAATAAAAGAAAAACTCCTGATAACAACCTGATAGAAAACTCAGCAAAGCACTTGAATGGTCCTTCAGCAAGAGGAGAGATAGCCCCGTGAGTCTAAGGCAGGACTGCAGCCTCATCAATCATCAAGGAAACACAGTCTGGCCGCTGTGTACTGCCCCTTTCCTCCTGCAGAGCAGTGGGGATCTAGCTCTCCTAATCAGCCTTGATGAGAATGTCGAGCAGCTGGGCCTCTTATATGCCCTGTTGGGAATGTTTTGTTCCTCTTGGAAAGCAGTACATGTTAGAAGGTGTTTCCACTCCTGGTTCTGAACCCTGAAGAAACTCAGCTCACATGTATCAGGAGACATATGCAAGAATGCACAAAACAGCACAGTTTCCAGTAGCAAAGATCTCAGAGCAGTCCAGATACCCATCAGTAAAAGGGCTGTGGTACTGTCATACAGTGGAGTACCTTGTCACAGTGGAAATTAATGCTTATCCAACAGCATGGGTGAATCTTGGACCTAATTTTTAATACTTTTTTTCCCTTCTTCCCCGCTTCTTTTTAATTATTATACAGTAAAATTGGCCTTTTGTGAGGATGTACAGTACTAGGAATTTCACACATGCCTAGATTCATGTAAGTAACCACCATAGTTGGGGTACAGAACAGTTCCCTGACTCTGTGAAACTGACTTGTGCAAGCTGCCCTTTACATTTGTAGCTCCTGTACCCCTGACAGTCACCATCTGTCATTTATCACTATCATTCTAGTTTTGCCTTTCCAAGAATGTCATGTAAAAGGTATCACATACTGTGTAATCTTTTGAGACCTGGCTTCTTTCACACCTTTGAGATGTATCCAAGTTGTTGTGTGCATCAATAGTTTGTTCTCTTTTATTGCTGAATAGTGCTCTGTTGTATGAGTGTACAACAGTTTGCATATCTGCTTGGATATGCAGATCGAAGGACATTTGGATTGCTTTCAGTTTGGGGTGCCTATGAATATAGCTGCTATAAATGTTTGTGACCAGATTTTTGTTTGAACATACCTAGCAGTTGCTGAACCATTTGTTATATGTATGTTTAACTGTTTAAGAAGCTGCTAAACTATTGTTTTCCAGAGTGGCTGTACCATTTTGCATTCCTACCAGCAGTGTGAGAGAATCCTAGTTGCTCTACATCTTCACTAGCACTTGGTATTAATGGTATTTTTAATTTTAGCCATTCTAATAAGTGTATAGCAAGATGTCATTGTGGTTTTAATTTGCATTTCCCTGATGGGTAATGATGTTAAACAATTTTTCTTGTGCTTACCTGCCATCCATATATCCTCTTTGGTGAAGAGTCTCTAAATCTTTCACCTCTTTTTTATTTGGGTTATTTGGTTTTTCAGTGTTAAGTTTTGTTCTTTATTTTTTTTTAATGTTTATTTATTTTTGAGAGAGACAGAGTGTAAGCAGGGAAGGGGCAGGGAGAGAGAGGGAAACAGAATCCAAAGCAGGCCCAGGCTCTGAGCTGTCAGCACAGAGCCTGACGCGGGGCTCAAACTCACAGACCATGAGATCATGACCTGAGCTGAAGTCGGCTGCTCAACCGACTGAGCCACCCAGGCGCCCAAGTTTTGTTCTTTAAACAGTCTGAATTCAAGCCCTTTGTTTTATATGGGATTTGCAAGTATATTTTCCCAGTGTGGAGCTTGTCTTTTTATTCTCCTAATAGCACCATTTGCAGATTAAAAGTTTTCATTTTGATCACGTCCATGTCATAAACTTTTCTCTTATGGTTTGTGTTTTGGTGTTTAGAACTCTGTGCCTAATCCTAGGTCAAAGATTCTTTCTGGATTCCTTCTAAAAGTTTTATAGTTTTACATTTTACCTTTAAATCTATGGTCCGGCATCCAACAATGTATGAAGTTAAGCTTGAGGTTCATTTTTTTACATGTGGATATCCAGTCATTCCAGCATTATTTGTTGGGTCCTTTCTGCATTGAATTCCTTTTGCATCTTTGCCAAAAATCACTTGGCCGTGTAGTGTGATTCCTCCAACTTTATTCTTTTTTTTAATTTAAATTTTAGTTAACATACAGTGCAGTATTGGTTTCAGGAGTATAATTCAGTGATTCATCACTTACATATAAAACCCAGTGCTCCTCACAACAGGTGCCCTCCTTAGTACCCATCACCCTTCTAGCCTATCTCCCACCAGCCTCCCTCCATCAACCCATAGTTTGTTCTTTATCATTAAGAGTCTCTTGTGGTTTGTTTCCCTCTCTTCTCTTTTACCCCCACTTGCCATACGTTCATCTGTTTTGTTTCTTTGATTCTACATATGAGTGAAATCATATGGTATTTGTCTTTCTCTGATTCACTTATTTCACTTAGCATAATACATTCTAGCTCCATCCACATCATTGCAAGTAGCAAGATTTCATTCTTTTTGATGCCTGAGTAATATTCCTCTGTGTGTGTGTGTGTGTGTGTGTGTGTGTGCGCGCGCGCGCACGCGTGCGCTCATGTGTATATAAAAGGTATACGCATACACACACACACACACACACACACACACACACACACACACATAGTACATCTTCTTTATCTATTCATCAGTCAGTGGACATTTGGGCTTTCTTCCTAGTTTGGCTCTTGTTTTGTTTTGTTTTTTTATGAATTTTATTGTCAAATCGGTTTCCATACAACACCCAGGGCTCCTCCCAAATAGGTGCCCTCCTCAATGCCCATCACTCCACATCTGCTAGTTTGGCTATTGTTGATAATGCTGCTATAAACATTGGGGTGCATGTACCCCTTTTGAATGTGTATTTTTGTATCCTTTGGGTACATACCAACTGGTATAATTGCTAGATCATAATGTAATTATATTTTTAGTTTCTTGAAGAACCTCCATGCTTTCTCCAGAGTGCCTGCACCAGTTTGCATTCTCACCAACAGTGCAAGAGAGTTCCCCTTTTTCTACATCCTTGCCAACACCCATTGTTTCTTGTGTTGTTAATTTTAGCCATTCTGACAGGTGTAAAGTAGTGTTTCATTGTGGTTTTAATTTGTGTTTCCCTGTTGATGAGTGATGTTGAGCATCTTTTCATGTGTCTGTTAGCCATCTGGATGTCTTCTTTGGAAAGGTGTCTATTCATGTCTTCTGCCCATTTTTTTAACTGGGTTATTTGTTTTTTGGGTGTTGAGTTTGATGAATTCTTTATAGATTTTGAATACTAACCTTTTATCAGATATGTCACTTCCTGATATCTTCTCCCATTTTGTAGGCTGCATTTTAGTTTTGTTGATTGTTTCCTTCACTGTGCAGAAGCTTTTTAACTTGATAAAGTCCCAATAGTTCATGTTTGCTTTTGTTTCCCTTGCCTTCAGTGATGTGTCTAGTAATAAGTTGCTCTAGCTGAGGTCAAAGAGGTTGCTGCCTGTATTCTCCTCTAAGATTTTGATGGTTTCCTGTCTCACATTTAGGTCTTTCATCCATTTTGAATTTGTTTTTATGTACAGCATAAGAAAGTGGTCCAGTTTCATTCTTCTGCATGTTGCCATCCAGTTTTCCCAACACCATTTGTTGAAAAGACTGTCTTTTTTCCATTGGATATTCTTTCCTGCTTTGTCAAAGACCCAACTTTATTCTTGTTCAAAATTCAGAATTAGCCTTGTCTGTTATTGACAGGGAAACCTCCTGGAATTTTTATTGGAATTGCATGAGATCTATAGACCAGTTTGGGGATGGACAGTTGCTATTTTTACTATGTTTAGTGTGAATACAGTGTGTCTCTCCATTAGATCTTTAACTTTTCTCATCAGCATTTTATATTTTTTAGTATCTAGATCATGTACATGTTTTATTAGATTTATACCTAAATATTTCATGCTTTGGGAGCTATTGTAAATAGGTACAGGGGTTTTTTTTGTTTACAGTTGTACATTGCTGGTATATAGAACCCCAATTAATTTAATGGTTAACCTTGTATCCTGATATGTTGCTAAGCTTACTTATTTGTCCTAGAATTTTTTTTCTTTATAGATTCCTTGGAATTTCTATCAATCATGTTGCCTGCAAATAGGGACAGTTGTATTTCTTCCTTTCTAATCTAGATGCTTTTTATTTATTTTGCTTGCCAAACTGCCTTGACTAGAGCCTCCAGTAGAATGTTGAATAAAAGAGGGGAGAGTGGATATCCTTGTCTTCTTCCTGATCCTAGGGGGAAGCATTTGGTCTCTCACTATTGAGAGCTGTGGATATTTTGTAGATGGCCTTCATCAGATTGAAGAAGTTTCCTTGTATTTCTAGTTTGCTGAGAGTCTTTATCATTACTAGGTGTTGGATTTTGTCACATGCTTTTTCTGAATCAATTAATGATGATCATGCTGTTTTTCTTTTTATGATTCTTAATATGCATTACATTCATTTTTTCCCACATTTTTAATAAGGCAAAAGAAAACAAGTTTTATAAGAATGTATTTAGTATGATTAAAGTTCAAAAACATGAAAAACCACCTATATTGTTTATATACACAATTTATATGGTAGAATTATAAAGAACCACAAAGAACTAATAGAGGCACAGTTCAGGAAAATAGGCATCTGTGAAGTGGGAGCAGAGGCAGCTCCTAGAGAACCCACAGCCGCCCTCCAGTGATTGGGGTGCTCTGATTTCTCCTAGCTGGTACTTTCTCAAGACTTTGGACCACATATACTTCATAAATATTCTAGTGTATCTATTCACCAATCACGTGTATGTATTTTAAATATTTTTTTAAATTTATTTTTAACATTTATTCATTTTTGAGAAACAGAGACAGAGTGTGAATGGGGGAGGAGCAGAGAGAGAGGGAGACACAGAATTCGAAGGAGGCTCCAGGCTCTGAGCTGTCCAGAGCCTGACACGAGGCTCAAACTCACAAATTGCAAGATCATGACCTGAGCTGAAGTCGGACACTTAACCAACTGAGCCACACAGACACCCCTTAAATATTTTTAAATTGGAGGTCTTGTGCTGGTCAACCTTCGAAAGAGTGTTGTATACAGCTTTCATTCCTGTGATACTGTGCTGACCACCCCTTCTTCTCAGGAATCTCCAGAATTTGCTGATCCTGACTGCCATCAAGGCAGATCGTACGCGGGTCATGGAATACATCAGCCGCCTGGACAACTACGATGCCCCAGACATTGCGAACATCGCCGTTAGTAGCGCACTGTATGAGGAGGCCTTCGCCATCTTTCGCAAGTTTGATGTGAATGCATCAGCAATCCAGGTGAGCTGCTGAGTGCTTTCATGTTAAACCCTAGTGCCTTCTGGTTGTCCGATATGTCTCTCAGATTCTTGTGCTCTTTTCTGCTCCTCAACAGTAACCCATCTTCCCAGCCTGTTGGCTTCTTCTCTGTTGGGTGCTCCTGCTGTCTGGCAGTTATCCCCACTTCCTGGTCATTCCCCTAGACTTGGGTACCTGATGCAAGGTTGTGTGGTCAGCCCTGGTGACTGAGGTGTTCTGATTGTCAGGGGCCCTCACATGTGACTGCTGCAGTTCTTCACCCTCTGCTGCCTCAACTCCCTAGAGCAGTCCTGCCAGCCCTCCTGCCCGTTTTCAACCCCACCAAGAGCCCTTCCCTTAACCCTCCTCCCTTTCCTCCCAGTCTGTTGGCCTTTTCTGGTTTTATTTCCAAATGGATTGTAAACCACAGGACAGATCACTTTAGTTGCTGTCTTACCAAAATTCTCTATGTCCTTGCCTCTTCCCTTACCATTTTTCTGTATCTCCTTATGAAATCTCAGATCTATAAGCCCCCCTTTTTGGTTCATACATGGTCTGTGGCCTTGCTGTGAGATCAAATCTATATGGGGTGGGGAGGGGCAACTGCTGTACCCCAGCCCTCCAGACTGTCCTTCAAGCCTGTGTTCTCTTGTTTGTTTGTTTGTTTTTTCATTTAAGTGCAAGTTAGTTAACATATAGCGTAATAATAATTTCAGGAATAGAATTTAGTGGTTCATCACTTACGTGTAACAACCCGTGTTCATCCCAACAAGTGTCCTTCTTAATGCCCCTCACCCCTTTAGCCTTGTGCCCACCCAACACCCTACCAGCAACCCTTAGTTTGTTTTCTGTATTTAAGAATCTCTTACAGTCTGTCTCCCTCTCTGTTTTTATATTATTTTTGCTTCCCTTCCCTTTTGTTCATCTGTTTTGTATCTTAAATTCCATATGAGTAAAATCATATATTTGTCTTTCTCTGACTTATTTCACTTAGCATAATATACTCTAGCTTTACATACGCTGTTGCAAATGGCAAGATTTCATTATTTTTGATCACCAAGTAATATTCCATTGTATGTATGTGTATACCACAACTTCTTTATCCATTCATCAGTCAATGGGCATTTGGTCTCTTTCCCTACTTTGGCTATTGTCCGTAGTGCTGCTATAAACATTGGGGTGCATGTGCCCCTTTGAAACAGCATACCTGTATCCCTTGGATAAATACCTAGTGGTGCAATTGGTGGGTTGTAGGGTAGTTCTATTTTTAATATTTTGAGGAACTTCCGTACTTTTCTCCAGGGTGACTGCACCAGTTTGCATTCCCACCAGCAGTACAAAAGGTTATCTCTTTCTCTGCATCCTTGCCAACACCTGTCATTGCCTGAGTTGTTAATTTTAGCCATTCTGACGGTGTGAAGTGGTCTCTCATCGTGGTTTTGATTTGTATTTCTCTGTTGATGAGTGATGTTGAGCATCTTTTCACATGTCTGTTAGCCATCTGGATATCTTCTTTGGAAAGGTATCTATTCATATCTTTTACCCGTTTCTTCACTGAATTGTTTTTTGGGTGTTGAGTTTGATAAGTTATTTATAGATTTTGGACACTACCCCTTTATTTGATATGTCATTTGCAAATATCTTCTCCCATTGGACCAGCTGCCTTTTAGTTTTGCTGATTGTTTCCTTTGCTGTGCAGAAGATTTTTATCTTAATGAGGTCCCAATAGTTCATTTTTGAAGCCTGTTTTCTGCCTGATGAGCTATCTCACTCCCTATAGTAGCTCTTTGAGCCTTTTTCCACCCTATATGCCCCATTGTACTATCTTACCAGGATCAGGAGGCAACTTCCATATCCTCTTCCTGGCCCAAAAAGCTTAGCTTGGCTGTCCATTTCTTTATGCCTTTTCGTTGGAGTGTCTCTTCTCTGCATGGCATATTCCTCCTATATAATAGATCTTGTCCTTTCCTTCCATTCATCATCTAAGAAATACTTAATGCCCAGTTGCTTTGGACTGAATTGAAATGGTCACGCAGCTTTAGGCAAAATGTAGAACTGAACAAAAATCCATCTGCTCCATGGAGCTGACTGTGTGTTGTGGAGAACGAGAACCCTCTTGTGTAACCCCTAGGTCCTGATTGAGCACATTGGAAACCTAGACCGAGCATACGAGTTTGCGGAGAGATGCAATGAACCTGCTGTGTGGAGTCAGCTGGCCTGCGCCCAGCTCCAGAAAGACTTGGTGAAGGAAGCCATCGACTCCTACATCAGAGCTGACGACCCTTCCTCTTACTTGGAAGTCGTTCAGGCAGCCAGTAGGAGCAGTAAGTTAACCTCTCCCCAGGGCTCTGCTTCTCACTGGTGTGAAGCCTGGCAAGACAAGGATGTCACCCTCCCAGGAATTTGCACATATTATACATCCAGAGATACTGGAGACAATGCTGAATGAAAATTTTTCGAAAGAACCTGAAATAACTGTTAAACTCTGTTAATGACACTAGCTCTTCAGTTGAATGTTAACTAGGTACTAGCTCTTTGGTTGACTAGACAGTTTAAGCACAATGGATAGCATTATCGTGGTAATCTTAAGGTCAGAAACTTAGACCCAGAGCTTCTTCTGGCCTTTGCAGTTGACTGTGGTGCTCACTTCTCCAGGGGCTGGAATAAGCATCCTGTTTCCTGGTGAGGTCTTTACTTGGTGAAATGGAGGTCCCCATCCTCAGGGTCAGCCCCCATGTGGTTCTGCCCTTTGTGTTTCTCCCACCTGGGATGGAGTTCTACTTATCAGGCAAACAAATCCTTCTAGACCTTATCTGGAGCCCAAGCCCTCACTAGAGCAGAGTGGGAATGTAAACGTCTTAGCTGAGGACAGAATGGGAGGAATTGAGCCTCCTGTTTAAATTTAGCAGCTCTGAATTAACCTATTTTTGTTTTCTGTCTTTAGACAATTGGGAAGATCTGGTGAAATTCCTACAGATGGCCAGGAAAAAGGGCCGTGAATCCTATATAGAGACTGAACTTACTTTTGCCCTGGCTAAAACTGGTCGCCTGTCTGAGTTAGAAGATTGTATTAATGGACCCAACAATGCCCACATCCAACAGGTAGGTCATGCCCTGGGGACCATGAACTGCTGCACATAGGTTCAGGGATTTCTCCCTAGAGTGGCTCAAATATGCCACACAGTGAATTAAGTCCTTTATTACTGTCACTGGTATGGGAGTTAAGGCCACTGGCTGTGCACATCAGAATGATTCTCCTAGAGAAGAAAGTGTCAGGACTATGTGCCAGTGTTCTAGCTATTCTTGCTGGAGAGCAAATTGAACTGAGCAATTGGCCAGGTAAAACAGATATGTTGGAAATTAATAGCTTTTCCATATGTCAGCAATTATCAAATAACATAATGGGAAAAATATTTTTTAAAGTCTATTTATTTTAAGAGAGAGAGAGAGCACAAGTCAGGGAGGGGCAGAGAGGGAGAATCCCAATCAGGCACTGACAGTGCAGAGCCTGATGTGGGGGTCGAATTCACAAACCGTGAGATCATGACCTGAACGAAAGTTGGCCATTTAACCAACTGAGCCACGCAGGCACCCCAAAGATATTTTTTAAAAAAATTTTAATGTTTATTTTTTTGAGATAGAGCATGAGCAAGGGAGGGGCAGAGAGAGAGGGAGATGCAGGATCCAAAGCAGTGTCAGGACTGCTGAGGTGTCAGCACAGAGCCCGACGGGGCTCAAACCCACAAACCGTGAAATCATGACCTGAGCTGAAGTCAGATGCTTAACTGACTAAGCACACCCCCCAAGCACCCCAAAAATATTTTTTAAAGTAGGAGTAACATCAGGGAGCCTGGGTGGCTCAGTCGGTTAAGCATCTGACTCTTGATTTCAGCTCAGGTCACGATTTCATGGTTTGTGAGAGCAGCAGAGAACCTGCTTGGGATTCTCTCTCCTTCTGTCTCTGCCCCTTCCCTACTTGTCCTTTCTCTCTCCCTTTCTGTCTCTCTTTCAAAATAAATAAACTTAAAAAAAAATGAATAACACAAAAATGTTTAAACTCAACTTAAGGAAAAATGTTAAATAAAAAAAAGATCTAAAGAACTGTAAAGTCTGCTATTTCCTCAGGTAAAGTGTTACCCCTAGAAAAAGTGATAGAGATGAAGGGATAATGGAATGTATTCTAACCCCTCTTAAAAGAAAACACACACTTTACTGAAATAACACAAAAGTGGACTCTTGATTCTTTAATTCAGAGTAAGAACCAATTAACTGGAAATTAGGTTGGGATTTTAAAAGGGCTTAAAAGTTCATCATGTAATTTTATAGTTAAAATTCCAGATGAAAGGTAAAAGTTGAGAAGTTTTGGGGCACCTGGGTGGCTCAGTCGGTTAAGCATCCAACTTCAGCTCAGGTCATGATCTCACGGTTTGTGGGTTCGAGCTCCACATTGAGCTCTGTGCTGACAGCTCAGAGCCTGGAGCCTGCTTTGGATTCTGTGTCTCTCTCTCCCTCTCTCTCTCTCTGCCCCTCCCTGACTCACGCTCTGTCTCTCTGTCTCAAAAATAAATAAAAATGTTAAAAAAAAAGTTGAGAAGTTTTTTCCTTAAAAAAAGTTTTAAACATTTATTTGAATCTTTGTGTAAGGAAGGAATTTTTAAGAATATAAGCAGTGGAAGAAAGCACAAAGGAAAGTATCAGTTCATCTAATGCATAAAAGTTTTCAATATATGTATATTCCTAATCATGGGCCTCATAGGTCTAGATGTAAAAATAAATCCAAAGAAAGAAGAAAAGGCCCACAGAGCCTTACATATAAATACTTAATTATTGCAGCATGATTTATACTATTAACAATTAAAAGCCAGTGTCCAAAAAAAAATAAGTAAACAACATCCACCAGTGGAATATAATACAGCCATTACAAGTATTTAGAGCCTTGTTTGTGATAGAAAAACCTTTCAAAGTAAGTTCCAGCTGAGTGAAATCCTGCATGTACAATATGATGAACATATCTACCTGCCTAGAAAAATGTCCCAGGTGGTGATAGTGAAGAACTCAGGGTTACGGATTGGGCAGTACTATTCCATTTCCTTTCACTTGCCTGTGTTTGCCAAGTCTTGTTTTAATCGGTGACCATAACTTTTATAATTACCTTTATGATCAGAAAATTAATAAAGGTATTAGAAAATGATACCTTGTCCCCAGCAACATGGATGGAACTGGAAGGTATTAT
Organism: Panthera tigris; assembly: GCF_018350195.1. Taxonomy (NCBI): domain Eukaryota; kingdom Metazoa; phylum Chordata; class Mammalia; order Carnivora; family Felidae; genus Panthera; species Panthera tigris. Next base: position 28,790,432 of record NC_056671.1, read on the forward strand.
GCTGAGTGAAATAAGTCAGTCAGAGAAGGATAGATATCATATGTTTTCACTGATATGTGGGTCTTGAGAAACTGATCAGAAAACCATGGGGGAAGGGAAGGGGAAAAAAATAAATACAAACAGAAAGGGAGGGAGGCGAACCACAGGAGACTATTAAATACAGAGAGTGGTGTGGATGGGTGGATGAGGGATTTGGGGAGAGGGAAAATGGCTGATGGGCACTGAGGAGGGCACTTGTTGGGATGAGCACTGGGTGTTGTATGGAAGCCAATTTGACAAGAAATTATATTCATAAAAAAAAGAAAAAATGAAACCTTGTCCAGAATCTCCCTCTGAATTCATAATAGAATTCTCCTGGCTAGTGAGCCTATTATATATCATAGCCAGAGATGCTGCCCTGGGTCACACAGAAGGTATTTCCCACTGGAAGCTGGCCAGACTGGGAAGCCCAGATGGCTTTTTTTGTTCTTCGCCTCTGTTCATGGCGTCCCTAAGGCCCTGTTCCCTGCCTTCCACAGTCCTCCAAGGTGGGGTCAGTACGCTTCAGCCAGATCCAGCCCACCACCTGTTTTTATGTTTCCCACAGTCTGGCTTCTGGTGACTACATTCCCATGATGTCAATTAACTCATTTTCCCTGGATTGTCTATAAATTGGTAGTAACAACAGTCTTAAAGGATCATACACTTCGACACAACACTTCATTAATCCATCCATTTAACAAACTTTTCTTGAGCATCTGCCATGTGCCAGGGTAGAGACTGTGGATGCAGGTGTGACAATAGTAGTCAGATTTCTCCCTTTGTGGATCTTAAGATCCATTTGAGAAATTTGTGATGTGTTAAATGGTATGTGTTTAGAAGAAAAGTGCAGCAGGGAGGGGGGGTGGGCAGTGTAGAACAGGTGATGTGGTAAGGTGGGCAGTGCCCTTCTAGACAGGTGGCTAGGAAGGTGTCCTGCAGGTGAATTCTTGAGTCTGCATCCCTCTGGGGGAGGAGACCTGAGTGCAGAGAGAACGGCCTGTGCAGGGGTGCTTTGAGTAGTGTTTGCGTGTGTTGCAGGAGCAGAGGTAGTCCAGGTGACTGAGGCAGTACAGTCAAACACAGGCTCACAGTTCAAGCCAAAGAGGGGAGAGGTGGTTTTTTGGCATGACGCGTCGGGACTTGTGGGCCACCAGCAGGATTCTGGATTCCACTCTGGGTGAGACCAGAGGACTCTGAGCAGAGGAGACCATGATCTGGTCTTAAGGGTTAATAGAACTCCTCTGGTTGCTGTCCTGAAAACAGACTGAAGCACAGAGTCAGAGGCAGTGAGAGAGATAAGAGGCTGTTCAGTAGCCCAGGCCAGAATCAATGGCCACTCAGAGAAATGAGTTAAGGTGAGTGACAGAGAGCTGGTGGTAAGCTTGGGTAGCTGGTGGAGTGTGACTGAGAAGGGGAAGTGAGGCAACTATGCCATGTGGGGCATGAGACAGTCCTGGACAGATGGACTTGTGCCTACTGAGGTGGGGGCCATGTAGGAGCCTGCCTTGGGGGCAGTCAGGACTTATGCAGACAAGTTCAATCTCAGCTTCCATGGGCATCTGTCCAACTGGGTACAGGAGTACAATTTCCAAGGAGAGTTTGGGACAAGAGCTATAAATGTAGCAGCCTTCAGTGTGCAGTTGACACTGTGCAGTGGGGAGAGGCTGAGGCCTGAGACCAGGCACCCCAACAGGGAAAAGTTGAGCTGGAAAGTGGCTGGGAGTGGGGACACAAAAGCAAGGGGTTGTACAGGGAAGCAAGTAGGGGTCTGTCAGGGAGAGTGATGGGTAAGCCAGATGCTGTGCATCCTGAGCTGGAGATGCAGCAGCGGTGACCCTGTTAGGGAGTCAGCAAGAGCCTAATTGCAGAAGCCCAAGAGGACAGCATGAAACTGGGAACAACTCTTAAGAAACATCTCTTCTAAGAAATGTGGCTCAGAAGGAAAGAGTAGAAGTAGAATGGTAGCTGATAGCTGGACTCAGATCTCAGTGAAGATTGGTTGGTTTGGTTTGGAGCTGGGGAAAACAACAGTGATTCCTTAAGCTTGTAGGAGTGATTTAGTACAGAGGGAGAAATCTCTGCCAGGGGTTACAGAGGAGAGGGGCTGGGGTCATGTGCACAATGGAGTTGGATTTGGTGGCCAGGTGAGGGCCAAAGATGCAGCTAGGGGAAAGGCTCAGTCCTAGTGCTTATGGAAGGGTTCTTCTGGTTGTGTCTGTCTCCTCAGCTTGAGCTGCTGGATTTGGGGAGGGGAGATAGGAAATGGTGTACAAGGAGTAAGTACCTGGGTTGAGAATTGCTAGTGTTGGGAGCTCCTCTGGGATCACTGTCATAAATTGAAGAGAGCCTGGGCAGCACTTTGGGGTTCAGTTGTTTGAATTTAGCTCTGCAGTCCCAGGTGTGGAGTTGACAGAGAACCACTCTGAATAGGACTGGGGTTTGACTGAGTGAACAAAGCCAAGTATAACCAAGGGAGTGAGGGGAGAGTCACATGGCTTGCCAACAGCTGGCAAGCTGGGAGGAGAGTTGGCAGGGTATAGATGGGAGTGGTGGGGTGCTGGAGGCGGTGAGCTGGAAAGAAAAGGAGGTGGCAGGCAGAGAATGGGTTCTTGTGCTAGGCTTCCCAGGGGTGGCACCTGATAGTAACCCCCTGTTGTCATGAGGAACACAGGTCCTCAGAGCAGAGGTAGTCAAAGAAAGCTAAAGCTGTCTCGAAATGAGGGAGATCTGTGGATGACAGCAAGAACGAGGGCTGGTGTGTGATCCCTGGCAGGCTATTCTCTGGTGGGCAGCTGTTACTGGGGAGGAGGGGACTGGCCTTGAAGCAGCAAGGAGCACAGCTCTGAGGCCAGGCCTACTGGGGTACAGATGTGGGAGATGACAGCCAGTATACACAGGAGCAGGTAGGTGGAGACCACAGGCTCAGTGGCACACTTCCTTCTTCAGAAGTTCTGTGGTGGCCCAGGCTGCTGTGTAATCAGAAAGATACTCATCTTCTTTGAAAACAAAACACCTGTGTTCTTTGAGAACACCCCTGTCACTTAGAAACTTTAAACCAACTCTAGAGAATCTTACCATTTAAGAAGGGCTCAGAAAGCTACTCGGTTGTTCATAGGTTGGAGACCGCTGTTACGAGGAAGGAATGTATGAGGCTGCCAAGCTGCTCTACAGCAGTGTTTCTAACTTTGCCCGCCTGGCTTCCACCCTGGTCCACCTTGGAGAGTATCAGGCAGCCGTGGACAGCAGCCGCAAAGCCAACAGCACCCGGACGTGGAAGGAGGTAAGCATAGGAAGTCTCCAGGAGACCACTAGTCTCCCAGGCCTTCCTGCCTTATCCTTCCATCCTCCACACTCTTGTGCCAGCTGGGATGTGTCTGGATGCCTGCCTTGTCCAGGTAGGATTCTGAGGCTCAGAGACCCTCATAAGCTAGCATTTGTGGTTGAGGCAAAGGCCCTAGAGAACCCTGTGTTCGACCAATCATCTCCCAGAAGTTGTCTTAATAGCATGGAATTATCAGTATGAGAAGTCATATCACAATTTAAAATATTTTTTAAAATCATATGACCTTATTAGTGGTATAATCAATGTAAGTTGGCATTTTGGTCTCTTGTAGTAAATTGGTAGGGCATGTTGTCTTATAGCGAGCTCTCTGATGATATCAGAATCCTCTGTGAGTAGAAAAATGTTTGTAAAGAGAAGTGCAAAAGATTTAGCTTCAATGAATCTCTGAAGTATTACTTAATAAAAGATTAAAACCCACCTAAATGTCCAATATCAAGGGCATGGCTAAATAGTGTACATATTGCAATGCTACCAAAATGAACAGGAGGTTACAGAAGAAGAGGTTTCAAGTATTCTGTGAGAAATGTGTAGTAAGTAGAATGTCAAGTGTAATTCCATTCCGTGAGTATGTGAGAGAGAGATCTGGTGAGTGCTATATAACAAGAAAAATAGTGAGTAACAATTGTGTCTCAGGGTAATGACCAGTTTTTGCTGGGTTATGTGATTTTTTTTTTCTGGGTTTTCTGCCAGCTCTGCCTATAGGTATGAGGTCTTTCTTTAGCCCTTGAAAGAAGAGCAGCTTAAAGGCCCTTTCTGAGTCCTTTTGAGCAGAAGCCCAAGAGGTTCTTCCACTTCTCGGAGCTTGTCATTAAGTGCCCATACTGCAGAATGCCTAAAACAAAAGTTCAGTTTAAAAAATATTTATGAAAGCTCCTCCTGTATAAACAGTACTCAGATCTACTGTGCTCCATTGACAGTTATTCTTGAGCTTTGTAAAACTGTTTTCAAGTCCCAAACCTGAAATTCCAGCTTTGCTTCCCTGTCACCCAGAGAGACCTCCACATCTCAGGGTATAGAAGTAATTCATGATCCCTCTTCTCTCTGGTCTCAAACACCCCCTTGGCCTGCAGATTAAAAATGTCATTATTGTTCCTCCCAGTCTCACACAGCTCACCTTTCAGTTACTTACTTACTCAGAATCTAACTTTAAAAACGCTGTTTGCTGCTATTTCTTCATTTGTAGTTGCATCCCTGGAAGCCAGCTGTTGTGGCACTGTGCCCTTTCTTGGGAACACTCATGCTGTCTGGCCTTCCTTCCGATAGGTATGCTTTGCATGCGTGGATGGGCAGGAGTTCCGCCTTGCACAACTGTGTGGTCTTCACATTGTCATTCACGCAGATGAGCTGGAGGAGCTGATACGCTATTACCAGGTAATTAGTCTCTGGCCAGAAGTGATCTCTACTGGCAGTGGAGATGATTAGTGCGACTTAAATGCTCCAAATAAAGGGACACTCATTCCCTTATCACATCCATGGGTAGGCATACGAAGCACTGTCTCTATGGGAAAGCCTTTTCATGTGCTAGACATAAATCCATATGCTGTCCATAAATCATATTGGTATGTTAGATCTCTTGGACCTCACTGCTGGCTGGTATTTGTGTTTTTAACACAAATGGGGTTTTAACACAAAAGGAGTACGCCCCCTTCTCTTGTGTCCTTGGACCTTCAGAAGCCCAGACAGTGGCTTGCACATGTGGATAACCATTGGGTAACTTGCTGGGAACACTGTGACCCAGTCATGGCAGAGCCACAGCCTATACCCCAGTCGCCCAGAGTGTGTGGCCCACAGAGGGTATGATTATCAGGTGCCATAGAGACAGAGGACATATGACAGTCCAGGGGAGGGAACCCCAGGAGAACTTTGAAGGGTGGGAGCTGTCCGTGTCAGTGTCATAGTTAAGTTTCACTGTCAAGTGGTTGACACACATCAGTGTGTTTGGGGCCTGGGCCTCTGCTTATGGGAGTCCTGGAACTGTGTGGTCATACCTAGTGGGGTCAGCATAGCAGACTAAAGGTTTGATTTTGCTCAGCAGTACTGTTCCCATGGAAGTCAAGCCCCAGCCTCTCTCACTGAGTGGACAATAAGGACTGGAGGGAACTTAGTGAGTCACAGCGTTCAAGGGGCCTGTGAGCTTGTGAGCATGGGTACCACTGGAGTCTAAAATGCCAAGCTAGGGGCGCCTGTGTGGCTCAGTCGGTTAAGCGTCCGACTTCAGCTCAGGTCACGATCTCGTGGTCCGTGAGTTTGAGCCCCGCGTCGGGCTCTGGGCTGGTGGCTTGGAGCCTGGAGCCTGCCTCCGATTCTGTGTCTCCCACTCTCTCTGCCCCTCCCCCGTTCATGCTCTGTCTCTCTCTGTCTCAAAAATAAATAAACTTTAAAAAAATAAAAAATAAAAAAATAAAATAAAATAAAATGCCAAGCTAAGCTTGATGACTTCTTAGTGACATATGCTTTCCTATTCCACAGAAGTTAGAGAAGTAAAACTATAAACAGAGAAAGTAATAAAGCAGTTTGGTGGCTTACAGAATACTTCATTTGTTCAGCAAATGGTGGAGTACCTGCCATGTGCTGGGCATTGTTCTAGATAATGGTATCAGTGTACATAACAGAAAAACCCACATTCAGTTGAATTTACATTCAGTGAGGTTGACAGGCAACAAACGTCATGTTTGGAAGTGATGAGTAACAGCGACAGTGGAGTGCCTGGGTAGAGCTTCATGAAGGGGCCATCAAGGTCATACTAACTGAGAGGCCAAAACTGAATAGAGACCTGGAGAAATTGAGGGGTCTGGTCATGGGGGTATTTGAGTGGAAGGGTCAGCAGCCAGGGCAGAGTCCAGAGGCAGGAATGTGCCAGGTATTTGAGGAAGGGCCCTGGGGGACACAGATCATCATGAAGGACTCACAGCAGGACATAGGACCTGAAGGTAAGGGGCCATTCTGGCTTGCATGTTGAGAATAGACTTTTCCTGGGGCAGGGAGAAAGGGGGAGGGGGCAGGTGGCAGCCGGGAGAACACTGGGGCAGGTGATGTGGGGTTAGAAGTGCTCAGGCGATCAGGTTTGGGGGGTGTTTTAAGTGTGCAGCCAAATTGATATGTTAGTGGATTGTGTGTGGGTGAGAGAGAAAAGTCCAGGATGACTCCATTTATTTCAGGCCTGAACAACTAGAGATAGAGTTCTCACCAGTGGACATGGGGAAGACTAAAGGCAGAGGCTGGTGGAAGGGAAGGACAGGGATTAAGTTTTGGACATACCAAGTTTGAACTGCCAATCAGATGTTCATATAGAGGTGCCAGAGGTGGGAGATGGAAACAGGGCCTGGTATTTAGAGAAGAAACCCAGCTAGAGAAATGAAATAGGACACACAGATGGCACACAGATGGGACATAAAGACACACAACTAAGTGAGGTCATGAGGGGTGATAGCAGATAAAGAAGAGCAGAAAGCGAGTCCAGGGCCCTCCAGCATGGGTTGGGATAAAGTAAGAAGAAGCTCCAGAGAACAAGGCATCTGAGTAGCTGTGCACAGGAGGGAGGGACAGTTAGCCAGACAGGGTCCTGCTGAGGAACTTGCTACAAAAGGGAGTAGAAAAATGGGATGGCACTGGTAGGGACCATGGGGTTAAAAAAGATTATTTCTGGATGGGAGAATTAGCAGGATGTTTGCTAAAGGCAAGCTGTGGAGGGAGAAGCTGATGCCAAGAGAAAAGAAGACCGTTGCTGGCCCAGCAGCCCCAGTAGGTGGCAGGAGCTGGGGCCTGGGTTCCAGGCTGGCTGGATCCTAAGCAGGAACACAAACAGGTACAGATGCTAATAGGGTCAACATAAGCTTTTGCTTCTGATGGCTTCCATTTCTCAGTGAAGCAGGAACAAGGTTATCCACAGAGTGAAGACAGGGAGTGAGGAGGGTGTGAAATAGCCCTCTGGGGATGACCCTTGAGGTTTTCTGGCATTAATGTGATGGGAACCAGTCAGACTGAGCTCAGGCATGTTGGCAGGCTGGAACCAGAGTGTATAACTGAGAGGGAGCAAGGCTGGCCACCCCAGGTGCATTTACCCCTACCCCAAGCATATCTCTTGGTCTGTCAGGATCGGGGCTACTTTGAGGAACTGATCTCCCTGCTGGAGGCAGCCCTGGGCCTGGAGCGGGCCCACATGGGCATGTTCACAGAACTGGCCATCCTCTACTCCAAATTCAAGCCTCAGAAGATGCCAGAGCACCTGGAGCTCTTCTGGTCCCGAGTCAACATCCCAAAGGTAATCTAGCCATCCTCGGGGTTCTAGCTGCCATGTGCATGTGTGGCACAAGCCTAACCCATGGCTGTCCTTGCAGGTGCTGAGAGCTGCCGAGCAGGCGCACCTCTGGGCAGAGCTGGTGTTCCTCTATGACAAGTACGAAGAGTACGATAATGCCGTCCTTACCATGATCAATCACCCTACTGATGCCTGGAGGGAAGGGCAATTCAAGGATGTCATTGCCAAGGTAAGAGAGTGCCCAAGCATCCGCTCCTGCCTGCTGTTGCCCAGCCTGTCCTGGGGGCAGGTGGGCCAAATGCCAGTGTGTGTGCCTCAGGGCATGTTGCCATCATCTTGTCAGAGTCTCACTGCCCTCTGTGCAGGTGGTGGTGATTCCATCTGCACAAAGGGAACAGGGAACAGATGCTTAGGGTGCGTAGTGACTGGCCTAGGGCCCCACAGCTAGGCAACAGGCAAGGGGTGAGGTCCAGGACCATTCTCCCCACCCTGCTCTCACACAGGGTCCTGGACAGCCAGACCCTGGCATTTGCTCTTCCTTCTGCCCTCTGGAGGGACTCCCACCTCCAGACCCGGTCTATATCATTTCCTATCATATTGTTTCATATTTTCTACCTTCTGGCATATTTTTTCTTTATATCTCCCCCTCCAAAACTTCCAGCTCCAGAGAACACAGGCTCCTGACAGAGGTGGAGTCATGAGCCCAGATCTACTGGCCTCTGGGTCCCCACTCTTCCTAGGAGCCTCTATCCTCCCATAGTCTAGTCATGCTAAACCAGGGTGCTTGCCAGGCTATTCCACTAGCTGCCAGATACTGTTGGAAGAGGTCAGGTCTGGGGGCATGCACCAAGCGGGCCTCTGCTGTTTTGTTTCTGGGATCAGAGTGGGCCTTGCCTCCAAGCCTCTCCTTCTTTGCGAGCTCTGTGTGTATATTAGAAGCCTAGGAGGTGAAGCTTTCTGTCATCAGTCTCTGGGTCTTTTGCTTTGAGTGTCCTCATTTTGTTCCAGTGGCTTTTCATGAATAACTTGCCCACAGGTCTCCTGTTTGCTGTCTGTCAGTGAAAGATAGCATTCTGACCATGTCTCTGTCGTGTTGCTCCCAAGGTGGGGGCACGGGCTCCTTACATCTGGATCAGAGGGCCATCTGTCTTCTGTTCCACATATGACTGCTGAGTGGAGGTGTGGGTGACAGGTGGGGTACCTACCCAGGTCTCAGCATCTGAGGTCACACACATCAGTGCTATTCAGCATAATCAGTGAGATCACTGGCCATTTGACACACATCCCACCCTGTACAGGGTCTGCAGGTTGCTAATGGAAGGGCAGGCTAATAGAAGAGAAGGCCCTAGCACACATGAATAACATGCTGGAAAACACATACCTGATCAGTTCTAGGTGTGCTTTTCTCACATTAACTTGAATGCTATCAGGGTGCATTTTAAAATTGATGATGTGCCATGGTTGAGGTGGCAGTACTTTTTGTTTCTTAGTGGTGTCTGGAGCGTTGGAGTTGTCCAGGCAGCTGATGTGGCCCATGACCCAAGTGCAATCTACCCTGATGGTGGTCAGGATCAGCAGATTCCTGAAGAGAGATGGAGGTCAGCATGGCGTCTTGGGTCCCAGGTCACATGCTCATGGACGAGACTGTCTTGTGGGAAAACAGTGTTCATGCAGGTGACATCTGAGTTCTGTTCTTAGTACAACACCAGTGCCTCTGCCTGTCTGCCATGTGGGAGACTCCTATGAGCTCAACATGTGGAGGAGAGAAGGAGGTGGAGGACACCAGCAGGCATGGTGGCCTGCCTGAGAGGACATTGTTGGTACTGTGGGTACACAACAGGAGAGCTTTAGAAAAGCCTGGCCACAGGACTGAGTGGTGGAGGGCCAGGCAGGGGTGACCAGTGTTACATCCTGGCTCAGCCATTTGCTATCTCTGTCACTTTGAGCTGGTGTCATCACTATCAACCTCGGTGACCCCATCCATAAAATGGACACGTTTCCTGCCTGCCAAGTGTTCAGTGGCAAGTGCCCAGCCAACAGCAGGTGCCTCTCACAGGTAGCGCAGTGTCAGGAACCAGCGCACCCTAGCTGGTCACCCTTGAGCCTCAGTTTTCTTTTCTTCAAAATAGGAATAATTCCCTGTCCCTAGGCCTTGCGTAGTAGTAGCCATCCTTACCAACTGCACAAGTGGGTATGGCTGTGTTGGTGCTCTCATCCTGGTACATGGCTCCACAGGAGGGTGCCGTGCAGATGCCAGTGCCCTAGATGGGAGCAGTGGATTCTTTAGAGGGTGCCAGATGCCTCCAGATCAGCAGCTCAGTCCAACACAACACATGTCCATTGATCCACACCCAGAGTGGTGGGGCCGGCTCTTGTCCAGCTTCACAGTCACTGCAGTGGGGGAAGAGCATGGCCAATTGTGCTCTGTCTTAAGCCATCCAACCAGAAGGATATGGGACACTCTGGTCATGCTTTAATGAAGGCTGCAAGGACTTGATCAAAAGTCAAGGAAAGTTACCCAGTGTGCCCTTGCCCATCCACCCCACCTTATGTCCCCACGGTCCTTTCTGCTTATTACACATTTAGTCTGGCTGGCGACCATTGATCGGGTCCAGATACCACTGAGTAAAAGGGCCTGGCCGGAAGATTAGCAGTTCGAGAGCTCTGATGCAGTATGCCCAGGGGAGGGGGTGGGGGGCACTGCTCTCCTTTGCACCCACAAGGGCAGCACCACGGACCCTGAGGCCATTCTAGGTCAGAATCTGTGGTGACAGTGACTGCTCTGCTCTGAGGGGCACATCGAAGTTAGGGAGGGGAGAGGAGGGTAAAGTCAGTAACCAGCAAGAGTACCAGTAATGGGCAGAGCTATGGACAGTCATCTCCCCCACCATTTGGTCTGCAGATGTCACGGGCCCACATTGCTGCTAGCTCACCTGGACCTGGTATTACTAGAGAGCTCCCATGCGCCCACCCCCTCCACCCAGTATGGCTCTAGTGTTCCCATGCCCTGTGTGTACCCCTGCACCTTTGTATGTTCCTTTGGACATGCTCATCACCACTAACCTGGCACAGTCCTTCTGGAGGCAGGAGTCACCTTGCTCTCCTCTGAACGCAAGGCCCTACAGTCAGCAAGCCTGGGAGGGTGGCCTTCCTGGGGGCACAGGGTCAGCCTGGAGAGACTCAGCCCTCCTCTGCCTACCAGGATGCCTGGTCTGAACATCGTGGTGTCTTGTCTGAGAGCAGTGGAAACATAACAGGATTTGCTGCTGCTTAGCCTGAGCTTCCCAGGGAGGACTGGGGGAATCTTGCTTGGATAAAACCATGTTTTGGTGTTTGGGTTTATCCTGGCTTGTTACCCCTCATGCATTCACTCAACAGATACTAGCTGAGCATCGACCCCACGTCAGATACTGCAATGAATCAGGAAACAAAGGCCAGCCTCTTAGGTCATTGAGATGCAAGTGCTGAGGAGAAAAATGTCACAGAGATGGGAAACGGGGCACATTTGGTCTTAAAAGGGGCAGTCCAGCCTCACTAATAAAGTGCACCTGGGCAAAAACCAGAAGTTCTGGTGGATTGTACGGCATCTTAGGTGAGTGGGGCAACCCGGGGATTGACATGGGCTGACCCTCAGCTCTTCCCTGACCTGCAGGTTGCTAATGTGGAGCTCTACTATAAAGCCCTGCAGTTCTATTTGGATTACAAACCTCTGCTCATAAATGACCTGTTGCTTGTGCTTGCACCCCGGCTGGACCATACCCGGACTGTTGGCTTCTTTTCAAAGGTGAGTCAGCCAGCATCCCAGGGCCAGAGAAGGGTGTGTTGGGCCAAGGTCATGTGAATGATAATACCTTAATAATCAATTTTTTAAATCAGTCCCCAGAAAATGTAAATATTAAATGTATCAAACTGCTTTTAGGTTTCAGATGTAGCTTTGTATTTCAGCCAAAATGTTCATAAATGAAATTGACATTTACTCAGTAACCCAGGAAGCTCTTCATGTGTTAGTGTGTGTAGAGCATGCCAGTTGTAGTTGTCCAGGAGACCTGGAACTGGGCTGTACACGCTGGTCCATCAGTGTGCCATGGGGCCCCAAACTTAGTGCCCTGATGACTTACCCAAGTGCCCTAACCATTCTCCTGACTCGTCAGGCAGGCCAGTTGCCCCTAGTGAAGCCTTACCTGCGGTCAGTCCAGAGCCACAACAACAAGAGTGTGAATGAGGCCCTCAACCACCTACTGACAGAAGAGGAGGATTACCAGGTGGGTGTGGGGTGTGTGTTCTATCAGAGGGAAGTTGCAGCTCCTTCTATGCCTCAGGGACCCATGCAGCTAGTGTTGGGCACTCGGGGACTAGAGAGCCCTTCTCTGCACCAGCCCTCTTCTCAGAGGGCTGACCTTGCAGAGGAAGGGTTGTGGGCCCCATAGGCCCCACAGATGGATGGGGAGGGGCCTTTCTGAGGCCAGTGAGTAATTCCTGGTTGCCTGTTCCACTATGTCCCTCACCCACGGAAAGGCCACCTCTTTCTAGGGTTTGAGGGCATCTATCGATGCCTACGACAACTTTGACAACATTGCCCTGGCACAGAGGTTGGAGAAGCACCAGCTGATTGAGTTCAGGCGCATTGCGGCTTATCTATACAAGGGCAACAACCGGTGGGCCCAGAGCGTGGAGCTCTGCAAGAAGGACCATCTCTACAAGGTTGGTGTCCCAATGACCTCCCCACCCTGTGTGCTTCCTGATGTTTTGGGGGGTGTGAGATGGTCACAGCCCCCTACCAGGAGACATTTGTGGGGCGACAGGGAGGATTATGTTAAGGAGGAAGTGTTTTTAGAACACAGACTAAGGATCCTTATCTGTCATTAATATAGAGCTTCTTTAAAGTTATTTGGATTAAGGAGCGCCCAGGTGGCTCCACTGATCAAGCTTCCATCTCTTGGTTTTGGCTCAGGTCATGATTTCATGGTTCTTGAGTTCGAGCCCTGTGTCAGCGCAGAGCCTGCTTGGAATTCTCTCATCCCTCTCTCTGTACCCCTCCCCTGCTTGTGTGTACGGATGCACATGTGCTCTCTCTTGCTCACTGTCTCTAAAAATAAATAACATTTTTTTTTAAATGGTATTTGGATCAAAAGAATAGCTCCCATGGAGTTGAATCTTTCCTGGCAGTTGTTTGTGAGTTTCGCTGTCCCAAACAGTGTGGCAGCATTCACTTGGCACCTATTTTGTTTTTGATCAATCCATATGTGGGGAATAAAAACACCAAAGTGAAAATCAAATTCAAAATACTTGTGTCTGCCCTTAAGCAGTGGCTAAGTACCATCCTCAGGTCTGGATCTGGATCTGGGCATCTGAAAGCCAGGGTGGGCTTCTTGGAGAGATCCCAGGCCCTTGAAGGCATTACCTTCGTTCCACCTGACCTCAACATCTCCCCAGTGGGGTAAAGTGCAATTGCACAAGAGGGCCATTGTTGTAATGTGCTGTGTGGCTAAGCTGACTTCCAAGGGTTCCATGTGCTGTTTCCCCTGGGGAGCCTTTTCTCAAGGCCATGAGCTTCACCTAAAGGTGTTAATCCCAGAACTGTCCTTGGCATCCCTGAGTACCTTCCTAGGATGTGGGCATGCATCTCTCTCTCATAGCACATGGGCTGAGGCTAGAGAACTCTGGACATCAGGGGCATGTCAGGCTTCATCCCAAGTTGTTACCTCCAGTTTGGGACTGTTAGGTAACATCTCTTCACTTTTCGTGACAGTGCTCGTGGTCCTTCGTGGGGTGCTTACAGGACCCTGCAGAGGGAGCTCACAGACAGCTCATCAGGGTACTCAGACGCTGACTCTGGGAGGTGGCAGCAGGGCTCCAACACACCAGAGGGAAGCTGCCCCCAGGTAGGGGGTCCCAGCTGCCCCAACCTGCCAGTGTGCACGCCAGCATCTTGAGTGCATGACCCCTATCAATCGGACAATGAGCAAGTGAGCAGTGTGTGAGAACTGCCAAAAGGGCATTTGTCCTCTTCCAAACCAGTCCCACTCCGAGCAACGTGTGCCACGAAGAGAATCCACAAGGACAAAGCCACAGGCAGAAAAATGTTGGCATACATTCCAATACCCTTGTTCTCAGCAAGGGTGACTCTGACCCCCAGGGGATTGGTTGTCACACGTGAGGGTGTGGTACTACATCTAGTAGGTGGAGGCCAAGGTGGTGCTGCAGAGCCTATGATGCACAGGCCCCGACCCTACACACAAGTGTCAGTCATGCCTTGACAGCAGAGCCCACCCTGCATGGAAGTCCTGGGAGGATGGGTGGTTCACAGTGTGCCACCTGGGGGGTTAGTGAGTGGCCGGTGCTGGCTTCTAGGACAGTTGTAAGACAATAAGCATGCTTTCCAGATTGCAGAGGTTGGGTGTAAAAGCCCAGTGGTCACTCAGCCATCAGGGCAGCCACCTTGGAGAGTGTGCACTCTACCTGAGGAGCTGGCAGAGTAACTGCATGTGGGAGGCTGGGACTGTTGAGGAGCCACAAGACTAGAGGGGCATGAGGGAACATGTCAGGACATGGGAAAGTGAGGGTTAGGGGGCCCTCATGCCCATGAGTGAAGAACACTCTGCAGAGGTATAGTCACAGGCTAGGGATGGTGAAGGGCAGGGCAAGGACCTGGAGCAGGGCCCTGGCAAGTGCTGCCAGTGGTTTGGGAAGGAGGTTGAGGGATGGGGATGAGGTAGAGAGCTAACGCGTGCACTGGCAGAGTTTAGGTCATTCATTTCTCACCATTGTGGCTAGAAAATAGAAATTACTAATTTACTGATGGCTATCACTAGGCGGGTATGATTCTTTATGTTTTAGACAAATCTGCAAATGTGAAAGCGATTAGGGACTTTTGAAGGTACTTTTTTTATGTCAGGAAGAAAGGGAAAATTGCTATTTCTTTTTTTTTTTTTTTAATTTTTTTTTAAACGTTTTTATTTATTTTTGAGACAGAGAGAGACAGAGCATGAACGGGGGAGGGTCACAGAGAGAGGGAGACACAGAATCTGAAACAGGCTCCAGGCTCTGAGCTGTCAGCACAGAGCCCGACGCGGGGCTCGAACTCACGGACTGTGAGATCATGACCTGAGCCGAAGTCGGACACTCAACCGACCGAGCCACCCAGGCGCCCCTGAAAATTGCTATTTCTTGAGCACTGGCTTTATCCCTTGTAGCTGCTGCATGTTGAGTCCAGAAGGGTAGCGCTGGTTGTTGACCCAAGCATAATAACCCCGGCCTTTACTGGAAGCCTTGCTAGCTCTGTTACCATCCCCTTTCAGTGGGCAACCCCATGCACCCCCTCTGCATGCCAGTAGGGCTGCAAGGCCAGAGCCTGTCTCCCAGGGCACCTGCACCCGTGTGTGCCACCTCCCTCTTGGTATTTCGGCAGGTCTGTGAGAGTCTGCTGCCAGGAGTACGCTTGGTGCCCTCCATGGCTCTCCTGGAGCTGGTACTCCAGCCTACCAGAGGGCAGCCGAGGCACAGGGACCCTTCTGCAGGCAAGGATGTCCTTTGTGGGGCCTGGCACCATTCTGTGTCCTACCAACTCAGAAAGTGCCTCAGGTAGCACAAGGCAGAGTGGACCTGAGCTGTGCGTCTGCCTTGGTTGCAGGATGCCATGCAGCATGCTGCAGAGTCTAGAGATGCCGAGCTGGCTGAGAAGTTGCTGCAGTGGTTCCTGGAAGAGGGCAAGCGGGAGTGCTTCGCGGCCTCTCTCTTCACCTGCTACGACCTGCTTCCTCCGGATGTGGTGCTGGAGCTGGCCTGGAGACACAACCTCGTTGACCTGGCCATGCCCTACTTCATCCAGGTGATGAGAGAGTATCTTAGCAAAGTAAGTGTGGGCTCTGCTGTGGCTCCCTTGCCACCATGTGGCACAGCTATGACTCTAGCTCAGGTCTATAGAGGTCCTCTGATGGCCCGTGGCCTCTGGGGGACCAATCCAGGTTGTCCAACCAGCCCTGTCCACCTTTGAGAGATGCCTTGTGCCTTCACAGTTGAGTGGTTTTGTGCCTAATATTAACCTCTTCTAGAAAATCACCTTGGGGGCTCTGGGTAGAACTGAGCCCCTCCCCACAGGGGACTTGCATCAGGTCTCCCGCACACTGCCAGGGCACACAGTGGGTGTGTTTGCCCACAGACCAGGGCTCTGTGGGGTGAGAACAGTGGCACCAGCTGGCAGAGCTCCAGCACACGGTCCATGGGCTCTGTGTGGTCTGTTTACCTCTCAGCACGCCTCCAGTGGATTTTGGGGTGCATTCATTGGCAGACCTGTCGTGGTAACCCCCCTTTTGCCAAGCACTTAGTAGGAATGTTAACACCTTGACAGGTAGGTAGTCATCCCCTCTATGACTGCAGGTGTGGGTTCGGATCCAAAGCTGATAGATGAAGACATGGGCTCAGACCCACGTCTCCCTGGTCCTGAGGCCATATTCATGTCTTACTTTGTTGCTTCTGCCACTCTAGATGTCAGTTTGTGGCCTTGGTGGCCCACTCTGGCTTTCTTTGCAGGTTGATGAGCTGTTTAACAAGATGAGAGTATCTGATTTTAACTCTCCCTGTGTGTTGAAGCCCTAGGTCCCTGTCTGGGACCTAGCTGAGGCACTGTCCAGAGACCCTTGTCACCTAATCTGGTTTGTTTCTAAGGCTGCAGAAAAGCTGACGCTCAGCAGCACCTACTGGCCCATCCAGCCATACACCTATCCTTCTTCTAGCCACAAGGACACCCCACGATGCCAAGAAGCCACTAGGCTAGGGCCTCTTTCAGTAGTGTGAGGGAGGAGAGTGGCCTCTAGGAGTTAGTGTGGGGTTTATGGAAGAAACAAGAAGCACAGGTGTGGGGTGGTGGTGGGGTCTGGCTGCCAGCTTTGGCCTGTAAGGGCTTACTCTGTCTGCCACCTGCAGAGCCTCCTGGGAGCTGCCCAGCCCCTGTCAAGGGGTGCAAGGCCATCTCCCTGCTGCTGGAGGAGGGAATGCCAGAGTGTGTCCTAGTCCCATTTACACAGCACATCTGAGTGGGAGGTCTCCCAGGACTCTTCAGGGGATGGGGAGAGATAGTGCTGACCATGTGCTGACCATCTTCAGGCTACTAGGGGACATAGACTGGTTGGATTTACAAGAGTCCCTCGTTCCTCAACTACAGTGGATGGCAGCTCCTCAAAGGAAGTGTCTGTGCTGTGTTGGAGCTTGTCTTCAGAAAGTGCTCCATGGTTTCTGCTTTTCCCATCCAGAAGTTGTCTTAACCTGGAAGCAGTTTGTCTGCTGTGCTCCAGAATAAAGAAGGATGCATATGGCTTGAGTCTCTTCCTAGAGTCAAGGCCCATGAGTTAACATAAGAGGAACTCGTGCCACTCAGACCTTCATTACTGCAGGGGTTGGGACCTCCAGGGAGCCCCAAGGACTTGGGGGGAACACACTCCCTCTCTGTAGTGATGGAGGTCATCCTGGCAACCGTGTCACCTTGGTCAACACTGTGACTGCATAGCTAATTCAGAATGGGACAGTGTATTTGGTCTAAAGCTGCCTTCCTGCTGGAAGGACCTGCTCCCTGGCCCAGGGTCCCCAGACATGTCCCCTAGTCCTTGAAGAAGGCAAGAGCTACTGTGGCGCTTGGTCTCACTGCTGCCCCACATGCCTCTCGACCAGCACCAGGCTTGGTGCCTATCATGTTGGGGATAGGATGGGCTCCATATGGGTTTCTTAGGCAGCTCTGGGATCTGGGCTGGGGCCTGACAGACTAGACTGCTCGGAGGTGGAAGGGCCCAGACAAGAAGACCACACCCCTTCCTGACTGGAGAACTTCACCCAGAGCCTCTTGATTCATTTGGGAAGCTTGAGGGCCATCCGTCTGAGAAAAACTCACATGCCCAAACCCCCTGGCTCTCCCAGTGGAGGGTACAGGCCTAGCTTAGACCTCAGCCTGAGTGTCAGCCAACTGAAGGCAGAGAGTATAGATTGCAAGTCCATTGCACTGTCTTGTTCCTTCCTCACCTCAGCTCTGGTCCCAAGGAGGGAAAGGGAGGGGAGCGCACAGGGCCAGTGACAGGGCTGTTCTGTTAGGGTTCTGGTGCCTAGCCTGATCTCTCCCAGGTCTGAGTGTACACAGGGCACATAATTTTTTCTTCTTTCTGACTTGAGTGCTTGTTTAGGGGGGTCCCAGACACACAGTTGCTGTTGCCCCCACTCGCATAGTGCTGTTTGCTCCTCAGGTCCCTGGCACCACTTTGCTCTGTTCCCTCTCCATCCATGTGTCTGCTGCAGCCTGTGGGTACCACGTAGGACAGCCCCTTGTGAAGCCTTGAGGAAAAGCAGGGAGGCAGCCTGACCTCTGATGGCTGTCCCTGCCCCCACCTCTAAGGTGACACATCCTCCCTGCCAGGTGGGAT
This sequence comes from Panthera tigris, assembly GCF_018350195.1. Lineage (NCBI taxonomy): Eukaryota > Metazoa > Chordata > Mammalia > Carnivora > Felidae > Panthera > Panthera tigris. The sequence goes on from NC_056671.1 coordinate 28,808,457, forward strand.
GTCCCAGATATGAGGTGACTGGTCTCCTCTGAAGGGGTGGGCAGCCTGGACTAGCTGGATGTAAGAAGTGCTACATTGTCTTGGCAGTACCCCTGTATCCAGAGGAGAACCTAGCCCTGTGAGCTGTGCTGCATGTGTAGCCTGCAGTCACTGGCCATTGCTCTGGTGCACCAAGCAGCCAAGTGCCCACTTGGAAAGCACTGGGCTGGAATTGCAGTTAGGGATCACCAGGGCCCCAGTGGGCACTCCATGTCTACCCAGTTACAGAGGCTTCACCTTGTGGATCAGGGGTCACTGCAGATATAGCATCTGCCCTGTAACCACCCTCAGCTCTGACTTTCCTGGAGGCTGTGTATTTGCCTCCCGGCCCCACATTCACCTCCTGGCCCAGACTGCAGGCAGCCTGTCAGGCAGGCACTCGAGTGCTCTTGCCTCTTTGCAGGTAGACAGACTGGATGCCTCGGAGAGCCTACGCAAGCAAGAGGAACATGTGGTGGAGCCCGCCCCTCTCTTGTTTGGTAGGTAGCACCCCATTGCCCCTAGTCCCCTGTTCCTAGGGAGGGAAGAGTAGGGAAAGTGATTCCCTGACTGGGCTTCAGATCAGAGAGGGGATGGACAGGGTGGGGGACAGAAGGACCACATGGCTGCTGGGTGTGGGGAAGGTCAGTGTATCCAGGAATGTTGAAGAAGCATGGCCATTGTCCTCCATTTTCTGAGGGCACCTGCCTTCTGTGAGGGTGCCCTTGCCTGTTCCTTGTGCCTAGCAACTGCCCAACTCTGAGCCGCTGCTGTGTGCTGCTCTGCCTGGTCCCAGGCAGCAAGGCTGCTGCTGGCTTTGACTTGAGAGCCTGCCTGGATGGCCTGGCTGTTGAGCAGACAAATTGGTTGGTGTCCACTGCACCAAGGCGCTTTGGGTTCTGGAGTGCATTGCAGGACTAACAAAGGCCTGAGGGTGTGGTGAGCACGTAGCATGTGAGCCTGGTCTCAAGTCTCCTGCCAACTGTGTCTTCTTCAGGGTCATTGTGCCCCTACCACCACCACCATTAATGTCAATCTGGTTTTTTTAGATTTTGATGGGCATGATTGAGACCCAGCCAGTTGAGCTAAGTAAGTGTCCCATTTGGGGACTAGCTTACCCTCTAGCCTGGCCAGCCTCTGTGGCTGGCCCCACAACAGCAACTCCCACTGTCCTTGCCCCCAGGCACCTGTTCTCCAGTGCCTGAACCTTGGGTGGTCAGGGCTGGTCTGCCACGCTGCTCCTTGGGCCCCGTCCTCTCCTGGGCAGCAGGAGCTCTGCTCACCCTCTGCTTCTCCCTCTGCAGGCCAGCAGCTGATGCTGACAGCAGGCCCTGCTGCAGGCCCTGCCCCTGCTGGCTTCCCCTATGGATATGCTGCTGCACCTGCCTTCGCCCAGCCTCCTGTGTACGGCTTCAGCGTGTAGTGGGCGCTCAGTGGCAACATGCCTCTATGGGGTTATTAACCTCAAGGAGCATGTCACTGCAGAAGCACAGAGGACCCTGATGGGCGGCAGGGACACCTGGACGTTATTTATTTTTGCTGAGGCTCAGGGATGGCCGCCTCTGAGCCATCCGGAATACCCTGAGGAGGCCAGGGGAGACACTGCCCAAGAAGACCAACTTGGGTGGACTTCTGCCTCCAGGTCCTCTGGCTGGAGCCAGGCATTCCTGGGGCGTTCTCCCCGAGGATTTCTTGCCCTTGGTGGGAGGGACACCTGGTCTTCACTCAGCACTGGCAGAATTGCCCCCTCCAGGCCACTCTGCAGACCCAACTGAACGAACCTTCTAACTAGCTCTGAGCCTCCTACTTATCATGAATATTAAAGTCGGTTTATCAAGGCAAAGCTTCCCTGCTTGGTGCTGGTGTGGGTAGCAGGGGACAAAAGATTGGCTGGGGCCTCTTTGGGGATGAGAACCTGCGTCTGCCCAGGGGGAGATAGCCAGGGTATATTGGGGGTCTTTTCCTGCGAGCTCCGCACGGAGCTCCAAATCCCGTAGCGGGAGTGGTAGCCTCACAGACCGTCGGGTGTGGGAATGCCAAACTTCAGGGATGGGGCTAGATCCCTGTGTCCCCGGGGGTGGGTCGGCCCTTCTCTCCACCCCCAACCGGGGATCCGGTCGTTCAGGCAGCTGCAATGAGACCTGCTCCTTCTCGTGCCGGATTCTGCCTGATGCCGGGGCGGGTTTTAGAAACTGCACCTTGACCCACAGCTCCAGGCCCGGCACAGCACCGCCTCCCAAGGACCCCGGGCTCCGCTATTGGCTGGGCTGTCGACCCCGCCCAGGCGCCTGCCTCGCTTGCCCCGCCCCGGCCTCAGTTTCCCTGCCGGCAAAACGGGGCGGGCTGGAGGCGGGGCCCGGCTCGGACCACGCGAGGCGGAGCCCGGGAGCTGACGCGACCGCCCCGCCCTCCGGGCCATAACCGTTTGTCGTCGCCGCCGCCGCCGCCGCCGACCGAACGCCGAGAGCCGGAGGCTCGGACCCGAAGCCGACGCCGGGCGCCCCGCCTCCCCGCCTGCCATGGCCGCGCCCCGCGCTCTGGCGGCCGCCGCGCCCGCGTCTGGGAAAGCCAAGCTGACGCACCCAGGGAAGGCGATCTTGGCAGGTGGGCCCCTCCGGGACGCGGACCCCCGGCTTGCCCTCTCCATCGGCCCCGCCGCGCTTCCGGGTGGGCCCGGGACGCAGAGGCCCCGCCTCACTTCCGGGTCGGGCGGGGGGCGCGGCCCCGGTCCTCAGCCAGAGCGTGGGGACTCAGCCTGCGGGTAGTCCCGCCGAACCTAGCCGGGACAACGTGGGTGGGGTGGGGGAGGCTGCCGGGCCTCCCCTACACCAGAGGAGCCGGACAAAGTCCGGGGCGGGGGAGGGGCCGGGGCGCCAGCGGCGGTGGGCGGGGCAGTCCGACCGCCAGAAGGTGGTCTCAGGGTCCGGGTTTCTGGTCCCCGCAGGCGGCCTGGCGGGCGGCATCGAGATTTGCATCACCTTCCCCACCGAGTATGTAAAGACACAGCTGCAGCTGGACGAGCGCTCGCACCCGCCGCGGTACCGGGGCATCGGTGAGTAGAGGGCTGCTGGCAGGGGACGGCACCGAGAGGGCTGGCACCCGGAGGGTACGGCCAGGACCTGCGCTCGGGGGGCAAACGAGGCGGGCTGTGGGGAGGTGCGAAAGGTGGTCTCTAGGGCGGTAGAGGGTCGCTGAACGCCCCCTCCTCCAGGGGACTGCGTGCGGCAGACGGTCCGCAGCCATGGCGTCCTGGGCCTGTACCGAGGCCTCAGCTCCCTGCTCTACGGCTCCATCCCCAAAGCGGCCGTCAGGTGAGGTGGTCTCCGGTGGCCGAGGGAGGGCATCCTGGCGGCTGCTGCCCTTCTCATCCCACTGCCTCCCATTCCCAGGTTCGGGATGTTTGAGTTCCTCAGCAACCACATGCGAGATCCCCAGGGACGCCTGGACAGCACACGGGGGCTGCTGTGTGGCCTGGGTGCCGGCGTGGCTGAAGCCGTGGTGGTCGTGTGCCCTATGGAGACCATCAAGGTGGGGAGGGTCTCAGCAGGTGATAAGGTGTGCAGAGGGGTGATGGGGTGGCGGGGACCATCCTGCCCTAGTGCTCCATGAAGACCATCGAGGTAGAGAGTGCCCTGCAGAAGCTGGGCAGAGTGTGCAGGAAGGGCCTCCTGTGGAGACTGGACTCTGTCCTGAAGGCAATGGGACAACTGACGTTAGGGTTTTTAAAAAAACTTTTATAAACAGAAAGCATAAGATAACACATGTTTACTGCCTAAGCTGTGGCAAATACCAGCAAACATAACTGCAGAGACTCTTTAGTAAGGCCAACCCTCTTGTTTCCTGGGGCCTTGTGTCCCTCGGTGGCTTTGGGTGGCTCTTTCCAGATGAAGAGCTGCATCACCAGCCCTGGTCTGATCTCTGTGGGCCCTGGGCCCGCAAGCCAATGGGCCAGGTATGCCCTTCAGTGGCGTCCTGGAAGCCAGTGCCTTTGCTTCCCTCTCACAGGTGAAGTTCATCCACGACCAGACCTCCCCAAACCCTAAGTACAGAGGATTCTTCCATGGGGTCAGGGAGATTATTCGGGAACAAGGTGAGCTGTAATGTCTTCCTCCTCAGGTAGGGTCAGGTACCTTGGCCAGGCCAGCCTGCACTTCCCCTTCCTGCTTTGGTGCTCTGGTGTGCCACTCCCCCACGAAGGCCCCAGTGTAACTCCGATGCCTACCTGCCCCTAGGGCTGAAGGGGACCTACCAGGGCCTCACAGCCACCGTACTGAAGCAGGGGTCTAACCAGGCCATCCGCTTCTTCGTCATGACCTCCCTGCGCAACTGGTACAGAGGTATGTATCTGTTGGGTCTGCTGCCCCAAGACTCCACCTCCAACCACTCTGAATTAGGCTCTTCCTCTTCAGTCCTCTCTGCCAGGACCCTGCCTCCTGGGGCACCCACGTTCATTGGCTCTGGTCCATGCTCCTCCCAGCCCTGAAGAACCCTCCCTTTTGCCCTCCCATAATTTTCTGATTGCAACCCCCACCCACATCCAGGGGACAACCCCAACAAGCCCATGAACCCACTGATAACCGGAGTGTTTGGAGCTGTTGCTGGCGCAGCCAGTGTCTTCGGGAACACTCCTCTGGATGTGATCAAGACCCGGATGCAGGTGGGGGTGGGACCACGAAGGGGGTGGAGGGTTTGCTTCGAGGGGCTGGGCTAGCCACTGAGCCCTGTGCTGTGCTGCTGTCCTGCAGGGCCTGGAGGCACACAAATACCGGAACACATGGGACTGTGGCTTGCAGATCCTGAGGAATGAGGGGCTCAAGGCGTGAGTGGGGGAGGGGCAGGGCTGTGGTCCCCACCCCAGACCCTCCCTGGCCTTCTAAGCGGGCCTCACCCCATTCCTGCTGCCAGCCCCAGGCTATCCCCTAGGGCTCCTACCTTTAGGCACCTGCCCTTGTCCCTCCAATGTCAGGACCCACCCTCACTTCCCAGGGACGCTGTACTTCCTCTGCCTCCTCACCTCCTACCTCCCCCCAACCCCAGATTCTACAAGGGCACCATCCCCCGCCTGGGCCGGGTCTGCCTGGATGTGGCCATCGTGTTTGTCATCTATGATGAAGTGGTGAAGCTTCTCAACAAAGTGTGGAAGACAGACTGAGTCCCTTAGGGGGTCTGCATGGGGGTTGCCCCCAGGCACCTCCAGACCAGTCCCCACTGCCCTCGTCTCACGATTCCAGTGCAGTCGTGCCAAAAGGCCCCTTTTCCCTATTCCTTGCACTCCATGGCCTGGGTCTGTACCCTGTAGCCATTGAGTCCACATGTCCCTTAGTGCTGTGTGTCCCCTGTGGTGTGTATGACACCACCATTGAGTCCATGTGTCTGGCCAAGGCTGGGTGACCCTCTGGCCTGTGAATCTGTGCCCACTTGTCCATGTGCTTACTCATGAGCCGTGTGCCTGTGTTTCATGTTCTGTGTCATGTGACCCTGTGCCCCGCTTCCCCGGGGTGCCCATGTGGCTTGGGTCCACGGCCCTGTAGCCATGGCCCGGTCCCAGCCCGGTGCCTTCCACCCTGGGCAGCAGGGGCACCTGTCCCGGCCTACCACAGCTGCCTCCGGGCCTCAGCCTGGCCTCACCGCATTCCAGGGGCTATGTGCCCCCTGCTTCTCCCGCCACTGGCCTTAACTGGCCCTTGGGCCCTCCCTCTGCCCGGGACAGGGTGGCACCCGCCACTCTCAGGACCACCCTCCCAAGGCCGAATAAACCGGATCCTGTTGCAGCTTCCTGTCCCTGTGTGGGCCCATCTGTGCACAGGTGAATAATGACGGCCTTGCCTCTGCAAAGAGCAGGCATACCCCCTCACCTGAGGACACTGACAGGGAAGCAGGGCAGCAGGCAGGCCGGTGGGTAAGCCAGCTATGGCCAGTGTTAGCCCCCAAGAGACCTGGCACCATCAAACCAAGAAACATTTAGACTCTGTCCAGGCCATGTTTGTGGCCTGTGAGCTAGGTCCTGCAGGGTCAGCAGGTGGGCATGCCCTCAGGGTCACCTGGAAGGCAGCACTGAGTGGGCAGAGTGAACTGCCCCACACCAGGGTTTGAGTCTGGGAGAGAGTGCTGCTGGGCGCGCCACCCTCCCCCACCCATGGTTTCTCTGTGAAGTGGTCTGTTTCTGGGGAAGTGCTTGGGGCATCCAATTTCTGGTCCCCTGAGTCTCTGAGCAGGGGGCCTTTCCTCACTCCTTTACCCTGGCTGACCCTACAGTAGGATGGGATAAACCAGGGCCCCTGGCTGTGTGGGGGCAGAAGGCACTTTCCTGTCCAAATGATCCATGGGTAAGAGTCATTCAAGGGTTTGGCTCAGACTGGGAAATAACTTGCCAACAGAGACTGTCAGTAAGCAGGTCTGGTCTCTAGAGCTGCTCCTTTAAGGGGAGAGTGTCCCACTGCCACAATCTACACAACACCCAGATCCCTGGACTCTGGGGATACAGGAGATCTGGGACAGATTGAGGGCCAGTTGTGGGCTTAGGGGGCACAAGGGAAACAGTTTTGAAGGACTGGCTGTGCACACTCAATGCTCTCAGGAGAAACCAATCTTGGCCACCACTGAGGAGAAAGGGCCCCACAGCAAAGCTTGCCTGCCCACGGGGGCCACAGGCTGTCTCCCCCACACACAGGGCATGCAAGCTCAGCCATAGGCCACTGGCTCTGGGCCTCAGGAACTTTGCTGTTGTGATGGGCAGTGCTGGCCTGTGGCACAGGCCACCAAGGCTAGGAAGATATACAGCAGGCAGCATCTTTGGGCAGTGGTAGGGAACAGAAAGACCCCTGGCTTCTCATTTCGTCACTATGCGACTTTGGGCAAGTCACCTAACCTCAGTTTCCTAATATGAACTGGGTTGACAGAAGAACCCACCCTATCCCCATAAGGTGCTTAGAACAATGTCTAACACCGTAAACCCTTGAACATGTAGCTTTTTTTTCTTGGGGTTGCAGGAAGTTATTTGCAGAAGTTCCAGGTAGTTTCTAGAGCAGGCCAAGCCCAGCAGCTGAGCCCTGAGGGGACTCAGTGACCTCAATAGTGACCTCCAGGAATGGTATCCATTCACTGACTGCACACCAGCATCCCAGAGGCCTGTCCCCTTCACCCTTCACGGAGAGGATGGGGCTGAGGCTGCACTGACAGTAGGGCATGGGGACTCCCACCCATGAACAATCTAGCCCCCATTCCTCTCCCTCCAGGAGGGGCAGGGACCCTGCCATAGTCCAAGTGTCCTCTCCTGTGTCACACAGCACTACGTGGACAGCAAGTAGCCCAGCCAGAAAAGACTAAACTGGATTTGTGTCCCCAGGGCCTGTGATTACAAAAGAGCCACCCACCCTGGTGGAGGCAACCCCACCCCCTTCATTTATCACCTGAATTAGTAGGCAGCCTCAGTTCTTGGAGCAAAGACCTGAGGGAAGGGGAACAGGAGGGGAGGGGTATCCTGTGTGCAGGAAAGTGCTTGTGGTGTCCAGGCTGAGAGAAGGCCAGCAAGGCTGGAGGGAAGTGAGCAGGCAGAGAGCAGCTGAATAGGCAGGCAGGGACCTGGAAGGAGCCCAGCTGCATTTAACCAAGACCTCATAAGTTGCAGAGAGGAGGCTGATGGCAGCTGCCCCTTGCCCTTGTGGTAATGGGGGCAAAGGGGCAGAGATGTGTACAGATCTTCCAAGTAACTGGGAGGTAGAACAGACTCAACTTCCAGCCTGGCCCTCCACAAACAGACGCACAGACCAGCGGTGTGGGGGAGGGGGCTGGGGGGGGGGAGGGAACCCCAGGAGGTGGCTGGGTCTGCATATCAGAGAGGTAAGCTGAGGAGTGTGGAGACTCCAGTTCACCATATCCCATCCACGGCCAGAGCCTCTGTGCCTGGCTGGAAGCCACAGGCAGCCTTCACCATCTACAATGGCCTCAAGCCTGGGATCATAATGTAATGTGTCCAGGAGGGACAATGGCCTCAGAGACCAGGCAAGGGAGCAGAGGTTGAGGTGGTGGCTACTCCTGGGGCAAGGTTTGGCCAACCTCCAGCACTGTCCTCACCACTGTGAGACTGAAGATGAGTGTTCTGCACCCTTTAGTCAGAGGCCCTCAAGCAGCTGTCTTCCCTGCTCCCTGCTTCCTTGAACCCACCGGCCACCCCTGCCACTACTGCACAGGCATCCCCTGGATTTTTCCATGTCCTTGTGTAGGTGATGAATGGCAATCAGAGTTTAGTACACAAAAAAGCCAGTCACTCCTGACAAATAGGTCTGTCTCCTTTTAGCCAACAAAGAGAATTCTGTTTCTTCGGGGTGTGCCCTTAGCCTTTATAGCAAACACAATCTCAGTTGAGGATGCCAGAGTATTTTCTTGTCCTTTTACTTCCTACATATTTGCAGATTCCTTGGACGAAGGTCTTTGGTAAGGGGCACAGAATCAGGGGGTCTAAGAAGCTCCTGCCACATCAAAATCTGGGAACAGGGACTGAACACCCCAGGGACAAGGACAGAGATGCATGCACAATGAAGAAATGCCTGAAAGAACAATGGGAGGGTCACACGACACTCAGGACTGTAAATGAATTCGACCTAGACCAACAATGTGCGTGACCCAAGGAAAACCTGGTGGCCCCTGGTGTGGTCTTGTGTATCCCCTCCTATCTGGCAAATATCCCTGAGGGCAAACTCCCCGCCCCGCCTCCCCGGCTCAGATTGGGTCAGGCCCTGACCCTCCCCAACCGCTGTCACTTTTGTCTCCCGGCAGGCCACACCCACCTCCCACTTAATCCTCCACTAAGTAGGCCTGACCTGGGAGGCTCGGCCACTGGGGTGTCTTCTCCTTTAAATGACTTCAAGGGATAAACCATCCCACCCCCTCTGCTCCTAAGCGGTGCTCAAATGTAGCCTGCCACCCAACCCCTGGCTGAAAAGCACTGAAGGCACTGGGGCTTTGGGCAGTTTTCCCACGCTGATCGGGTTGGGGTCGCCGAAGCTCTCTGGCCAGTCTGTTTGTCTGTCCCTGGGTACCCTTACACAGGCTGACCGAAGCCCGCAGCGCCTTTCCCACCCACGCCGCCGATGACCTGGCGAGGACCTCCCCCCCGCCCCGCCCCAGGGCTGTGATGGGGTCAAGGTAAATAAACTGCCCGCAATTGTGACTCGGAGGCTTATCTGGCCGGTCAGACCAGGTCACGGGAAAGGGGCTGTGCTTGCCAGGGCCGAGAGGAAGGTCCACACTCATGGTCACTCGTTTGCGTCCCGGGCAGGCTGCTAAAGGCCGCAGACCCATCAGGGCCTCTCTCAGCACTCCTCATTGGGAGGTCCGGGAACAGGGGCCTCTGGGCGCAAAAGGTACCCAGGAGGTTTCCCGAGGACAGGCAGTGAGAGCAGTTTACGCCGCACGCGTCCAAAGACGAGCCGAGGCTACCGGAGGCCGGGAACACCCGCGTCCGGAAGTCAGTGCGGCTCTTACTGATGGCGTCACGGGCGCGCTCCCGGCTGGCGTAGGCTCGCACACGCGTTCCCCGGGGGGCGCGGCACGTGCCAGCGGCTTCTGGCGGCTGTGCTGTCTGAGCCACCAGGGTGTCGGGAGGCGGATCGAGGTCACTGCCACCAGTCCCTGGCCCTTGTATTTCACTGCCATTGCCCTAACCTCTCCTGCAGCCCCCCAACACTAGGCGTGAGAATAGCCCAACCACCGTCGTCCACTCCCGAGTCACTGAAGCGCCAGACCCGGCCACCGACTGCCCATGCTGGACGCTGCCGAGGGCTGCTGACATAGTAGCGCGTGAGGAAGTCCCATGTGGCTCACCCGTCACCACTCCACACAGCCTGGGCTGGTGAGATGTCTGCCAAGTGAAGGAAGAAAGGACTTTCGACTGTGTGTTTTCCTCCCTCTGCATCTTTTTACTTCAATGCCCCAATCTCAGCCATAAGAAAGGGGATAGGGTCAGGGGATGGGACCAAGAGGGCTCCACCAGCCTCTCCACTGCTACCTCCCTCCCCATCCTGCCTGCCTAGCCAGCTTCAGACCAGCTATCTGTTGCCAGCCATGGTCTCCTATAAGGCAGTGTCCTTGCCGCATCCCCATGGAGGAGGAGGAGGCCTATGGTCAGAGACACCCCTCTGAGTCTCCCACTCCAGGGGCCTGTTCATTAGCAACCCAGGAAGGGGCATGGGGACGAGGGGGGGGGGCGGTCCTCACAGAAGGAACCTGTGAGTACAGGCTGCACAACTGGACAGTGATGCCTCCTAGCCAGACCTTTCCTCCTCTCAGTCAGCCCTGTTTCTCAGAGGGGAAAACCCCAGCAGAGACAAAGGACTGATCTATGGAGGCCCACGCCTACACAGTCCCACCCTGCCTCAGCTAGTGAGAGGGGGCTGGAGATAAGCTGTGGGGAGGCAGCAGGTGGCATCACATCAGTCCTGACTAAATCAACAAATAAGCCCCTCAGGGATCCATACCTTGAGAAGGGACCCCTAAAGGAAAGATGGAAGGTCTGCAAGCAGTGGCTCCTCACCTATCTCCATCAGCACAGTCTGACCTGCTTCCTGGCCATGCATGATGGGGAGGGTGCTTTTCTAAGGAACCCAAACTCAGTGGGGAAGCTGTCACCCAGGGCTCCCAAGGGGTGATCAAGGCCAGAGGTTGAGGGATGGCGGAGGCAGCAAACAAGATGGGAAGGACAGAAGGGAAGGGTGGCCAGGGAGGAAAGGATGGTCAGGGACTGTGTCCCCTGGTTTCCCAAGAAGCCTGGAAAAGGTGAAAGCTGGAGCCAAAAGCCTGGCTCCACTTACACCAAGTGAGCCAGGTCCATGCATCAGCCCTTTGTCCTGATGGGGTGTGCATCTTTCCCTCTGGTCCTCAGGACCAAGCTTAGCTCAGTCAGCTGGGGAAACCAAGACCAGCCTCTGGGCCTGGACTGCAGAGGTCCCGTGGCCACTCCAGCCAGAGGTGTCCTCCACCACTCTCGCGCTCCCTGCTGACAATTGAGCTGCCAAAGCAGATTAACCCAGGCGCTAATCCCCGCTAATGGCTTCAGAATCCCTGGCGCAGAGCAGCTAAGCCGGCCTTTCTCCTCGGCCACGGCCAGGCCCTCCCGGCGGCTTCAGCCCCGTGGCCGCGCCGATACTATCTTAACCGGCCCGGACTCGGTCCCGCGCTAATCCCCGGCGCTCGCTTTCTTCCCCATCCCGCTCAAGATCAGGCCGATTGGCGTTTGATTACGGCCGCTATCGAGGGCCTCTTTGTGCCATCGGCCCTAAATCCCCTAATTCCGTGATAAAGGAGGCATTAGCGGCGTTTGCTGCAGAGAAAGGCACCGGGATGAAAGAAAGCAATCAGGGGAATCCTGATGGCCTCGCCTGCCTGGCCTGAGAGGGAGGCAAGAAAGGGGGTCCTGGAAGGGGAGGGGTGGTAGGAGGAAAGGCTGGAGAAAGAGAGAGGGGTGCTGCCTCAAGGAGCCAGAGTCCTGACCTCCATTCTGAGTCTGCCTTCCCCAGCCCTGAGCTGTGCTGAGGACCCCCTCCCTGCTTCCACCCTGGCTGCCATCTCTGCTGGATGCTGAGCCACCGCATACTCCCTCCCCTCTGACACCACACCATCTTTGCACTTGCTGAAACCTAACTCCCAAACCCACCCTGGGCCTTGCTAGGCCTGTTTGCACTCCAGTCTCTGACTGTCCAAGGCCAATGATCTCTCACAGCTCATCTGCAGATATATTCCTCCCTTGGCCCCTGATACTCCTTCAACACCTCCCGACCCCCCAAAGGCCCTGCTCCCCCAACTGCCCTTCTCATTTTGCACTGACCAGCTTTGACCAGTCCTGGAAGCAGCCGGGTCTGCTCTTCAATGTGGAAAACAGAAGTGAGAGCATCCAGTGTCGTCTAGGATTGTTGATGGAGCATGTGCAGGGGAAGGGGACCTGAGGTCTCCAGTGTTGCAGGTGGGGTGAGCAGGAAGGGCCCCTCTGAGCCCCAGGGTGGGGCTGAGAGAGGCCAGGCTGGCTGTGTGCTCGGCTTGTTGGAGGAGCTGACCTGGAGCCTGGGCAGCAGGAGAGCAGGGAGAGGCCAATGGGACAGATGGACGGAAGTGGCAGAGTCCAGGGGCTGAAAGACCACAGAGACAAGGGGACTAATCATCAGGATCCTCTTATCCTGAGATTTGAAGCCAGGGAGCACTATGATTGGATTTGCGTTTGTAGAGATCACTGCTGCCTCTGCGCAGGCTCACTCACTTTGAGGATTGGATGGCTCTGTGGTAGGTGAACATTTAACAAGGTGCACAAGTGGATGGTTGGACCACTTAACCTGAATGGACAGGTGTGCATTTACCAAGGTGAACAGGTGTCTAGATGTGCATTTATCCAGGTGGGTAAGTAGAAAGGTGGACCATCTACCAAGGGTACAATTGGATGTGTGTGCGCCTGTGGGTGGCATCCTGGAGGCAGCTGGGGCTCTGTCCAGATCCCTTTGGTGGTCAGCCCACTTGTCCGGCCATTTTGAGTATTGACAGCTAATGGAGCACAGCTGCCTCCATCTTGAAACACTACCCTTGGTGATGGAGCCTCCCACACAGCAGCTGGGGACAGAGCTTAGCCAAAGACTGACTGGCATAGGGTATAAAAGGCTGACCCTTGCTTTGCCTCAAGGCAATTCAGATCTGTGAAGCCCCCAGTGCTTCCTTACTGGATTACAGGAAACTGGCCCTAACCAAGACCACTATCTTGTTTAGCACTCTCCACTCCTTACCCTGCCCTGTCCTGCTTTCAGGGTGACCAGCCATCTCAGTCTCCTGACACTAAAGAGTTTGCCAGGAGGCAAATTTCAATGCGTAAACCAGAATGGTTACCCTAGGCTTCTGTTGTGTCCCCCAAAAAAGAGATGTTGAAGTTCTAAGCCCTGGTACCCATGGAATGTGAACTTATCCGAAAGTAGGGTCTGTGAAGATGTAATTAAGATGTAAATGAAATGAGGTCATGGTGGACCCTTGATCCAGTATGACTGACATGCTTATAAGAAGTGAGAAGAGACAGAGGCAGACACACACAGAGGGGACAGCCACATGAAGATACAGACACACAGGGAGAACATGGTTTAATGATAGACATAGATTGGAGCAATGCATCTGCAGGCCAAGGGGCACCAAGGATTGCCAGAAACACTAGAAGCTAAGAAAAAGCCACGAAACAGAGTCTCACCTAGAGCACAGCCCTGTTGACACCTTGATTTTGGACATTTGGCCTCTAGAACTGTGGGAGAATGTCTGTTGTTTTAAGCCACAAAGATTGTGGGACTTGGTTAAGGAAGACCTAGAAAACTAATACAGATTTCTTCACTCCTTCTAAGAGCACACCCTCAAAAATAAGTCATTTGGATAAGAATCTCTATGTCAGGCTTTGCTCCTAGGGAACTTGGCCTAAAACAGTTGGTACCAGAAGTGGGTGGTCCCAGGAAACTGACTCTAACAATGGCACTCTGAAATTGCATCACTAACCAGCTGGGTGGCAGTGAAAGACCATCACTTATGGCATGTGTAGAATTAATAGCCCTTGGCTTGAATAGCAGTGTGATGGTGAAAACTGTCATCTGGGAGAATTGGGATGGGAGACAAGTGGAAAGGGAGGCAGTAGCCAGTGCACTTCTCCGGCACTAGAGAGGTAAGGAGGAAATGGTAACTACAAAAGCTAAGGGGCTAAGTGGCTGTCACAAAGTATTATTGACTTCTTGAGGAAAGAGCATGGCAAGTTCAAAGATATTAATCAACAGTAAGAGTCAGAGGCCACCTGGCACATATCAAGAGACTGCAGCCTGAGGAAGATGAACATGAGGCACTGCAGAGTAGGTAGCTCAACCTAGACAAGCCTCTTTGCATCGAAGTTAGGGCCCTGATGGTGAAGAAATGGAACCCTAACATGGAGTGGGGATATCTGGGTGGATGCACTTGAGCACTTTGAACTCCAGACTCCCCTGAAACCTCTGGTGAATAAAATGGTCCCACCTTACATGAGAACTCTGCACACACCTCAGAAGAGGCAGACACCTTATCAGATAATGTTTGTCTCTGGGTCTGCCCCCACCTCCCCTGTAGGCCACCACACCCCAAACTAGGATCATATCTCAGCATAGACTAACTGAAATGTTGGGACCACTGAGAGGGCACAGATGGTATGCAAGGGAGCTATAGGTTTGTCTGAGCAGAGCTGGCAAGAACCAGAAGAGGATGTCTTGATATGGACCCTGAAGGCAATGGATCAAGGGAGTAGGACACAAAAATGGATAAGGAAGAGCTGGTCAACATATGGGTACTCTCCTGTGACATAGGAGACTCTGGCAGGAACCCCAAGAAACAATTATTCCTATATGCTGCCTGGATGGCCCTTGGGAAAAGTCATGGTCTACAACAAACAAAAGAGAGATGCTAGAACAGCCATGAAAAAAATGCAAAGGAAGAAGTCAGAAGACTCAGAAAGGGGGCATGTTGAATTGGGTTTATGATTAGAAAAGTTACAAGCTGCCTGTGAGCTCCCCCAGATCTTCAGGAGGGCCTGAAGTGCACAAAGGAGTGCACTTGTGAGAAGCCACTGCTGTCCTCCATGGGTGATGTGGACAATGCCATTACAGAACTGGCTTCCTAGTAGGAAAGGAGATGACAGGATCCTAGAGTAGCAGGTGCCAGGTGCTGAATTAACTGCTAGGAGCAAAGTGGAAATTATTCTATTGATTGCCAGATAGAATAATAGTCAAGGAGGCTTAGACTACAGGATCTATAGTGATGGTTTAAAGAATAGTATTTAGCAACTTAGATAAGCTTCAAAAAATATTTAAAATGAGTGAGAAGAGTTCCACTTCTGGTAAACATGGAGCTACTAGGTTTGGACCAATCCTCCTATGGATAATAATGATAAACTCTGGACAATATATTTTTTAAAATCTGAAGACATTGGATAGTGAGCAGGCATAGTGTTGGATAGGGAGTCAACACATGGAAGAAAACATGAGTTTTCCATTAGCAGAAAGTCCCCAGTAAGAGTGACTAGAATATGACCAGAGCCTGGAAGATAATACTGTTTCTGAGAGGCATTCAATTTGAGGCTGACTTCAGAACCATAGCAGCTGAAAAGTGAGGGAAGTAATGTCACAAAGAGAGAGCCAAAGAGGGAGAGCCCCAAACTCTGTATATAAATTCTGCCCAAATCTCTGGGTAATGCCTGAACTATGCATGTACAGAGCAGATTTCGAGTACCCCAGCTGAGGCTAAAATAATGGGATAAAGAGTTCCACTGCCTTACACTACCAGGGTGACAAATTTTACAGTTTTCATTCAGTCAAATTAACTGTCTGCTAAAACAAGAAATCAGTGTTCTTCAGAGGAACATAACAGATACTATAATCTTTACAATAGATCATACACAATGTCCAGGATACAATCCAAAATTATCAGACATACAAAGATACAGAAAATAATGACCCATGTGTAAGAGGAAAGCCAATCAATGAAGCCCAGCCCCAGGATGATCTAGATTTTGGAATTAGCAAACAGCTTTTTTTTTTTTTTTAATGATTTTACTGAGACAATTTTACTAAGGCACCAACTACTATAAACCACATACATTTAAAATGTATAGTTTGGTGAGCTTTGTCATATGTATACAGCCATGAAACCATCACTTCCAAAATTCCTAGTTCTCATTTTATAGACTTTTAAGATACATATAGTATATATTATTTTAGGGGGGAAGGGGACCAGTATCTTTCACTCAGAATGATTATGAGATTTATCTATGTTGTGCTTATATCAATAGTTTTCTTTTCTGAGTAGTATTTTGTTGTATTTAATTCTATTCATTTATCAATCTGTGGGACATTGGGTTATTTCTTGCTTGAAGCTGCTATTAACATTCAAACACAAGTCTGCATTTTCACTTCTTTTGGATAAATCGCTAGGAATGGAATGGGTGCATCCTTAACTCCATAAGAAACTGCCGTACTATTTTCTATAGTAGTTGTTCTTTTTTTACATTCCTACCATAAGTATTATGTCATCTGCAAATAGAGACAGGGTTACCTTTCCTTTTTTGATCTTCATAGCTTTTATGTCTTTTTCTTCCTGGATTGCACTGGCTAGGACTTCTAAGACAATGTTGAATAGAAGTAGTGAGTGTGGACATCCTTATTCTTATTCCTGATCTTAGGGAAAAAAATTGTCCAACATTTTATCATAAAATAGAATATTAACTGTAGTTAATTCTAGGTTATTATTAAAGTTCATAATAGTTCCTTTTTTTAAGTTTATTACTTTGAGAGAGAGAGAATGTGCACACACACACGACAGAGACAGAGAGAGCTTGGGGGAAGGGCAGAGAGAGAGGGAATGAGAGAGAGAATCCCAAGCAGGCTCTGCACTGCCAGAGCAAAGCCCAGCACAGGGCTCAGACTCACAAACCGTGAGATTATGACCTGAGCCTAAATCAAGAATCTCACACTCAACCAACTGAGCCACCAAGGCACCCCTCCTTATTTTCCTTTTAATGTCTGCAGAGTCTGCAGTAATGTCCCCCTTTTCATCTCTGATGTGGGTAATCTGTGTTCATTTTAGCTGGTTGAGTATAGTTTGTTTTGTTGATCTTTTTAAAAAAACATGTATTGGCTTTAATTTTCTCTTGTTTGCCTATTTTATATATTATTGGATACTACTCTTTGTTATTTTCTTCTTTCTACTTTATTATTTTTTTATTTTAGAGAAAGAGAGTGCGTGCAAATAGGGGAGAGGGGCAGAGGAAAGGGGAGAGACAGTGAGAGAGAGAGAGAGAGAGAGAGAGAGAGAGAGAGAGAGAGAGAGTCTTAAGCAGGCTCCACACTCAGGAAGGAGCCCGACACGGGGCTCAATCCCATGACCCTGGTACCATGACCTGAGCCAAAATCAAGAGTCAGTCACTCAACCAACTGAGCCACCCAGGTGCCCTTCTACTTTATTTTTTAAATCTTGTTTTACTTGTACTTAACCCAGAACTTTATGTCATTGGTTTATGTTTCCTTTTCTAAAGCATTTCTATAGCTTCTTTTATTTTTATTTATTTTTAAGTAGGTGTGGAGCCCAAGGTGGGGCTTGAACTCACGACCCTGAGATCAAGAGTCAGATGTTCAACTGACTGAGCCCTCACTGAGCCCAACTGAGTCCCCATAGCTTCTTTTAAAGCCATAAATTTTCACTTTAACATTACTTCAGTTGCATACTACAAATTTTGATACATTGTATTTTTATCACTAAATTTGAAATAACTCCTTTTTCTTTTGATTTCTTTTTGGACACATAAATTATTTAAAAGTATGTTGTTTAGCATCCAAATATCTAGAGGTTTTCTGCATATTTTTTGGTTTTATCTATTTCTAACTTAATTCCATTGTTGGGTAGACAACATTCTATAAAATTTCAATCTTTTCAAATTTATTGAGACTTGTTTTATGGCCCAGCATATGATCTGTCTTTATGACTGTACCACATGTACTTGGAAAGAATATGTTCTTCCATTGTTAGGTGGAATGTTCCATCAATGTCAATTAGGTCAGGAGTTTGGTGGTGGTGCTCAGATCACTAATGACCTTACTGATTTATTCTAGTTGGAACTCCAAGAATGCTTATTAATTTGTCTATTTTTATCACTAATTCCATCACTTCTGGCTTAATGTTTTCTAAAAATCAGTTATTAGACACACATTTAGGATTGTAGATTTTCCTGATTAATAACCCTTTTATCATCATGAAATATCTCCTTTTATGTCTCATAATAAATAGTCTTTGTCTTGAAGTATACTTTTTCTTTTTTTAATGTTTATTTTTGAGAGAGAAAGACAGAGACAGAGTGTGAGCAAGGGAAGGGCAGAGAGAGGAAGAAACAGAACTTGAAGCAGGCTCCAGGCTCCGAGATGTCAGCACAGAGCCCAACGCAGGGCTCAACTCACCAACTGTGAAATCATGACCTGAGCCGAAGTCGGAAGCTTAAACGACTGAGCCACCCAGGCGCCCTTTGAAGTGTACTTTTTCTGATGGAAATATAGTTGCTCCAGCTTTTTTTTTTAATGTTTTTTATTTATTTTTGAGAGAGTGCAAGCAGGGGAGGGGCATAGAGAGAGGGACAGAGGATCTGAAGCAGGCTCTTCTCTGACATCAAACACCATGTGGGGCTGGAACTCACAAACCGTGAGCTCATGACCTGAACCAAAGTCTGATGCTCAACCGACTGAGCCACCCAGGCACCCCTGGTTGCTCCAGTTTTCTTAAGGTTAGTGTTCTGTGGTATGTCTTTTTTCCCATGACTTTACTTTTAGTCCATCAGTGTCTACACTTGAAGTGCATCTCTTGTAGGCAGCATGCACTTAAATCTCAATTTTTTTTTTTTTTTTTAAGAATTCAGTCTGAGTCTGACAATGTCTTCCTTTTCTTTGGAATGTTTGTTTTGTTTAAATTTAATGTAATTGTTAATGTAGCTGAATCTAAGTCTGTTTGCTGTTTTGCTATTTGCTGTTTTCTGTCCCCCCCCCCACCTTGTTTTTTAGTCCTGTATTCCTCCTTTCCTGCCTTCTCTCTTCTTAACTCATGTTTGCACATTTTCGAAGTCCATTTTTTATTAGCTTTTCAGCTATACCACTTTGCCCTCTTTACTGGTACCTATAGGACTTCCAATATGTCATCTTAACTTTTCGCAGTCTAATTGCAGTTAATATTGTACTATGTCATGTAAAATGTCATTGAGATTGCATGGTTCTGTTTGCTGCCACACCCTCTGTTTTTTGAGATATTATTATATTTATAAACATGAAAGTTGAAAGGTAAAAGTTATAATATTTGTTTTATAGACATTATTTTTTTAAGTGTTTATTTATTTTTAGAGGCAGAGAAAGAGTGCAAGCTAGGGAGGGGCAGAGAGAAAGGGGGACAGAGGATCTGAGGCAGGCTCCGTGCTGTCAGCTCAGAGCCCAATGTGGGGCTCAAACCCACAAATGAAATCATGACCTGAACTGAAATCAGATGCCCATCTGAGCCACCCAGGTGCCCCAGTCATGATTTTAAGATAAGAAGAAAAAAGATAGTCTTTTATACTTACCCACATATTTAGTATTTCTGATGTTCTGCTTTTCTTCATGGAGAT
This sequence comes from Panthera tigris, assembly GCF_018350195.1. NCBI lineage: Eukaryota > Metazoa > Chordata > Mammalia > Carnivora > Felidae > Panthera > Panthera tigris. The sequence goes on from NC_056671.1 coordinate 28,827,634, forward strand.
CTGAGTTTCCATCTCCTATCATTTCCCTTCAGCTTGAAGAATTTCCTTTATACTTCTTGCTGTGCAGGTGTGCAAGTAACAAATAACCTTAGTTTTTGTTTAAAAATATCTTTATTTCACTCCACTCTTGAAGGATATTTTTTGCTGGAAATAGAATTCTGGATGTATGAGTCTATTCTCCATACTCAGCACATTAAAGAGGCTATTCCATTTTTGTCTTTTGTCTTTCGATCATTTCTGATGAAAAGTCAGCTAACATTCATATCCTTCACCTGTATATAATGTGCCATGTTTCTCCAGCTATTTTTAATGTTTATTCTTCATTTCCAGCTTTCAGTTTGACCATGATGCTCCTAACCGTGCTTTCTTTGTTTTTACCTTGTTTGGGGGATGCTGACCTTGGTGAATCTGTAAATGTATGTCTTCCATTAAGTTTTTAAAAAGCAAAACCATTATTTCTTCAAATATTTTTCTCCTCCCTGGGGTAGGAAGAATAATGGTCCCCTCAAAGATGTCTACAACCTAATCCCCAGAAACTGTGAATGTAGTTTTTTCACATGGCAAAGAAAGACTTTGCAAATGTGATTAAGTTTAGGACCTTGAGGTAAGGAGAGTATCCTGGAGTATTCAGGAGAATCCAGTGTAATTACAAGGACCCTTAAAAGTGGAAGAGGGAGCAGAGGAAGTCAGAGTGATGCAATTGTCAGAAGGAAGTGAACCACTATCCACTTCTTGGAAGATGAGGGAATGAGACAGGGGCCAACGCAGCCTCTAAAAGCTGGAAAAGGCAAGGGAATGGATTTTCTTTCAGAAAGGAATGCAGCTGACCCCTGGCCCAGTGGGGCCTGTGTACACTTCTAACCTACAGAAATGTAAGATAATGTATTTGTACTATTTTAAAGCACCAAGCTTGTGAAAAATTGTTACAACAGTGATAGGAAACTAATACATGCTTCCATTATCCCTCTGCCTTTTCTGGGATTCCAGGAACAAGTACGATAGGTCCTATGACCTACTGCAGGGTTTCTCAGATCCCTAAGATTCTGTTCATTTGTTCAATCAATCAGTTTTCTCTCCACTGTCCAGCTTGGGTAGTTTATATTGCTCTATCTTGAATCCACTGACTTTTCTGTCACCTTCCTTCTGCTGTTAAGCCCATCTAGTACATTTTTTTATTTCTAACATTGTATTTTTCAATTAAGGAATTTCCACTTGGCTCTTTCTTGAAGTTTCTTTTTCTCTGCTGAGATTCCCATCTTATCATTTATTATGAGCATATTTTCTTTTATATCCTTGAACATAGTTATAATAGTTGCTTTAAAATTGTTGCTGCATCTGGGGCACCCGGGCACCCCAGTCTGTTAAGCATTCAACTCTTGATTTGGGTTCAGATCATCATCCCACAGTTTGTAGGGTTGAGCCCCTGAGCTGACAATGCAGAGCCTACTTGTGATTCTCTCTCTCCCTCTCTCTCTCTGCCCCTCCCTGACTCTCTCTTTCTCTCTCTCTCTTTCTTTCTCTCTCTCTCTCAAAATAAATAAACATCTAAGATAAGATAAAATCCTTGCTACATATATGAAAATCCTGCCTCTAACATCACACTTAAGGCTTAAAGACTGAGCTGTTTCCTTCCAAGGTTCGGAACAAGGCAAGGAAGTTTGATGTCACTATTTTTATTCAACATTGTACTGAAGGTCTAGACAATTCTATAAGGCAAGAAAAAGATATATTGTAATCGAAGTTATAATATTGTAAAAGAAAAAGTAAAACTAGACAGATGGTATTTCAGATGTTATAATCGTTCATATAGAAAACCTCAAAGTATCTACAAAAACAAATTACAGAGGTCTATAAGTTAGTAAATGAAATCAGCAAGGCTGAATTATGTCCCCCCCCCAAAAAAAAAATATGTTGAAGTCCTAATACCCAATACCTCAAAATGTGACCTTATGGAAATAAGGTCATTGCAGGTGTAATTAGTTAAGATGAGGTCTCTTTTTTAACTTTTTTTTATCTTTTATTTATTTTTGAGACAGAGACAGAGCATGAACAGAGGAGGGTCAGAGAGAGGGAGACACAGGATCTGAAACAGGCTCCAGGCTCTGAGCTGTCAGCACAGAGCCCGGCACAGGGCTCGAACTCACGGACCGTGAGATCATGACCTGAGCCGAAGTCGGAGGCTTAACCCACTGCGCCACCCAGGTGCCCCAAGATGAGGTCTTAACAGAGTAGGGTGGACCTCTAATCCAACATGACTGATGTCTTCATAAGAATACATCAGTGTGGGACGCCTTGGTGACTCAGTCAGTTAAGTGTCTGACTCTTGGTTTCAGGTTGGGTCATGGTCTCACAGTTCATGGGTTAGAGTCCTGTATCAGTCCTGCTAACTGTGCGGAGCCTGCCTGGGATGCTTTCTCTCTCTCTCTCTCAAAAAATCAATAAACTTAAAGAAAATTTTAAAAAAGAATACATCAATGTGAAGACCGACACACAGGAAGAATGCAATGTGGCAACAAAAGCAAAAATTGGACTTACACAGCTTCAAGCCGAGGACTGCCAAATATTGCCAGCAAACCCCAGGAGGTTTGAAGAGTAAGGAAAGATTTCTCTTCAGGCTTCAGAGAAAGCATGGCCCCATTAACACCTTTTTCCCAGACTTCTAGCCCCCAGAAGAAGGAGACAATAAATTTCTGTTGTTTTACATGACCTAGTTTGTGGTACTTTGTTATAGCTGCTCTAGCAAACTAATGCAGTCATGATGTAAGGTTAATATACAAACATTAACTATATCTCTATGTAATAGTAACAAATAATTGAAAATGAAAAACAATTTCATTTACAATAACATCAAGAAACATAAAATACTTAGAAATAAATAGAACAACAAACCTCCAAGACATCACACTGCAACCTACAAATATTGCTGCATGAAATTAACGAAGACATAGGGGCTCCTGGGTGGCTCAGTTGGTTAAGTGTCTGACTCTTGGTTTTGGCTCAGGTCATGATCTCGCAGTTTCCGGTTTTGTAGGTTTGAGTTTGGGATTCTCTTTGTCTCCCAATCCGCCCCCCCCCAACTCTCTCTCTTTCTCTCTCTCTCTCACAAAATAAACAATAATAATAAAATAAACACCTTAAAAGAAATTAAATAAGACATAAATAAATGGAGAGCAAGATACCAAGTTCACAGATTTGGAAAGTCAATATTTTTAAGATGTCCATTCTCCCAAAATGGATTTATAGATTCAATCTAATTCTAAAGACAATCCCAATAAGCATTTTCTGAAGAAATTAACAAGACAACTCTAATATTTTCTGGCATACAAAGAACCTGAAATATCCAAAGCAATTTTGAAAACGAATAAAAAGTTGGAGAATCTATGCTTTTCTCAAAACCTTCTGTGAAGCTACAGTAATCAACTGTGCTACTGGCATAAGGATCAATAAGTAGATCTATAGAACAGAACAGAGAACCTAGAAACAGACCCACAGTTACATGGCCATTGACTCCTAAACAAGGTGCCAATGAAATGCAATAAGGAAAGGACAATTATTTCAATAAATGGTGCTGTAACAACTAGTTATCTATATGGGAAGAATTTAACTTCAACTCCTTCCTCAGACCATACACGAAAAGTAATTTGAGAACCATTGTAGATCTAAACCTAAAATATAAAATTATAGGGGCACCTGGGTGGCTCAGTCGGTTAAGCGTCCGACTTCAGCTCAGGTCATGATTTCACAGTTTGTGGGTTCGAGCTCAGCATCGGGCTCTGTGCTGACAACTCAGAACCTGGAGCCTGCTTCAGATTCTGCGTCTCCCTCTCTCTCTGCCCCTCCCGGCTCGCACTCTGTCTCTGTCTGTCTCTCAAAAACAAATAAACATTTTTAAAAAATTAAAAAATTGTAAAATTATAACATTTTTAGAAAACAGGAAATTATCTTCACAACAAAGGAGTACTAGCCAGTGATAAGAAGAAAACATTTCTGATTCACACACATAGTGTAAGCCCTGACAGTTGGGTTTCTTTTTTGTAATGTGAGTGCCTGATTTAAGCTTTGATGGCTGAGGCATCCTCTTCAGAGATGGCTATCTCCAATAAACACACTGCCAGCCACACAACTAGATAAAGAGCCGGGCTACCTCCCTTCACTGCGGCTCCTTTGTTTTAGAGATCTTGGTTGATTTTGATAAATGACCATTTGGGCCATTGGGGGGGGGGGGGTTTGTTTGTTTGTTTTTTTAAACTCTTGCCATGTTTTACATTCCTGCTCTTATGTTTTAAATTCACCAATAAATGGGTGCCTGGGTGGCTCAATCGGTTGGGCGGCCCACTTTGGCTCAGGTAATGATCTCACTGTTTGTGAGTTTGAGCCCCTTGTGGGGCTCTGTGCTGACAGCTCAGAGCCTGGAGCCCGCTTCGGATTCTGTGTCTCCCTCTCTCTCTGCCCCTCTCCCACTCATGCTCTGTCTGCCTCAGAAGTAAGTAAATAAACATTAAAAAAATTTTTTTTAATAAATTCACCAGAACCCCAGGTCCGTGTGCATTCCCTCTCTCTCTGTGACCTTGCTGTGTGGCCCCAGGTGTGCTGTGTAAGTTCCAGGTCCTGTAAGCAATACATTTTTATTTTTTCAAAGTTTCCTGATGTTTATTGCTGAAAAGCATCTTACAATCATAAGAACCATAAAGGCTGGTCCATCCACAACACGGTTATTGATAAGCTAAGACTGGCACAAAACAACACAACAAGATGGATGACTGTTAAAAATATTACACTGAACTCTTACAATAAGCAGCCTGAGGTGATCTCTGAAAATGGTCCGCTATTCACTTGACCCAGAAAACTACAAAATCATGCAAATCAAGATGTTCAAATCTTCATGTTCACTTTAACAACATAGGGGCGCCTGGGTGGCTCAGTCGGTTAAGCGTCCGACTTTGGCTCAGGTCATGATCTCATCTCACATTTCATGGGTTTGAGACCCACATCAGACTCTGCTCTGAAAGCTCAGAGCCTGCAGCCTGCTTCAGATTCCACGGTCCATCGCTCTCTGCCCCTCCCCCACTCATGCTCTGTCTCTCTCTCTCTCAGAAATAAATGAACATTAAAAAAAAAATTAAGAACGCACATGAAGGGCACCTGGCTGGCTCAGTCGGTGAAGTATGCAATTCTTTTTTTTTTTAGAAAAAAAAAATTTTAAGTTATTCATTTGAGAGAGAGAGAGCGAGCACGGGTGCACATGCTCACACACGAGCAGGGGAGAGGCAGAGAGAGGGAGAGAGAGAATCCCATGCAGGGCAGAACCTAATGCGGGTCTCAATCTCACACACTGTGAGATCATGACCTGAACCAAAATGAAGAGTCGGGTGCTTAACTGACTGAGCCACCCAGGTGCCCCTGCAACTCTTGATCTCAGGGTTGTAGGTTCAAGTCCCAGGTTGTATGTAGAGATTAGTTAAAAATAAAATCTTTTAAAAAAGAAAGAAAGAAAGAACACACGTGAAACTGCCCAGGCCATCAAGGGTATGCATATCCGAAAAGCCACCAAGTATCTGAAGACTGTCACTTTATAGAAGCAATGTGTGCCATTCTGTTACTACAATGGTGGAGTTGGTAGGTATGCCCAGGCCAAAGAGTGGGGCTGGACACAGAATCAGAGGCTCAAACAGAGCGCTCAATTTTTACTACACATGCTTCAAAATGCTAAGAGTAATGCTGAACTTAAGGGTTTGGATGTAGATTCTCTGGTCATTGAGCAGCACATTCAGGTGAACAAAACCCCAAGATGCAGCGCAGAACTTACAGAAGTCATGTTTGGACTGACCCATATATGAGCTCTTCCTGCCACACTGAGCCGATCTTTACTGAAAAGAAGTAGATTGTTCCTAAACCAGAGGAGGAGGTTGCATGGAAGAAAAAGATATCCCAGAAAAAACTGAAGAAACAAAATTTGTGGCCCAGGAGTAAATTCTGGATAAAATAAATGCAAATAAAAGTTTAAAAATATGTATTATACTAACCAAATGACCCCTTATACAAGAATAGATCGTACTGTATGAGTCCATTTCAATGAGCTTTCAGAGGAGGCAAAATTAATCTATGTTGAAAAACAAAGCAGTGGTTTCCTCTTGAGGGTGGGGAGGGGATGGTGACTATCTGAGAAGGAGCATAAAGCAAGTTTTTGGAGTCATGGAAATATTCTATCTCTTGGTAGGGGTTTGCATAGTGCAGGGGTATACATTTGTCAAAACTCACAAAGTGGTACATTCAAGATCTGTATAATTCTCTATATATAAATGTTACCTTAAGTTTGCAATCAAATGTTGATTGCAAAATGTTGATGTAGTTAATGATATGCATGTTGAAGATTTTAGGTATGAAGTGTATTGATGTCTGTAACTTACTTTGGAATGCGTAAAGCATCAGGTGGAGTAATGCATGCATACATAGGTGATGCATGCATGCATACATAGGTGACAAAGCAAAACCTTAATCCAAGGGGTGCCTGGGTGGCTCAGTTGGTTAAGCGTCTGACTTTAGCTCAGGTCATGATCTCACACTCCGTGAGTTCGAGCCCCATGTCGGGCTCTGTGCTGACAGCTCAGAGCCTGGAGCCCGCTTCAGATTCTGTGTGTCTCCCCCTCTCTCTGCCCCTCCCCTGCTCATGCTCAGTCTCTCTCTGTCTCAAAAATAAATAAATAAATAAATAAATAAATAAAACATTAAAAAATTAAAAAAAAAAAACCTTAATCCAAGAATCTAGGTAGTGAGGATATGGAGGTTCCCTGTACAAACCTTTCAAATTTTCTGGATGTTTGAAATTTTTCATAATGAAATATTGGGAAAAATAATATAAGTAAACTCAACAAAAACAAAATATCCCAATTTAAAAAATGAGCCAAGGACTTGAATAGATATTTCTTCCAAGGAGACATACAACCGGCCAAGAAGCACATGAAAAGACACTCATCGTTAATCATTAGGGAAATGCAATTCAGAACCACAAGATACCACTTTACATCCATTACGGTGACTACAAATTTTAAAACTGGAAAATAACAAATGTTGGCAAACATGCGGAGATATTGAAACCCCTGCGCTTTGCTAGTGGCAATGTAAGACAGCGCTGCTACCATGAAAAGACAATTCGGTGGTTTCTCAAACAGCTAAACCGAGAATTACCGTGATTCAGCAATTTCACTTCTAGGTATGTATCCCAAAGAACTGAAGACGGGGACTCAAGCAGATACTTGTACACCCACATTCACAGCAGCATTATTCACAATAGTCAGAAGGTGGAAGCAACCCAAATATCCACCTACAGATTTTAAAATGTGGCATATGCATTCAGTGGAACTCAGCCATAACCCTTAGTTGGCAGGCCCTGGGAGTAGGAGGAAATGTGGAGTTATTGTTTAACGAGTATAGGGCTTCTGTTTGGGATGATGGAAAGTGCCAGAAATGAGAACGACTATAGTTACACAACATTGTGAATATACTTAATGCCACAGAATTGTGCACTTAAAAATCATTACAGGGGCTCCTGGGTGGCTCAGTCGGTTAAGCGGCCGACTTCAGCTCAGGTCATGATCTCGCAGTCCGTGAGTTCGAGCCCCGCGTCAGGCTCTGTGCTGACAGCTCAGAGCCTGGAGCCTGTTTCAGATTCTGTGTCTCCCTCTCTCTGACCCTCCCCTGTTCATGCTCTGTCTCTCCCTGTCTCAAAAATAAATAAAACGTTAAAAAAAATTTAAAAAAATCATTACAATGGTAAGCTCTAGGCTGTGTACATTTTACCACATTAGAAAAACAAATAATAATAGAAGAGCATGGGGCGCCTGGGTGGCTCAGTTGGTTGATCGTCAGACTCTTGATTTTGGCTCAGGTCATGATCTCAGGGTTGTGGGATCATGCTTAACATTCTCTCTCTCTCTCTCCCTCTGCCCTTCCCCTGCTTGGTCTCTCTCTCCTCCCTTCAAATAAATAAATACATAAATACATACATACAAACATACATAAATAATAGAAGAGCAAAAGGCTGAGATCACTGGACCCAGGGAATGTCACAATCCTTTGCCCAATTTCCAGCCAGTTCTCAGGCTCAGACCTCATCTACTGAAGTCTCCTTCACATGGGTAAGGATCCAGCAACACCATGAAAAGTGTATCTATAGGAGTGATGTCTTAATCCTTCTGTGAAAGGATCTGGGTCCATTTACTCAGGTGGTTGCATACTGGAGAAAGGGAAAACCTAGATCATTAAATTTTTTTTTAATGTTTATTTATTTTTAGGAGGGGAGGAGGGTCAGAGAGAGAATTCCAAGCAGGCTCCATGCTGTCAGCACAGAGCCCAATGTAGGGCTCAATCCCATGACTCTGAGATCATGACCTGAGTCAAAATCAGGAGATGGACACTCAACTGATTGAGCCACTCAGGCACCTTGGAAAACCCAGATCATTTTACAGCAGGCTCCGCGTTAATACTGGTACCAGGGACCCAAGATACCATCATGGCCCCCCTGCTAGAATCGGGTGGAGGATAAGGTAACAAATGGAGAACTGGTTACTTTTCCAGGTTTTTTTTTTTTTAAGTTTATTTACTGAACTCTCAAGATCCTGAGAACAAGAGTCACATGTCTTCTGACTGAGCCAACCAGGTGCCCCATCCAGTTTTTGAATATATATTTGCAGCACACATATTTCGCACTTGGCAGAACTTCCACAGTGGTTCTGATCTTTAGAGTCAGATCTCTGTTGTAAGTGAAAGCTCCTGAACTACCTCCCCACAAAAATTAAAGAACCTAATGCTGCATCTTAAGAACAGCAGAGGTTAATGTCATGGCTAGAGACCTAAAGGATGCAGGGTGCTGATGTCTATAAAACCCGATTTAATTCGTTAGTCTGACCCTTGCAAAAACTGGATGGATCATATAGCACTCCTTCATGATAAAACACTCAAAAACAACTTGCAATAAAAGTGAACTTGCTCAGGGTGCCTAGGTGGTTCCGTTAGTTAAGCGTCCGACTTGAAGTCGGTGACTCCGGTCACGATCCCATGGTTTGTGAGTTCAAGCCCCACACTGGGCTCTCTGCTGTCAGCACAGACCCTGCTTTAGATCCTCTGTCTCCCTCTCTCTCTCTGCCCATCCCCTGTTCATTATCTCTCTCTCTCTCTCCCCCTCTCTCCCTCTTTCTCAAATAAGTAACTAAATTTAAAAAATGAATTTTCTCAATCTGATAAGGAGTGTCTGAAAAATCCACAGCTAGCATACTTAATGATGGAGACAGAATCCTTTCTCTCGAAGATTAAGGGCAACATGAGAATGCCCAAGTTCACCACTTCTGTTCGACATTGTATTGGAAGTTGTAGTCAGAGCCATTAGGCAAGAAAATGAAGTACAATACATGAATATTGTATAAGAAGAAGTAAAAATGCTGTTCACAAATGACATGATCTTGTAGATAGAAAATCCAAAAGAATCCCCCAAAAACTATTCGAATTAATAAATGAGTCCAGTGGGTTGCAAGATACAAGATCAACGTACAAAAATCAATTGTGTTTTTATACACTTGCAGTGCACAATGGGAAAATAGAATTAAGACAACTATTCCATTTACAATAACGTCAAAAAGGATAAAATACTTAGGAATATTAACGAAGAAGTGAAAACGAGATACTCTAAATATTATAAAGCAGTACTGAAATAATTTAAAGATCTAAATAAATCAAAACATCCCATGTTCACGGATCGGAAGGATTAATGTTGGTAAGTTGGCGACACTCCGCAAATTGGTCTAGGCTCAGTTGGTTGAGCCACCTACTTCAGCTCAGGTCATGCTCTCATGGCTCGTGAGTTCAAACCCCACATTGGGCTCTGTGCTGACAGCTCAGAGCCTGAAGCCTGCTTCGGATTCTGTGTCTCCCCCTCTCTCTGCCCCTCCCCCATTTGCGCTCTGTCTCTCTGTCTTTCAAAAATAAATAAACATTAAAAAAATTCTACCTGGTCCGTTTGCAGAAACTCATGGAGCTGGTTCTAAAATTCACACTGAAATTCATAGGAACCAGAATAACTAAAACAACATTGAAAAATAACAAAGCTAGAGAGCTCAACTTCCTGATCTCAAAATTGACTGTAAAGCTACAGTTATCAAGACAGTATGGTTTTGCCATAAGGATAGACATATAGATCAGTGGAGCAGAATTCAGAATCCAGGAATAAATCCTCACACTTATGGTCAATTAATTTTCAACCAGGGGGCAAAAACAATGCAATGGGCAAAAGAATAATCTTTTCAACAAATGATGCTGAGACAACTAGGTTGTCTCAGCAAAAGAATGCAAAAGAATGAAGTTGACCTTTACCTCACATCATATATAAAAATTCACTCAAGGGGTGCCTACCTGGCTCAGTCAGTAGAGCATGTGACTCTTAATCTAGGGGTCATGAGTTCAAGCTCCATGTTGGGAGTAGAGATTACTTAAAAAATAAAATCATAAAAAAATTCACTCAACATCAATTAGTGTAAGAACTAAAACTGTAAAATGTATACTTTATAAAACCGCAAACCGTTGGGGTAAATCTTCGTGCTCTAGGATTTGGTAATGATTTCTGAAAATGTTTATTTATTTTTTTGAGAAAGATAGAGCGCATGTGCATGCATGTAAGGGAGAAGCAAGAGAGAGAAGGAGAGAATCCCAAGCCTGACCTGATCCCACAAACCATAAGATCATGACCTGAGCCGAAATCAAGAGTTGGGCACTTAACCGGCTGAACCACCTAGGCGCCCCAAGCCAATGGTTTCTTAGGTACAACACCAAAGCATTAAAAACAAACAAACAAACAAACAAACCAAAAAAAAGCAGAGGAAAAAAATGTATTTATTCAAATTTTCAAATGTCATACTTCAAAGGACACCGTCAGAAAGTGGAAAACTACCATAGAATGGGAGATTTTGCAAATTATATATCTGATAAGGACTTGTATCTTGAATATACAAAGAGCTCTTACAACCCAATGATGAAAAGATAAACCAAGTCTCTAGGACTCCAGTGGTCCTATGCTAGATGTTCCATGCTAGAACATTCCCTCAAAGTAAAGGACAAATTGTGCCCTGTACCTCCTATCACTAAGAAAGTATACACTGCAGGTTTCTTTGGGTTTGGGAGGCCTGACGTTCTGTACTTGGGAATACTGCCATGAGCGGTTTGTTGGCTCCACGCATGCCAGCTTTGCGCAGAGCGCAGAGCGGAAAGAGGTCTGCAGCAGGTCCAGGCTTTGGCACAAGCAGCTCTGTGCCTGGCCCAGGGGTCTGGCGGAGCCCGTGGCGAATGCTATGGCAGAGAAAGTTTTCAAGTGGGGCCTCTGGCAGGTTCCAGTGAGAGAGCTTCAGTGCCAACTCTTAGGGTTCTCGAGTGAGACCATGCCACACGCCATTCACAAAACAGCTCCTGGAATGTTACTGGGCCCCAACAGGAAATGAGCATCTGACCTTGGGCTATTAAGTAACCACATGGTCAGGTGGCTCATCAGAGCTGAATACTGTCAGAGGCACCAAGACTTAAGGTACAATGGAGGTGCATTGCCAGGATCAGCTCTGAGCACATCTAGACACGGGTAAGCTGCACAAGCAAGTGACCACCACCCCCTTGTGGCCTCTGCACCTTTGGTGGCCCTGAATGACAGCAGTGAGGGGAAAGCCCTCCAAAGGGTAGGACTTCTCCAGGGCACTGTATCATCCACGTAGTAGGGAGGGGAAAGTGTCTAGGAAAAGAAGATACGGAGCCCTGTTTGCCACAGTAAACAGTTGAGCTAGTAGCTTCGGGCCGGGGGGGGGGGGGGGGCGGAGCGGACAGAGCAAGAAGAGAAGTTTAGAGACAAGGAAGTCCGGAGAAGAGGCACCTAGAGAACTAGTGTGACACGTGGCAGCTTTTCAGTTGGTGGACCCAGGGGTCCAGGTGGGACACCCTGCTCCCCGGTACTCCCAGCGACCCCACTGGGAAACTTGTGTCCTCATCCTAGAAACTTTAGGTTAGGTTCTGGGTCTCTGAAGGGGGTAATCTCACCAGGAACACAGTAAGAGTGGCACAAAACATACACTATGACAGCTACCAGGCCACTCTGGGCTCTTCATACCACCAAGCAAAAAGGCCCCCATGCTGGCAGGGGTACTGGATCCAGATCCTAGGAACAGGGATGTTTGATCTTCCCATCCACTGGATGTCCTGTGGTGCTCCCTCCCCAGCTGTCACCGAATGGGCCATTACAGCCAGCACAACCTGAGGAGGGCATGGTACCCAGGGGCTCACGCCCCCAGGGATGAGCATCTGGGTCATCAGGTGAGGCACCCAGACCTTCAGAAGTGCTAAGTGCTCCTAGGAGAGTGGGAGCTAGAGAAGGTGGGGGGGGGGGGCCGGAAACACATGGCACCTGGTTACAGGCTCAGGACTAACTTAAGCAGCAGGGACCACAGCCCATCCAATAGCTTTCCTTTCCTATATATGTACAGAAATTGTGCCCAACCAGAACCCTGGGGATCTAAATGCAATGAACTTAATGTGGGGCTGAGTGTGGCAGGGCTGGGGTAAGTGTTCCCAGTGTGAGCTGGTCACTTGCAGGTGACCCTTTCTCTGGAGCATTGGCCAGACGGGAGCCACCTTAGTGAGAGAGACTGTGCGCCCTGACCTCACTGAAGGTGGTCTCAGACCCCACCGGGCTGCGATGGAACCAGGATCCCCCTCAGCATTTCACCCTCCCCTCCGCCTCCCTCAGGTGCTAGCCAGAAAACTCCCCCCCCTGGTTCTTCTTCCCCCCCGAAACCACTGACCCGTTCCCCAGACCTGTGGCCATTTTCAGTGTTATATAAATGGACTCGCGCAGTATGGAGCCTTCTGAGACCCACTTCTCCCACTCAGCACAATCTTCTGACATGGCCCTGCACTGCTGCGTGTGTCACTCACTGCCACCCTGGGCCCCTCCCTGGTGTAGTGGACCGTGGCGTATTCATCCACTCACCAGCTGACGGGCATCTGAGTTGTTTCCAAGCTTTGGCAATGAGGAACAAGACTCCTCTAAACATTCACAGGACATCTCCTCAGCTGGACCATCTAACCCATAGGGGAGCTGTCCTACTTCCTGTGCTACTACAGGTGGCAATGTTGCTAGGCTTCTTGCCACTCCACACCAAGGGTCTCCTTTCTTCCATCTTCCAGTACGATTTTTCTCACCTCCCTCTAAGACCCCACTGTCAGTCCCAGCAGGTCCTTCCTGCTCCCACCCACTGTCCAGTCCCAAGGCCAATGTCGTGTGACTTAGGGTGTGTATCGGCAGCATCCTATTCTGGCACCGAACCCATCTGGTCATCCAGAGCTACGCAACAGGCCACCTCAAACTCAGTGCTATGAACACATAACCCATCTTCTCTATTGTTAGCTTGGTTTGGACTCTCTTATGGTGACAGTGGATGGTAGCTGGGACGGGAGCCACCCCTAATGCTTCCTTGCTCACTCACGATGCTCTGTGCTAGCCATTGGCTGGCCCTTCAGCTGCAGCTCCTGGCCGGAATACCTCCACATGTGCCTCTTCCTGGGGCTGCTGGTGGCTCCTCGCAGCACAGTGGCCGGCTCGAAGAGCAAGCATCCCAAGATGAGGGAGAGAGAGGAGCAGTATCACCTAGCTGTCCAATCTGGCCTCAGCAATCAGTGTCACTTCTGCGACCTTCTGCACTCTGGAGGTTAGAAGCGAGTCATTAGGCCAGCCCATGTTCAAGGGGAAGGGAATTGGATTTCAGTTCTTGAAGGGAGAAGGGCCAAGGAATTCCTGGATATGTTTGGAAGGCACCAAGGGGTGGTGGGCCCCTTTACCACTGTGGACTGGTGAAGAGATGGTGCATTTACCCAGGTGGATAGGTGGGTAGGTGACACATTTATCAAGGTGAGGAAATACCAGGACATAGAACAGGTTCTTGGAAGATACTAGCCTGGAGCCGAGGGAGAGGTCAGGCCAGAGGTATCAACTTGGGAGTCATTGTCACAGAGGTGGTGTCTGAAGCTTCAAGGCTGCAGGAGGTGACCACCCAGGGTGGGAATGGGGAGGGATGGAGAAACTGCCAGGGCTGGGAGGAGGAGGGCACAATCTTCCTGATCACTGACTCTGTTGCCCCCATCCTGGCAGAACTCCAGGGAGCTTAATGGGTAGTCAATCCCCGTGTGCCTCCCCATGTGTCTCTCTGAACTAATGGTGATCGTGCGGTTCTATGAGGAAGGTTCTGTGCTGGGAGAGGTTTCCCCCAGCATCCATGGGAAGAGATGGGAGGTATAGGGCTGTGGCAGCCCTATTGTAACCATGAGGCAGGCTGAGAGTGGCAGAGCCACTCACAAAGGTGACGGTTTCTTCACTGAGCATGTAGATTAACAAGTCCTGAGGTGCCTGGGTGACTCAATCTGTTAAGCATCAGACTTTGGCTCAGGTCACGATCTTGCGGTTCATGGATTCGAGCCCCACATGGGGTTTTGTGCTCACAGTGCAGAGCCTGCTTGGATTCTCTCCTCTCTCTCTGCCCCTCCCCGACTCGTGCTTTCTCTCTCTCTCTCGAAATAAATAAACTGGGCAATAAAGAGTCCTTTTTTTAGGACTCTTGTGTCAGGAGTTGAGTCAGCAGGTTCTGCCACCTGACGTCCAAAGTCTTTTCACTGATACCAGCTTGGAGTCAGCAAAGGAGTCTGAACAAGGATGTGTGAGGTGGGAGGAGAGGCTGGGAATGTGAGTGCGTTGCCCTGCAATGGCACCCACCATTCATGGAACCCCCACATGCCCAACCAAGTTCTAATGTTTCACACATAGTGATTGGTTGAGTCCTAAGAGCACCTCTTGAGTTAGATTGCTATTATGATGCCAGTTTATAGATTGGGAAACCAAGGCACAGGGGGGTGAAGGACACTATGGAAGGTCCCACGGCCAGAAAGTGACAGCTGGGATATAAACCAGGCAGTCTGTTGCTCTGTCCCGTGAGCACTAACCTTTTTCAGAGGTCCAGAGAAGAGGGTCTTTCGCTGAACTGCCTGGCTGGCTGTTCAGTGCTACTTACTTGAAACGAACAGTCTTCAGTGAATTTCACAAAGTACAAGTCATCAGCAATCTTGGGCAGCATGACCTGGGATCAGGGGAGGAGAGTGTGGACAGTCGGACTGGCCTGAAGAGTAAGGAGGTGGACAGCCCGTGCAAGCCATGCAAGCTTGAGAAGCATGGCTATGAAGAGGGTGGGGCAGGGGTGTTTAATGTTTTTCGGAGGGGATTCCAGGACATATAGGAAGCCGAAGGAGGGGTCGCTCCAGACCACTGGAGTGGGCCCTTGGATGGTGTCTGGAAGGCTCCCCTGACTCAGTAGAGAAGGTAGAGAATTGGGGGCACGGGCAGTGGGGTTTCATGTTCAGTGATGAGCAGAGGTGGATTCCTGCTCCACCCCCATTTCCTCCAGGAGGTTGAGACCCAGCTCTGAAATGAGTGGAAGCCACTGAAATGAGTTGGCGGCCAAAGAGCAGTGGGATCGTGGGGTTGCCAATAGAGTTGGGTCCCATTGAGGGTTGGAGCCTAACAGTCTTGGAGCCAAGAGACTGGCAGTTTTGGTGGGTTTCTCCAGACTTGCTCATACACCTCTGTAGGGCCCCAAGGGGATTAGGTGCTAGCCCTGGTTTCGGTGGCTACAGGAGGAAGTACCCAAGTGTTGGGCCAAGAGGCGCCAGGGCAAACGGGGGCGGGGGGCCTTCAAGGTCGGGGCATCCTCAGGCCGCTGCTCCCAAAGCGGGGCGAGGACCGCCAGGATCCGCGGGCCGGGGGATGCGGCCCTCCGCGCCTTCCCCGTGGAGCCTCCGTGCCCGCGAGTCCTGCCAGCCTTTCGGGGCCAGGAAGACCGACGCGGGGCTGAGGGCTTCCTGGTAGCCCCCTCCCCGCGGCCCGGCTAGCCCCCGCGCTGATGCGGGGAAGGATTTCCTGCCGCCGCAGACAAGGATTAGCGCGCCCCTGGCCGGCGCGGCGGGATTAGTCCGCGTGGACTCCGCGCTCGGCCCGGGGATTACAGCGCGCTCCCCCCGACGTATATATTCCTGCGGCGGTGGCCGTGGGGCCAGGCCAGCATGGCTGCGGCGGGGGGCGCGGTGAGCCGCAGGGGCCCCGGGCGGCCCTGCCCCTTCTCCATCGAGCACATCCTTTCCAACCTGCCCGAGCGGAGCCCCCCGGCACGGGCCGCCCGCACCCCGCAGCCCGCCGGCCACCAGAGCCCCGCGGAATCCGGAGAGCCCGGGGCGCCCGAGGCCGCGCCCTGCGCCTGCTGCTGCTGCTGCGGACCCCGCGCCGCGCCCCGCGGGCCCCCGGAGCCGGCGTCCGGGCTGGGTGAGTGGGAGCAGGGCGCGGGCGCGGGGGTCCTCCGGGCGCGGGGCGGTCTGGGCGGAGCTCGGCCCCCGCTCCGCGCCTCACCGCGCCCTCGCCCCGCAGGCGCGCGGCTGCCGTGGCCGCTGAGGCTGGGCCCCGCGGCGCCCTTGCCCTTGGCCGCGCCCACGGGAGGCCCGGGGGCGCTGCCCGGCACCGGCGGTCCCGGCCCGCAGCGGCGCACGCGGCGCCACCGCACCATTTTCAGCGAGGAGCAGCTGCAGGCGCTGGAGGCGCTCTTCATGCAGAATCAGTACCCCGACGTGGGCACGCGCGAGCGCCTGGCCGGCCGCATCCGCCTGCGCGAGGAACGCGTGGAGGTGGGTGCCCGCCCGCCAGACGGCGAGAGGGTCCGAGCGGGCTGGCTTCCTTCCTCCTTCTTTTGAAAAGATGGCCCTGGCGCGAAGGCGGGGAGGCGCGGGAGGCCCGGGAACCTCGGTGGGCCGCAGGGCCGGTTCCGGGGCGAGGGCGGGCGGGGCAGGCTAGTGCCGGAAAGTGTCACTGGAACTGGAGGGGAGATAAGGCTAGTTTTCTTTAACTTTGGCTCAAACTTTTTAATTCTCCCTGATAAATGAGACGCGCGTTCACGTGCCCGAATTTGGGAAGCTCGGAAAGAGCACCAAGCTGCAGAATGGGCGTCCGGAGCGCCTTGCGGGGGAGGGGGAAGGCACGCCGAGAGAGGGCAGGTCCGGGTGGGAAAGTGGTCCTCGTCCCGCAGCCCGAGCCGCAGCGGTTAAGAGACGGTGGGTGCCGCTGCCCCCGTGCCGGCTCCCCAGCCCTCTCCTGCCCGTATCCCTGTCGGGAAACTCCCTGCCTGGTCCACTTATGAGGGTCCGGAGGGACGCGGGTCCCAGGGCTGGATCTGAGCGGTCCCTCCTGCTCATCAGGTCTGGTTCAAGAACCGCCGGGCCAAGTGGCGACATCAGAAGCGCGCGTCAGCGACCTCGAGGCTCCTCCCCGGAACCAAGAAGCCCGCAAAGGAGAGCTGCTGATGGCTCTGGGAGCCACTCCCGGGCTTGGCCGGGCCCTTTGGGGCCGGCTCAGGGAGGGGACAGATCGACCCAAAATGGTGCTGACAGAGGACACCTCTTCCCGCCTGCAGGCTTCCTGCATCCTGCAGCTAGTGCTCAAGGCAGGAGCTTCTCTGCCAGACAGCAGAGAAGCTCCCGTGCCCACCCCCTGTGTCACCTGCCCCACGAAAGGAGGGAACGCTGAGCATCTCCAGGTGCTCTCCTTTCCAGCGACTAGGGTCGGGGAGATTCCCCGGGAGCTGCAGCGGGGTGGGGGTGGGGGGTTGTTGGTTGCTGGGAGCAGGGCACAGAGCAGTTAAGCTTCCTCAACTCCCCACCAACTCCAGGACAGGAACCATCCCCTTGTCAGGAGGGCCCAGAATCCTCCTCTCCCTCCTGGGGTATGCTGATGTCCCGCCTCTTCTCAGCATGGACATAGGTCTCTTGACATGGCCAAGGGGGTGAGGGGGGTGTTCTGTGCATTCTGGGGTTGTCAGCTCGCATGTCCTGCACTGGGCCTTCCTGTCCAGAGCTATAGGATGAGGACATTGGATGAGGTCATCTCCAGAAGCCCCCTACCCTGCCCCTTAATTCTGTGAGCCTTGCCTGGATACTGGGAAATAAACAAGCAACTACAAACGGCACAAAAGCAGTCCAAAGTTCGAAGTCCACCATGACTTCACTCCCACATCCAGGGGGTGGGGGCCAGCTGGTCTTGGGGAGCACAGCCCAGTGAGTCCTCAGTTTCTGTGCTCCCCAGCACAGCAGACTACCCCACAGATCATGACCTAGCACCCTGGGGGTCTGCACTGGCCTTTAGGTACTGAACGGGTAGAGATCCTTGGCCTCCTCCTTCTGGGGGATTTACACGCTATGTGTCTGCCATCCTGTTGGGGCACGAGGAGGTTTGACTGGGGAGGATGCACCACACCCCCTGCCACTGCCTTGGAATATCTGTTTTCCTCTCCAACATCCCAGCCCTAGGGTGAAGGACAGTGTGAAAATGAGGCTTTCACTCTCCCCAGTAGGCCTGTACGGTGGGTTCAAGGCACCTAACACCATCATCTGGCTTGGGGACCATGTTCTGCCTCCTCACAGGTCCTGGAAGAAATTGGGGGATGGGGCATCTGAAAGGAGACACAATCCATTCATTAAAGGTGCAGAAGCTGAGCAGGCATGATGTCCCCAGCCAGTGCTGCTCTAACACTGCCGGATGCCTCCAGGACAGCAGCACTCACCTTCACCTCTCAGGATGCACACTTCTGGCTGTCACAAAGCTCTTTTCTCCCGAACCCTGGCCTTATCCTTGGATACTGCCCAGCCCTCCTGCAGAGCTTCCCTGCAGTCTGGAACACCCTCATCTCTGGGACCCCAGCCCCCCATTGGCTCTTTGTCATTGTAGAGGGCAGCCATGATCAGAGCTCCATTTCAAGGGGCCAGTGTCTACACTGTCCTTCTGATTTCTCTCCTTTCTCTCTAGCTGAACCTCTTGGCAGGTTCACCCCTACAAGCTGCCCGTTAACATAGGTGTCCTGCAGGCTGGACCCCAGGCATGGCCCTCTCCTCTCCATTCTCTCCTTGCTTTATCACTGCCTCTTTTAGACTCCAATTCCCTTCTCTCTTCCACATGTACATCTCCAGCCCAGGCCTCTTCCCTTAACTAGATACTTCTGTCCATGTATCCCCTTGACCTCTCCATGTGGAAGCCCACCGTGACTCAAAATCACCTTGTCCATGGCAGATTCTTCCCCTGTGCAAACCAGGTGCATGAACCAGAGGACTCGCAATTACCCACACCCCTCTTCTCCCTCACCCACCATCCCAGGCCAGCAGCAAATCCATTTTTCTTCCAAAAACAATCCCAGAAGCTATTTTTTCCCCAGCTTCAACAGTACCAACCTGATGAAAGTGCTGTCATCCCTTACCATGACCATTGTAGGTGCCTCCAGTCTTGTCCACCTGCAGCCACTCTGTTTCCTCTGTAATTCATTCTCCATAAAAGCCAGGGTGCAAGTTTGAACCTGCCTCTCCCCTGCCCACAGCACTCCAAGGGCTTTCCATTGTTCTTAAAGATACAACTCACTGTGACCCATGAAGCCCCATGCAGCCGGCCCCTGCCCATCTGGCATCGTTTCATACCTCACTGCTCCTTGCAGTCTGTGTGTATCAAAAGCTCTCTTTTGCTGCAAGACCTTTGCACCCGCTTTTTCCCTCTTCCTGGTCAGTGTCTGTTCATCCTTTGGATCTGCAACCATTTCTGGCCCTGGGGAGACTTGCCCTCACTGCCCCCTAGGTAAGATTCCCCAACAACAAACTTTCTTTCTTTTCTTTTTTTTTTTTTTACACCTGTCTGCTGCAGTGTTTTAAAGATTTTTAAGTTTATTTATTTTGAGAAAGAGAGAGATTGAGGAAGGGGCAGAGAGAGGGAGAGAGAGAATCCCAAGCAGGGATTGTGCTGTCAGCACAGAGCCCGACCTGGGGCTAGAACTCACAAACTATGAGATACTGACCTGAGCCAAGATCAAGAGTCAGACGCTAAACCAACTGAGCCATCCGGGCCACACACTCCCGCCCTGCCCCGTTGCAATTTTATGCTTGTTTGTGGGGTGATGCAACTAGTGTCTGTCTTCCCCATTTGACTGTCAGTTCCACAGGGCAGGAATCATCACCATGGGGTTTCCCAGTGGGTGAAGGAATGGCTGCCTATTATACTAAATCATTCCGGGGAAGAACTTACTTGTTTGATATAATTCACAACCTCTTTTGGAGAAGAAATGATCATTTTTGAAAAAAGCGGGCAATTTTCTGGTCCATTTCAATGAAAGTTAGCCCTCTTCTGGGAAGCCCACTCGTGTTCAGGAACCGAATATTTTTTTTAATATTTATTTATTTTTTTAAAACTTAAAAAAATTTTTTTAACGTTTATTTATTTTTGAGACAGAGAGAGACAGAGCATGAATGGGGGAGGGTCAGAGAGAGAGGGAGACACAGAATCTGAAGCAGGCTCCAGGCTCTGAGCCATCAGCCCAGAGCCCGACGCGGGCTCGAACTCACGGACCGCGAGATCATGACCTGAGCCAAAGTCGGACACCCAACCGACTGAGCCGCCCAGGCGCCCCAGATGTTTATTTATTTTTAAGAGAGAGAGAGAGAGAGATCACAAGCGGGGGAGGTGCAGAGAGAGAGGGTGGGTACAGAGGATCGGAAGCAGGCTCCTGCTGACAGTAGAGAGCCTGATGCAGGGCTCAAACTCACGAACCCTGAGATCATGACCTGATCTGAAGTTGGACGCTTAACGGACTGAGCCACCCAGGCGCCCCAGGAACGGAATAATTCAAAAAAAATTTTTTTAATGTTTATTTATTTTTCAGGGAGACAGAGACAGACTGTGAGTGGGGGAGGGACACAGAGAGAGGGAGACACATAATCTATAGCAGGCTCCAGGCTCTGAGCTGTCAGCACAGAGCCCAATGTGGAGCTCGAACTCACAAACTGTGAGATCATGACCTGAATCGAAGTCGGACGCTTAACCAACTGAGCCACCCAGGAGCCCCGGAACCGAATAATTTTTAACCAGACATTTCTTTATTGGACCTTCGCATTTTTTTCTTTTCTTTTCTTTCTTTCTTTCTTTCTTTCTTTTTTTTTTTTTTTGTTAGATAACTATCAAGAAGAAATTGTCTTAGTGGTCTTTTCTGGCATAAAGTTTGAATAAAAACTTTGAAACGAGTATATAGCCAAAATGTGTTTTTGTTAATGATATAGAAGCATACCCAATGATTATTTTCGAGAAACCGGAATTTCAAGGCCTTTCAATTTAGCAGTGCTGGAATTTTTCAGGATCAGAGTGAGTGACACGCCCCTTAGTCTCCCACACCATAGCGACCCCTGGTGCCCATAGTCCAGATTCGGAGGACCACAGCGGGGAGGGGCAAAGACTACAACTCCCATAAGGCCCAGGGATTATAATGGCGTCACCACGGAGCGCGGGCTGGTCTTCAAAATGCGCAGCTCTTCCATTGGTGGGTTGTTGCAAACGCCTGCGCAGCTGGCGCAGTTCCGCCCCCGCCGTCTCCGGACCCTGTTACGTGCCTGTGCCGCCCGAGCGGCCCTGGGATAGCGATGGAGACGCCCGGCGCATCAACCCGGGCCCTGCTGCTCCCTGCCGCGTCCGGGCCCCGGAGGAAGCGCGCGGCAGGGGAGTCGCTTGCGACGAGCAAGCAACGGGTCCTGGACGAAGAAGAGTACATCGAGGTAAGACCTCGATGAAGACGCTAGCGAATTCTAGGTCCCTTCCCCGCCTCGCGCTCTTCTCGGGCCCCTCCTCTCGGGTCGTGGCAGTCTCGTCCCCTCGCGGAGGTGGAGCCACTTGAGTCCGTGCTTTTGGGGTGTGGGCAGTCGGAGAGCCATATAAGTACAGTTCAGAGTGAGGTGTCTTGATGGGGGAGGCACTAGTAGTGTTGCTAGAGGAGAGTGGGGGCGGTTTATTAAAGTAGGAATGTGGAAGGATGGTAGCAAAGAGGACTTTCTAACAGAGCTGTTTGTTTTTGGGAGGCCTCTGGGACAGGCAGGTGGCATTAGTGGACAGCTAGGTGCACAGACGTGCAGCCAGGAGCAAGGTCTGCCTGGAGGTACAGATTTGGGAATCTCAACCAGTGCTGCTGGTGGGGGTGACAGGCTGAAGTCATCCAGGTAAAGGGTTCAGATTGGAAATAGGAGGTTACAGGTGGAATGAAGGTGGCAACACCCACCTTGGTCCAGCTAGTGTGGAGGTGGAGCCAGTAAAGGAGAATGAGAGTGACCAGTGAGGGGAGAGAGAAGGGTTTCATAGAAATCAGGTGAACGTTTAGTAATGTTAGGTGTTGCAGAAGATCGCAAGGCATGCTCATCGTCATTGGAAAGTGCAGGTAACCTCAGAAGATCATTGGGTTGGACAGAGGTTGGGGGCATCAGCAAGGACCTTAGCATGTACATTGGTAGACGGAGAGGCAGGTGTGGACTATGACTTTTATTCTGACTTCTGACAGGGCCTCCAGACAGTCATCCAGAGGGACTTCTTTCCTGATGTAGAAAAGCTGCAGGCCCAGAAAGAGTACCTGGAGGCTGAGGAGAATGGAGACCTGGAGCGGATGCGTCAGATTGCCATCAAGTTTGGCTCTGCTCTGGGCAAGATGTCCCGAGAGCCCCCACCGCCCTGTAAGAGCAACAGTGGGTGGCTGAGAGGGGAACTCCTGCTGAGCCGATGCCTTGGACTGGCTCTAATCCCTACCCCCTTCCTTCTAGATGTGACTCCAGCCACATTTGAAACCCCTGATGTGCACACAGGCACCGGAATGGTGGGCAACAAGCCCCGGGGCCGGGGCCGAGGCCTGGAAGATGGCGATGGTGAGTGAGCGGTTGGGTTTGTCTAGAGTCTTATCCTATGTGGCCCTGAGGGGCTGGTTCAGAGGCAGATCACATCTTGTCCCTGAGGGCTCTGTTTGCTTACATGGCAACCCATGGCGCCAAAGAGCACTGGTCTAGGAGACAGAAGATCTGGGTCCAGCTCCCAAACACAGGGCAGTTCTCTGAGCCTCTGGTCCTCCTCTGTGGAATGGAAATCTTGCCACCTCTCTCACCAGCCTGCTCACTGTGTGCCAGCCCCTGCCCAGTGGGCTTCATGGGCCTTGGAGGGCCCCTTTTCTGCTGTCTCCTTACAGTGCCTCAGGGCCTCTGCACTTGTGTCTTCAGAGTTAGTCTCTTCCCCTGGATAGCTGCACATCTCACACCTTCTCTCCCCTCAGGTCTCTGCTCAGATGTTACCCGTTCAGGGAAACCTTTCCTGACCACTGTCGTGTCCCGCCTGCCCCCCCCCCCCCCCCGCCCGCCCGCCCACAACGTGAAGTTACATCACCTTTCATGCATGCTGCCTTCCTGCTTGGCTTTGTTTTCTCACTGCAGGACATGGCACTTAAAAAGGCATTTCTCTACATATTGCTTCTTCTCTCCACAAGAGCTTCTTTGTCTCACCTCTGTGTGTATACTTTGTATCCAGAACAGTACTCGGTGTGTTGTGGGAATAGAACAAATGAAAGAGTTGTCTTCCTCAGTGCATGTATTGGGGATCGTGACATGTTCCAACTTTATGAGGGATTTTTTTCTAGGAAAGAGCATTTTGAGTCCTGTTGGACACGACTATACTACGTACTACAGGACTTTCTCATGATCAGTTGATTATTTTGTTCTTAGTAGAACATCAGTGCTCAGACAGATAAGATGCTGTTCTCTACCAGGTTCTAGTGTGCAGTGTGTTGTGTGTCTACACGGACAAAATATTTTCTGCTTCAAAATCCAGCTCTTTGTGGGGCCCTGGGTGGCTCAGTCAGTTACGTATCCGACTTGGGCTCAGGTTATGATCTCTCGGTTTGTGAGTTCAAGCCCCACATCGGGCTCTGTGCTGACAGCTTGGAGCCTGGAACCTGCTTTGGATTCTGTGTCTCCCTCTCTCTCTGCCCCTCCCCTGCTCGTGTTCTGTCTTTCTCTCTCTCAAAAAAATAAATAAAATGTTAAAAAAAATTTTTTTTTAAGTCTACTTCTTTGTGCCCTTACCATGGTTTGTCATGTTGTGTCCTTGGAGTTTGATTCTCTACTGCAACATGGCAGATGCATCACAGGCAATTTGCAGATTCCTTTTCCTTAAATACGTGTTGTCAGTATATCTAAGAATCATTTCGGTGACCTAAGTGGTAGGTACCATTATCATTCACATTCACAGGTGAGGAAGCCTAGACTCAGGAAAGGAGGTCTCAGGGCTTGTTGGTGGTGGAATGGGGTTTGAGTTCTCTTTCTGCCCCTGGGTCTTGAGCTTTTAACCACTGTACTTTGTGCAGTCTAGGAGTCTGTGTGTGGTCAGGACTCAGCAGAATGGGAGACAAAGCTCTCCACCTAATGGGCCTGCTGAAGTGTGTACCACTGTGCGCAGTGCGATGGGACCACCTCAGTAGGGGTGCCCCTTTCTACGGCGGTGGGAGGGGCGGCTGGAGTCACGGCCCAGTGTCTGTGAGGCCCCATGTAGAGTACTGGATCATACGGGGTTCCTGCCATCAAAGCCTGCTAGCAGGTTAGGGGGCTTAGGTGACAAACCATCCACCTGTAGCACAGATACCAGGAAGGGAGGAGCAGGCAGGGTAAGAAAACCCAGGGATGGAGGGAGAGCTTGGAGCTCTGAAGGTGGATCCTACAGGATCGGCACAATTTTGGCAGGGCGGGACCTGACTGTGACCACCTGCCTTTTCTGTAGCCCCTGGATGTCGCTCTTCTGGTCTGAGTCAGACATAACATTTCACCTGACATCCAGCAGTTGAGGAGAGCCCCTGAGAGCTCCCTGGGCAGTTGGCGGGGGGGAGAGGGGGGTTGATTCTGCCCCTAGAAGGGGAGTTGTCTGATGGTGTGGGCTCTCATCAACAGACCCGCAACCAGGGTGAGGGTTCCATCTCTGCTTATGAGGTAGCCTGGTTCCTGAGATCTTGTGACTGCAAAGCAGTGTTGATGCTGTTTGTGATTCTGTGTCATCCCACCTATGCTCCTGAGCAGGAGAGGCTGGAGAGGAGGAGGAGAAGGAGCCCCTGCCCAGCCTGGATGTCTTCCTGAGCCGGTACACAAGTGAGGACAATGCTTCCTTCCAGGAGATCATGGAGGTGGCCAAGGAGAAGAGCCGGGCACGCCACACATGGCTCTACCAGGCCGAGGAGGAGTTTGAGAAGGTGTCTTTGGGTACAGGGGCACAGGCATCCTCTGTGAGGATGGAGGGAGTCCTGGGGCCAGGGGCACAGTGCCTGGGCACCTCTCTGACCCTCACTTTTCCCCTGTGATGCAGAGGCAGAAAGATAATCTTGCACTTCCGTCGGCAGAGCACCAAGCCATTGAGAGCAGCCAGGCCGGTGTGGAGACCTGGAAGTACAAGGCCAAGAACTCCCTGATGTACTACCCAGAGGGTGAGCAGGCAGGGCTGGCAGGTGGCGTGGCATGGGACAGTGTGTTTGGATCTGGCCTTAGGGTGTGTGTGGGGGTCTTTGCTCCCTA
This sequence comes from Panthera tigris, assembly GCF_018350195.1. Taxonomy (NCBI): domain Eukaryota; kingdom Metazoa; phylum Chordata; class Mammalia; order Carnivora; family Felidae; genus Panthera; species Panthera tigris. The sequence goes on from NC_056671.1 coordinate 28,853,125, forward strand.
GCATACTGGGCCTCGGAGGTGCCCTGGTCTGTCTCGGGGCAGAGGAGCCTCTGTGTTGTCAGTGAGGGAGTGAGGCCGTCCCCTGCTTTACTAGGCCCCGTGCTTCTGTTCACTGGGGAATGACTTAGTCTCTACCTCAAGCCTTGAGTGCAGGGCAATAATGGGGACCCCCTACCCCCTCTGACACCGCTGCCATCTTGTCTCCACCTGCCAGGTGTCCCTGATGAAGAACAGCTGTTTAAGAAGCCAAGGCAGGTGGTGCATAAGAATACTCGCTTCCTCAGGGACCCCTTCAGCCAGGCCCTGAGCAGGTCCCAGCTGCAGCAGGCCGCCGCCCTCAATGCCCAGGTGAGTGTCAGGGGCTGGATGTGGGCACAACCTCTCTGATCTTGGCTGCCTTCATTAAATTAGTACCGTTCTTGGGTTTGGCAGAGACTAGCAGCGTGGGAGTATTTGGAGCTCCTGTGCGGCAGGGTCCTGAGCCTTTTCTCGACTGTATGGGCTTCTACTGGGGCCAGAGATGTGTGGTGGGTCAGTTCTGCCCCTTGTCCCTGGAGGACAAGGACATGAGAGAAGAGACGCTGCTGGGAGCCAGTCCAGTCTGGCCAGACCCACACCTCTGTACCAGGCAGGGCAGGGGTAGGTGGGATGCGCAGGCTGGGGCGCAGTGAGGCTTGGTGGGGCAGACAACAGGGGTTTCTGGGGCTGGGTGTCATGGTGCAGTGGTGACTCCAGGAGAGGGAGAGGCAGGAAGTGAGGAGACTGTTTTGTAAGCTTCTATAGGTATCTGTGGGAAAGAGGTCAGAGCACATGTGTGCCAGTGGTCAGTGTAGTTTCCTGGGGGGGGCCTAAGCTGGTAGTCCCCGAAAGCAGCTTTTGTGGGGTCTGGCCTGAGGCCAGAAGGAGGGGAAGCTTCTCTTCTGATACCTGCTCTGACAGGTCCTCAAAATCTTTGCAGGGGCCAGGGTCCTTCTCTCTCCAGCTGTTCCTGTGCATTTGCCCTTCAGCTAGCTGGGGGGAGCAGGCTTGGCTCCCCCTTAACACTGGTCTGTCTTGTTTGTTCCAGCACAAACAGGGCAAGGTGGGCCCTGACGGCAAAGAACTGATCCCCCAGGATTCCCCCCGAGTGGGCGGATTTGGATTTGTTGCAACCCCCTCTCCTGCCCCTGGTGAGTAGTGGACCCTCTGTCAAGCTGGCCCCCTGATAGGACTGCCTGTGGGGAGGTGGGCTGCTCAGTTGGCTCTTGGCACCCTTGACACTTCCCCATGTCTGCCCTGTGCCTCATATGACTCAGAGACCCAGTGTCCCACCTGTGCAATGACAGGGCTGAATGGGGCCATGGGCGGGCTGGATTCTTAGGGAGACCTGATTTGAGATGTGTGAGTCCCAGCCCATTCAGCCGGGTAGTCTTCGTGACTTGCCCTGAGCTTAGCAGGACAGACTGGTTTTGCTGGGGACCAGGGGTGTCGGGGCTCTACTGGACAGACTGGCTGCGGCAAGCATGCTTAAGGGCACGGGGAGGCTGGGCAGGGGGAGGCTAAGTGTAGGGGCATAGGGAAGAAGCTCTGGGCTCCAGCCCTGCGTGACCTCACAAGGAGATTTATGAGACTTGGGGACAATCTCATGGTGCAGGTGGTGTCCTCCTGCTCTCCCGAGCATTGTCCTCTGTATTTTGGGCTGCTGGTTGCTGTGACATAGGCCAGGGTATATGGAGGCACTACAGGTTTGTGCAGGGTCCTGGGAGGTTTGGGTGCTCTGAAAGCCCCCAAGTGTCTCCCCACCTTGGGGTGGCATGCCATAGCAACTTCTAGGCGGCTCCCCTGGCCATGTGCTAGGATGGGGGCCTGGCTGACCCAGCCTGGCTTCTCTGGGGAGCCCCCTTCCCAGGCTAAGCCCCACAGCTCTAGGGGCCTGGGCTTGCCTTGGGCTCAAAGTAGCCTTGGCATTGTCATCTCAGAGGGCAGAGGTACCAGGTCCCAGAGTCCCAGGGAAGGAGAGTGGGCCAACTGCCAACCTTGGTGTATGTTAGCTGGGATGCTCATGGTGGGAACTGGCTGTTGTAGGAGAGAGGGCCCGGCAGGACCCCCACCCAGATCCCCTGGCCTGAGGTAACTGTGGGCTCTCTCCATCCACAGGTGTGAACGAGTCACCGCTGATGACCTGGGGGGAGGTTGAAAACACTCCCTTGAGAGTGGAAGGATCTGAGACCCCCTATGTGGACAGGACACCAGGGCCAGCCTTCAAGGTGGGTCATGGTGAGGGGAGCTCAGGTGCGACCCTGAGAGGGTATGTGGTCCTCTGAGAACTTGTAGCTCAACACACAGAGGATGAGCTAGCTCCCACTGGTCAGACTACAGCCTACTGAAGGGCCAAGCCATGCTCCAGGCTGCATACCTGCACAGGTACTGCACTTCAGAATAGGACCAGAGCACTAAGGACAGGTGTGGTTGGACGGAGGGACTCGGGTGTGAGGTCAGGGCACCAAAGCCATGGCCCTTTGAGTCTGCAGGACTGTGGACCGGGGAGGGCCCCAGAACCCCAGTGTTCTGTGGGATGTGGTTTGTGTCTTCAGGGGGTTGCGTGTTTACAGAGAGAGGACTCTGGTTACAGGAGAGCATGAATCAGGAGGCACTTGTTATTTAGAAGTTGTCAGAGTGGGGGAGTTATGAGGCCTGGAGCAGGTAGGGAAGGGAAGCTAAGTGCCAGATGGTTTGTACAGATGGGATGGCCTAGGATGGTGTGGGGCCCCAGAGAGGCTTTGGGAGGGCAGCGTGCTCTGGTCTGCACAGTTTGTTGGGGGAGCCGAGTGACATAGTTTAGAATGTGAAGGAAGAGAAGTCGCTGGAAGCTGGGAGCATGCTGTCCTGTTCTTGGGGTGCTAGGCCAACACTCCCAACGTGGAGTGCTAGGAGATCACAGGAGGCGGAGGTCAGTGATGTTGCAGAGGGCAAAGGGTGTGGGGTTACATCACGTGCCTTGAAACCCCAAAGAGTCAGACACAGAATTTGGGATTAATGTAGGTCTGTTGCATGGGGAGCTGGGTCACACATGGTCTTGAACTGGCCCCTCTAAACACTTGCAGTGGTCAGTTTGAAGTGCAACAGAAAAAGAGGTCTCATTCACTATAGCAGCAGAAATTTAGAACGACTAGCAATAATTAAGCTCTTGTAAAGAAACCACAGGCGAGTGCTGCAGACTTACGTAAGGAAAACTGCTGGAGCCTGCGGGCCCCACCGGGAGGCCTCCCTAGCATAGCTCCGCTCATTCTCCCCCGAGGATTTCTGAGAAGCAACGCATGTCTAGACAGAACGTGCGCAGAGGATTTTGGCCCCTTGGTTCTTAAACTTGCCTGGCACACAAGGATAACCAAGGAAAACTGAAGAGAGGAATGACAGGGAGGAGCGTGTGCCTGCAGGTGTTAAGGCATGCCACAGGTATAGGTGTGTCAGAAGTCTGCCCCTGGTCCTAGAGCCTATGGGGCAGTAGGGAAGAGATTCTGAACAAACCTCCGTCCAAATCAGAATTCAGGGTACACGAGAGACAACAGCTCAAATTGTGCTGAGTAGTAGAGTATGTGGAAATGAAGTTCTTGATACATAAATGGAACGAGTTCCTGGAAGCAGAAATATTAAGTGTATAAGTCAATGTAAAACACTTAGAAGAAAATAATAGTATTTAATCTGATTTTGAGGTAGGAAGGGTTAGATCTTAAGGGAAGTGAGGTTTAGATTATACTGTACGAAGTGATAAACTTAAATACAGCAAAAAGAAAAAAAAAAAGAACACGTAAGAGAAACTGAAAGCAAATAACTAAGAGGGAATTTGTATGGCATAGCTTAATGTAACTGATGTGGGTAAAACACTAAATAACGAACAAGCACTTTAATAGGAAAAAAGAGGCCAAGGATGCGTCTCGGGAAGTTCTGCAAAGAAATACAGAAGGTCAATAGATGTTGAACAGAAAGCTGTTTACTCTGGTAGTCACAGAGAAGCAGATTCAAAAAGACCCCTTTCTTTCCTAAAAGACTGTCAGAGGTTCATAAGTTGGCAATGCTGGCTTTTAGGGGTCCGTGAGGACAGGCAGGTGGGCAGTTCAGGCAAGCTTTTTGGGGGGCTTTTAGGAAGGTGGCAGTGGGTTGTGAGGATCATGGGGGCCACGAAAAGAGGCAGGTGCCCCACCAGCAAGGGACTGCCTGACTCGGTGGCAGGCTACCCACACACTTGCTGTCATGTAGATCTTGGAGCCGGGCCGCAGGGAACGGCTGGGGCTGAAGATGGCCAACGAGGCTGCCGCCAAGAACCGGGCCAAGAAGCAGGAAGCCTTGAGGAGAGTGACGGAGAACCTGGCCAGGTGAGGCGTGGCTGACCTGTGTGGGTGGGGGTCTCTCCCTGCTCCCACATGTCCCCACCCCCTGCATATGGATGCACAGTGTGCAGGGCAGGCCCAGGTGTTCTGTAGTGGGTCCTATAGCAGCTCCTCTGGTCCAGGGCATGGCCTGTTTGAACCAGGATGCAGGGCCCCTCTCCGTCTTTTCCTTCTTCAGCCTCCTCCTTGGCACAACCCTTAGAGACACCTTTGGGCCCCTTGTCCCGCTATGAGCTCCTGTCAGCCCTTTGGAAACAGGTGTATCATTCTCCTTGGAGAGAGTTGAGGTCCATCCCAGCCCCACAGCCAAGGGCAGCACTACCACTGAACCTTAAGTTTGACTACACTGCTGTGTGCCAGGCCACCTGGTATCCTCAGCCTGTAATGACCATGCATCTCCCATGTATCTTCCTGTGGGGCCATGGGAGGCCCTGCTGCGGTGGTGCCCACATGGGCCTAATGGTGCCTCATTCACCCACTTCTTCCATCCCAGCCTCACCCCCAAAGGCCTGAGCCCAGCCATGTCTCCAGCCCTGCAGCGCCTCGTGAGCAGGACGGCCAGCAAGTACACAGACCGGGCCCTGCGGGCCAGCTACACCCCATCTCCAGCACGCTCAACCCACCTCAAGACCCCAGCTGGTGGGCCCCAGACCCCCACGAGCACGCCAGCTCCTGGCTCTACAGCACGCACCCCCCTCAACCAAGATCCAGCCTCCATCACGGACAATCTGCTACAACTCCCTGCCCGGCGCAAAGCCTCAGACTTCTTCTAGGGCCAGGCCCGGGTCGGGCCTGTGGAAGCTTTGTGGAGCCTGCAGGGCAGCTGCCCACTCAGCAGAGGACTCCGGCCTTCTGGGGACCCAGGCCCGGGCCAGAAATGGTGACTGTCCCAGGAGCCACAGAAGAGATGCCGTGCCTCAACCAGACTGGTACAAAACTTGGCCCTCACAGCCCTTGGGGTGCATCCCACGGTCTTGTTCATACTCTTTTCTATCAACCGCCTGTCCGTTTTTATTTAGCTGTCATTAAAGAGCACCTAGCACCATCTGGCAGGCTTCTGTGTCCGGCCTGCTCTGCACGGCCCTTAGGCGGCCCTCGTGCCTACAGCACGGTCTCAGGACTGCAGGCCTTCCTGGAAGGAAGCTTCTGGGTGAGGTGACCCTTGGAAGACCAGGGTGTCTGGCCTTTCTTGCCACTATCTACATTTCTTTCTGTGGCACCCCCGAGGCTTGGAACCTGCCCTCTGGGCTGAGCTCACAGCACATTGGGCCCTGCCCCCCAAGTTCTTTCCCTTTGAGGGAAGTAGGGAATCCTTGAAAGTTTCCATGCCCCTCATGTTCTGCTGGGGCTCTGGGTCCAGGTCTCCAGCCTCCCCAGCCAGGCCCAGCCCTTGTGGTTTGCTGGTGACAGGGCTGCACAGGTCCTACGTGTCAGACGGCCCCTCACGTGAGGCACCTTCCCAGTGGCCTCAGCGTCACCTCCAAGTACCTGGTCTCCAGCTCAGATGGGGCAGGGCTGTCTCTGTCTTCCTGCCCTTCCATCTCCCAGTGCTCTAGGCGCTGCCTTCCATACGCTGCTGAGTCACTAGCAGGAGCCGTGGGTAACAGTAACCTGGGTCACCGTGTCAGAAGCAGTGGGGTCAGGTCCCATGCAGACCCCATAGCACCATGTGCACTACAGGCCACACTTGCCCATGACCCAGAGGGCTTTGGTGCCCAGGCCTCCTAGGGCTGCTTCACAGGGAGAGGGGGGACCCAAGCTGGCTCCCAGATGGGTCTCTTCAGGCCTCAGGTAGGGTCAGGTTGTGCCCTTCTAGGGGTTTGCACTGCCCAAGAAAGACAGCCTGGAATCTACTCAGACCACAGTCTTTCTCTTCTTGAGTGTGCCCAGCCCTGTACTGGCCGTTGTCTTGGGTTGTTCCGCATGGGTCCTGGCCGCCTCCATGAGTGCCATGTTCCCTGAAGGCTGGCGTGGGCTTGCTGCTTGCCTGGGCACCCACTAGCCTGTGCTCCTCAATTCCTGCCAGCTCCCAGGGGGCTGAACCCCAGCCAAGCCCTGCAACTCACCAGGGGGGTGGGACTGAACTCAGCAGGTGGATCCAGGACTGCCGGGGGGGGGGGGGGTCAGAAAAGTGTGGCCTTTGGTGCTTTTCCCCCACAGGGAAGGGTGGGCATGGGACAGAAAAGCATAGAGGCAGAAGTCTGAGTGGGATGTGAGTGAGATACAGAGGGAGATGCTGTCCAGGCAAGGCCACCTAAGGCCAAGCGCTGGTCCCCTTGAGCACTGGCTGGTGTGCGGGGTGGACGAGATGGGGTGGAGAGGGTGTGGGTGAGAGGTCTGGGCTGGGGCTATTCCAGCAGATGAAAGGGCACTCGAAGGGCTGAGGTCACTGGTCTCAATCACAGCCATGGAGGGAGCAGAGTACATGGAGAAAGGGGCTGTCTGAGGGAGCAGGATGGGGTCAGGGTCGGGTGGGCCGTGCTGTGCCTGAGCAGGAGAGACACGAGCAGCTGGCCAGCCTGGGAGGTGCTGGGCCCCGGGGTGGGTCAGAGGGAGACAGTGAGGACCTGGCAGTGGATTGCAGCTGAGGTCTTCTTGCCCACAGGGCCTCGCTGTAAGTCTGCCTGTGCACCCCTGTGCTGGAGACCCCCATGCCACAGGGAGGGTGGTTGCCTGAGTCCTAGAGAAAAAGACTCCTCAGGGGCCACTCTTGTGCATGTATACACTTTGTGGTTTATTTGGTGGTCAGTAATTAATGTTTTTGCTACTAAGTGCAAGAAAGCTAATAGAACATAATCAAAATAGTGGTTTAATTGACAGATTTTATTTGTTCCTTGCACCTGTGCCTTCTTCAGCTCCTACCTGCCTATTTAGTTTATGTGGGTGCACACCATGCACCACGCCCCCGGGGCCCTTAGCACCGCTAGGTGCTCGCTTTCCCCACCTCGGCTCCGGTGACATGATGATCTTTTGCCTTGGAGGTCTCAGCCAGCCTGTCCTCCACCCTGTCCTCATTCTCAGGCACCACCAGTAGCCGGTGCTGGGTTTTGGCCCCCAGCTTGTGGTCAGGCCGGTGTTCGGGCTGGTGCTCGGGGCGAGAGGCTGGCCGGGTGTCCAGTTTGCACTGGGTCCGGTACTTGCCCTCACCCTCCCTCTTGAAAGAGGCAGAAGACATGGCTTTGGGCTTGGGGGGCTGCAGCCATGAGTGGCTGAGGATCTCGTCAATGTGCAGTCGCCGGTTGACGTCCGGCTGCAGGATTCGGTAGATGAGGTCCTTGCACTCGCCCGTCAGGTTCTTGGAGCGGGGGAAGTCCACGTGGTGCTCCTTCTGGATGCGCAGCATCTTCTTGATGTCAGAGTCATTGTAGGGCATGGAGCCACAGACCATGATGTAGAGGATCACGCCCAGGCTCCAGATGTCGTACACCTTGGGCTGGTAGGGGATGCCCTGCAGCACCTCGGGCGCTGCATAAGCCGTCGACCCACAGAAGGTCTTGCTGAGGATGATGCGGCCACTGCCGTCCCGCGGGCAGCGCTTGGAGAAGCCAAAGTCAGAGAGCTTGATGTTGAAGTCCTTGTCGAGGAGGAGGTTCTCGCACTTGAGATCTCTGTGGACAACGTCCAGATCGTGGCAGTACTTGACAGCCGAGGAGAGCTGGCGGAACATCTTACGAGCCACGTCCTCGTGCAGCGCTCCCCGACACTTGATGAACTCAAGGAGGTCGCCCTGGACCCCGAGCTCCATGACGATGTAGATGCGGCCATCAGAGGTCTCAAAGATCTCGTACGTCTTGATGATGGAGCGGTGGTTGACGGTTGCCAGGATGTCCATCTCCCGAGGAAGGAATCTCTCCACAAAGTCGGTGGGTGTCTTCTTGCGGTCGATGATCTTGACCGCCACGTTGAACTTGAGGCGCTCAGAGTAGGCAGATTTGACTTTTGCATATGAGCCCTTACCAAGATTGATGCCCACGATGTAACCTTTCTTCCTTAGGACCGCGGCATCGTCCATGGTGCCAGGTGTGGCTGGCGCCGCTGCGCTCTACATCCCCTCCCCACGTGGGCCAGTGGGCATTGTCCTCATTTACACTGTGAGGAGCTGTCTGGCTGGGCTGGGCCTGGACTTGGAGGGGTGTAACGCTCAGCATTGTCTCTGCGTGACTTCAGCATGTGAAGTCACAAAGCCAGGCTGCCGGGAGTGGGGACTGAGTTGGGTGAAAACGGGGCCCCTGGAACCCTGGAAGCCAGGCTGGCCAAGCAGGAAGGAAGTCAGTACCCAGGACTGCGGTAACCCTCCCTGCTCCTCCTCTTTGCTGTGGCTTCCTTGTCATGAGTCAGGCCCAAGGGAGGGCTGCTCAGGCCAAGCCAGAGTGCCAGCCCCATGCCCATTTCCTTCCCCTGGCTGTGGGGACCGACACTGCATTGGTCCATGTCTCACTAGGGCTGATTTCCTGCAGCTTTTTGCGGGTATGAAAAAACCTTCTCTAGGGCTGGTATCCTTGGAATCGGTGGCGCCTGGGAGGGATGGCCCTGGTCTGGCCAGGCTGGCTGCTGTTCCTAGCCTTATGAATGAGAGCAGCTCCTGTTTTGGGTAGAAGGCTGGGGAGAAGAGTGCTATTGTGGCGGGCAGGGCCTGTGTGGGTGGGAAGGCAGGCAGAGCTCTGGGCCCCAGAATGACAAATGCATGTTCCGAGGGCTGGGGCGTGCATGGAGGATGGGCTGGGCCTTGGTCAGGTAGAGGAGGTGATGAGGCATCCAGGCAGGGAAGAGCCTGGGAGAGGTGAGGGCTTGTTCTGAGAATGGCTGAATCCCACAGTCTGGAGTGAGGTGGAGGAGAAGGGAAGTGGCCGCTTTGCCCTGAGTGGTGGGCAGTCATTGCAGGGCCTGGGGCCAGAAGAGCCATGACCCAAGTCACATTTCAAGATGGTCCTTGGCAGAGTGCAGAGAGAATGGGCTTCAGGGTAAGTGGAAGCCAGTGCCTTTGACCAGACAAGAGGAGGATGGACCAGGGTGGCCCTGTGGGGACTGGGTGCCAGAGAGAGACAAAGAGTCTGGTGCACTGGTCAGTGCATGGGCAGGGCCTTGGGTGGAGCTTTGCTGCTGGGGGTCCTGATAAGAGTAGGCACCTGGATGAGGAGGGGGTCCTGAATTTGTGAGGAGTGGGCATGATGTGGGCTGGTGCAACCCTGATGTAGCACCGTTTGCATCTCTAGAGCTGTTTTTTGCACCTGAAAGCAACATGAAAACCCTTTTGTTTTTGCTTTGGGAATTGGGGCATCCTATGTGTGTCTCCTTGGGTAGTTTGGAAGCCCTGCTACTTATCTGTTCTCCATCACAGGCATCCCGTGCCCACACATAGCTCACTGCCAGGGTGGGTGTGCCACGTGCTCATGTTCAGGGGGGTGGGAGAGGATGCCTGCCTCTATGTGGGTGGTTGGAGGGGAGGTGATGAAGGAGCCAGTGTGCAGCTGATCTACAGGGCCCTGCCAAGTTGATGAGGGGTAGGACGTGCCAGGCAGATGTGCCACCTTGGCCGGAGCACAGCCGTGTGGACATACCTGGGGCACGTGCGGAGCTCCCTGCATCTGGAGGTTTGTGTGGAAGATCTCAGGGGCAGGGCAGCCAGAGTCCAGATGCCAGCTAGGAGTGACTGCCTTCCAGCTGCCACGGCTTCCCTGAGGCCTGCTCCCAGCTCTTGGGAGCTCCTGTTACAGTAGCTTTAGCTTGAAGCCTGCTTCCTCCTGGGACGTCTTTGGTCACTCCTTTGCGTCCCAGAAGGGGTTGGCTGTGAGGATTTGCAGGCCAGGACCCAGGAGCGTGACAGTCTCCCCTGCCTTTCTCCTGCACTCCCAAATGTGCTATCTGGGGGTACCCCCTGCATGTCTGCCTTTTTGGCTGACTCTACCAACCCACCCACTTTTCCTTGTTTTGTGGATCCTGCTCCCTCACACTCTGCCCTTGCCTGGGACAGTGTGACCTCTGCGGTTCTTGGGGACATGGTGGAGGAGGCACAAGCTGAGCTGCCGCGACGGCAAGCAGATGGCATCACCCAGCACATGCACGTGGAGGCAGGCATGGGAAGGGAATGGGAAGTGCTAGATCGGACCTGGGGCCTCCAGGGGTACTCCCAGCCTGCAGCCCTGCGCATGTGAGACCTGCAGACTCTGGGTAGGCCACTTCCCTCTGAGTTTCGGTTTCCTCTGTTTCTCCACTCACCCCATTGGCACTTGAGGATTGGTTCCGGATGCTGGAGTTCGCTGATGAAGCAGGCCCATGCTTTCCTGAAGCCCAGAGGACAGGGAGCTTCAGTGTCACACGAACAGCGCCAGTGCCCAGTGGTGGCTGTGCCATGACACGGGAACATGGGGCTGTGAGGAAGAAACTGGGGCTGGATTTGGGGAGGCTGGGAGGGCTGAGGTCTGAGGAGCTGGTCACATGGAGGAGGACAAGGACCTGCTAGAGTATGTGATAGTTTGAAGGGACACAGGGTGGCAGGGGTGTGCAGAGGCAGGAGGGAGCGCTGCAGACCATGGAGGCCATGGTGAAGGTCTTGATCGTAAAGCCTTGGGGAGGGTCACTGATGGGGTCTGAGCCAGGGCTGACCCCAGTGAGTTGAGCGGCTCACAGGTGTGGCCCCCTGGGAAGGGGTGGCCTTCAGTCACCTGGGCTGCCACTCTGTGCTGTGTGATTTCAGGTAGTTGCCCACCTTCTCTGAGCCGTCTCCCCACCTGTAAAGCATACAGTAGATGCTCCTTCCTGGGGCCCCTCCTGCCCAGGCTTGCCTTGTGGCTGGGCTGTAGTCAGTTGCTCCCAGGCCCTCGTGCTGCATATCATCCACTGCCTCCATGTGGCCACAGATGACCAAGCAGAGGAGGTCCATGAGCCACTCCTTAGGATGTCCCCACTCCAGCCAGCCCCATGTGCTCTGGAATTTTACTCCACCACCAGATGAGCTGTATGACTCTGGGTTCCTAGAGCCTCTGGGAAAAATTGGGTTGTTCCTCTGGTATTACCCAGGGCCTGTTCTGTGCCTGTACCTTGGCACTCACAGGCCTGCCCCAGAAGAGTTTATAGTGGAGCTGCCAAGTCCAGAAAGCTTTGTGGAGGCCACAGCCCCTCGGCTGATCCTGGAGACATGGGCAAAGTCTGCAGGGATGCATCCACAAGCATGATGACGTCATGTGTGTGTTGGGGGTGTGAGTATGGGGGTGGGGGGTGCTGGGAGGCCAAGAGGAGCCAGACCTGGGATGCCAAGGCCAAGCACTGAGATCCTGAGGGCAGTGGGATCCAGACTGTGTGCAGGAGGTGGCTGTAGCCACTGGAGAAGTGACAGGGCAGGTAGAGGTAGCTGAGCTGTGTGTTCCCATACACAGGAGAATGGAGATAGGAAGACAGAATGTGTGAAGGTGGCTGGAGGGTGGGGGGGCCAAGAGGAGAGATGGAGCGGATGTGGGGAGGGGTGCAGAGAGAGCAGGGCCAGGGCACTCACAGGACCTCACTTCTCCCGGGGCTTGGGGTTAGGGTCTTTCCAGGACAATGACATGGGCAGGGGAGGGGTAAGTCTGAAGACTCTTGTCCTCTTGATGTGTCAAACCTGCAGATCCACACGAGGTTGTCCAGAGTGAGTGCGGAACAGGCAGGGAAAGGGGCTGCCGTGGCTGAAGTGAGAAGAGCCTGAGAATGACATGGGTGGGCCTCACAGGACACAGTAGCCAGTGGTGCTAAACGCTGGCCTCCTCTCTCTACAGGACACCTATGGCCATAGGGGACAGGACTGCATTGTGAGCACACTTGTCCTCTCTCCTCACCAATGTCTGCTTCTCCACTCTGGCATGGATCATCAACCGTGGGGGCAGGCTGGGGACTAGAAGGGAAAGAGAGGTAATCAAGGCCATACAGTGACTGTGGGACAGGCAGGCTGGGTGGCACTGGGCCATCCAGCGCCCCACCCCCCACCACTTCCTCTGGGCAGGGAGAATGACCAGGGGCAGATGACTCAGGGCAGGTCCAGAACTGGATGCTGGTTGGCCATGGCTAGTAGACAGAGCAGAAGAAACGAGTTGCCTAGCAGGGTGGGGAGCTCAAGAGGGGTTGAGAGCCTGGTTCACCTGCTCCCTGCAGGGCACTTCCCCACCGGCAGCCTTGAGGAGGCAGTGGCACTGGGGTGCTGAGGGCCCGGACCCTCAGCCCCAACTGCAGACGGAGCCCTCTGCCTCCCGCTCCTCTGCTGCAGGCAGCCACCTTGCCCTTCGTTATCCTGTCCTCTCTGTGCCCCCTCCCCCTCCTCAGCACCGTGCTCATGGCCTCCCTCTTGAAGTAGCATCTTCCTCGCCCAGCTCTTTGCTCTGGTCCAGAGCCTGAGGTCACAGTTGGGGCTGGGCACACTGGGATTTATTTTCCCAAACTGGAGGTTAAGTGCAGTGTGATCTGAGAGTGGGGAGCTGGCGGGGGTGGGGTGGGGGGAGTGCAGGATCCTCTCCCTGGATGACTGCAGTCAGCCGGGGCAAAGACATCCACTTTGGGGTCTGCACTAATATTTATTGTTTTTTTAGCCATGTGGGTTACCAAGTTCAAAGGGAAGGAGAAGGAACTGATGAAAATAGTGGCTCATCCAGGACAGTTTTCCTTCTTTGGCTTGTCCCTTGGCTTCTTTGGAGCTCAGGCTCAAAGCCATGAGCTCTGCATCATTCCCTGCCAGTCCCCTGGGCCGAGAGGGGCTCGCTAGGTGTGTGTCTCTGGAGGCCGTGAGGGAACCCCCTCCTCTGTTTCCCTGCTTTGCAGCTCGCCATTAAGGCCTGTGGGATCTGACTGCCTTGACACCCGCATTTGCATCGTCTCCTCATCAGGTTTTGACTTGGACTGCATCTCAGGCCGTGTCTCGGACCGTGCTTCCTCCTGGAGCTCCAGCTTGGTGGCTGGGGTATCAGGAGTATCAGGGGTCCACGAGGGCTCAGCACCCCGGGAGCTCTCCCCCTCCTCGTTGATGACTCCAGAGGACAGGCCCTGTGCCTTGGGCTGCACCCAGCAGTGGCTGAGGATCTCATCGATGTGCAGCCGCCGGTTGATGTCCGGCTGTAGCAGGTGGTAGATGAGGTCTTTGCACTCGCCCGTCAGGTTCTTGGAGCGGGGGAAGTTGATGCGGTGCTCCTTCTGGATGCGCAGCATCTTCTTGATGTTGGAGTCATCGTAGGGCATGGAGCCACAGACCATGATGTAGAGGATCACACCCAGACTCCAGATGTCACACACCTTGGGCTGGTAGGGGATGCCCTGTAGCACCTCGGGTGCTGCATAAGCTGCTGACCCGCAGAAAGTCTTGCTTAACATCAGTCGGCCACTGTCATCCCTCGGGCAGCGCTTGGAGAAGCCAAAGTCAGAGAGCTTGATGTTGAAGTCCTTGTCGAGGAGGATGTTCTCACACTTGAGATCTCGGTGGACAATATCCAAGTCATGGCAGTACTTGATGGCTGAGGAGAGCTGGTGGAACTTCTTGCGAGCATCATCCTCGTGCAGGGCTCCCCGGGTTTTGATGAACCCGAGGAGGTCGCCCTGGACCCCGAGCTCCATGATGATGTAGATGCGGCCATCAGAGGTCTCAAAGATCTCGTAGGTCCTGATAATGGAGCGGTGGTTTAGTGTGGCCAGAATCTCAATTTCCCGGGGAAGGAATTTCTCCAAGAAGTCCGTGGGGACTTTCTTGCGGTCGATGATCTTGACCGCCACGTTGAACTTCAGGCGCTCAGAGTAAGCTGACTTGACTTTTGCGTACGAGCCCTCTCCCAAATTTATCCCCAGGATGTAGCCTCGTCGCTTGAGGATGGAAGCGTCATCCATGGTGCCGGGAGCGCCCAGTGCCTCTGAGGCTGCCCTCTACATCCCTGCGGGACATGGGCCAGTGGCGTCCTTGTTTACACTGTGGACAGAGAGTCCTCTGGGCTGGCTGGGCCTGCTGTTCCTGCCTCCTAGAGGCCAAGACTCTGGGGTGGAATGTTGAGCATCGTCTCCCAGGTGACTTCAGTGGGTGAAGTCATAAAGGAGGAGTGCTCTGGGGGAATGAGGCTCTGGCCTGAGCCACTTGGACTTGGAACCCTGGAAGACCAGCCAGTGGGCTGAAACAGACCAATGGCCAGCGAAGAGTGGCCGTGCACTTGGCTGGGACCTGAGGTACAAGAGGGCTGTGGGGAACACATCAGTGTGCTGGTGCTTCCAAATCAGGAGCCAGACCTGCTTGTGGGGCTGATTATTGCCACCACATGAGGCATCCCAGGGAATCCAGGGCAAATGGTCCTATTAGTCTGCGTCCCAGAAGGAAAACTAAAGACATACTCAAGTTAAGGGCAGTTTGAAGAGTTTATAAATTCATCTTTCTTACAAAGGTGGGAACTGAGTGTAGGGTAACCCAAGGGTAGTAACAGACCCCTGGAAGGGAAGGTGGGTCACTGGAACCTGGGAAGAGTGTAGAGGACCACCTTGAGAGAGGCAGTGACCTCAGGTGGAAGCTGCAGTGACCCACAGGGAGGGAGCTAGGGAAAAATATCCCTGATCTCTTTTCCCTCCCTTCAGCTCTGGAGGTCCTTGGTGGTGTCTACACAGGAAATCTGCAGGCCATGTATGTGGGCCAAGGGTAGAGGTGGATCAGGATGGGCAAAAACTCCTGTGCAGTGACTGCAATTTCAGAGGCCAGGGTTTTGCCTTCTCCCTGCATAATTTCCCTGTCCTACTCTCTTCATCTGAACCTTTGCTGGCCTGCTTCTCCAACAGTGGCTCTGCAGGGGAACAACTGGCTGGGATATCTGCTCTTAGCTGTGAGTTGCCTCTCTGGGGTCTGCCTAGCTTGTAACCCTGGCTGGGCTCCCACGGCACATTAAAAGCTATGCCTGAATCCCTCTGAGTGCAGCAGCTGCTTCTGGGAATGGTCCATGAGGACAATGCAAGCAGCCAGGGCAGTGTTGGACAGGGACCACTGCTTCTGCCAGCATGGGGGCCCCTCTGCTGTGACAGGCTCTTTGTCTAGCACCTGCTACAGGCTACAGCCCAAGAGAGCAGGAGCAGGCAGGTCTGGCCTAGCTTTGGGTTTAACCTTGGCCATATCCACTCAGAGGGAGTGGGTACCTCTCTCACTGAGTGACTCTGAGTGTCATAGGCTGGAAACCTAGGACATTCAGGAGGATCATGCCTTGAAAGAGCTTGAGAGGACTGCTCCTGGGGAGTAAGTTGGTGGGGCTGGAGGTGGGCCAGGCTAAAATGGGTCCCCCTTTTTTCTGCTCCCATCTTCACCCTCTTCCCCAGCCCTGACACCCTGTGCCAGGCCTTGTGTGCATGGCTGGTGGTCCTTCCATTGGACAGCCTGCTCCTCTCCTACTGAGGACACTCCCATTTGCTGTGCCCTCTTCCACAGTCACTCTGTTCCCTGACAGGTGTGAGGTCAACACTGGAATCGTCTCCTGAGCCTTTCCTCTATACAGACGTGGCCTGCTGTGGCAGCAGCTGTGCCCAGCATTCCTTCCCCCTCCTCCCACATTGTGTAGGCAGAGTTCTTCCTCCAGAGGCCAGCTTTGCTCCACAGTCTAAGATCTGGGCTTCCTTGTCAGCGCTCCTTGTAGAACACTCCTTTAGGCTATTTCTTCATCTGAAACATTTTCAGTAGTGTGTGCTGGTTCCTTACAGGGTGGCTCCTCCATTCCCCCATCTCCCCACTTCCTCAAAGCATGTCCGGGTTCCTCCAGTTTTCCTTATCCCTTTTCCGCAGCGGTTCTTTTTAAAGACCACTGTAGGGAGCACTCTTGGGCCGCTGACAGGACCTGGGCCTGCAGGTATGCAAGGTGTGAAGAACCCTTCTTCACCCGGGACCACTTTGGCTCCTTGTCGCTCCCCTCTTCCTTCACGCTCAGCCCTCCAGGGCCACTCCCTGCCCCTCCGCGCCCCACCTCATCAGCCCCACTGCACCCCGACCCTCTGTGTCCGTCAGCTTGGCCCCGTTACCCCTCCCCCACGCCCTTGCCCAGCGCGTCCAGAGCTCGTAACCCAGCCCTTGGCGGGCCCTACCACCCAGGCTCCACCCCCGAGCCCCACCTCTCTGCATAACCAATGGTACACTTCACTCCTTATAGTTCCGCCCACCCGTCGAGCCCGCCTCTCGGTTCCCGCCCCCACCACCTTCCCAGCCTTAGGCCTCGCCCCTTTCGGGTACAACCGCCCAGGCTCCGCCCCCTACACTGCCAAGGGTCCGCACGCATTGGGAGCGTGCAGGCCCCGCCCCCTGCCTCGCCACTCATTGGCGGGAGCCGGCGTCGCGGGCGGGGGGCGGCGCGGAGCTGAGCAGGACGGCCGCCATCTTGCGCGGAGCCGGAGTCGGAACCCGAGACTGAGGCCGATAGTGCGCGCGAGCCCGCGGCCCAGTGTAGCCGTGGCCTAGCCGGAGCCTTCTCCCGCCGCCTTTCCGCGCCCGGCCCCTAACCCTCAGTCCGGCCCGGTTCCCTAACCCTCAGCCCGGCTCGGTCCCCTGACCCTCAGCCCGGCCCGGTCCGGCCTCCCCGCGGGGTCACGCGGCCGCCCCGGGGACGATGAACGGAGGATAAATGGTGCCCAAGGCAGACAGCGGTGCCTTCTTGCTGCTCTTCCTGCTCGTGCTCACCGTCACCGAGCCGCTGCGGCCAGGTGCGCGGCGCGGTGGGCGCGGCGCGGTGGGGGCGATGTGTGGGGGCGGGGCAGGGCAGGGCGGGCGGTGTGCGGGGCCGGGGTCTCCCGGGATCTCCCTCCACCGGGCGGGGCCCCGGTAGGGCGCCTCTGAGGCCTGCCCGCGGGCCGCCGTGCCCCCCGCCCGGGACCGTGCCGAGAGTTTTACCTGGGCTCCGAGTGCTTCTCACATCATGGAACTTTGTTCTCGAGGGGATGTTACCTTTGGATCCGTGTCCGTGGAGCGCTGCGTGCTTTGAGATTGACCGAAGCGAGAGTGGTGTGCGGGGCCCGACCTAACTTCTGGGGCCTGGGAGTTCTCTGACGGAGGAGCTGCGCCCCTGGGGCGCGCCCTCCTTGCCCAGCGGCTGGGGTCAGGCTGGAGTGCTGGGGTCGAGAGAGCAGCTCGTGGAGACACATGGTTTCTCTTTCCCATGTTATTCCTCAGCAGTGCTTTTGTGCCAGCGCCTCAGCCCTGGAAACTCCTTGGCTGGAGAGCGGTAGCCGTGTCGCTTATTGTCACTCAGTGAGGTGTTGTAGCTGAGAACTCAGCTGAGAGACCGATCCGAGGAGGTACTAGGAGTCCGCCAAGCATCGCACTCAGAAAGCAAGCTAGCTTCCTGGGGCAGAGACTCGTGCCGCGGCCGGGTCTCCGCCGTCGGAGGTTGGACATTGCCAGGCACTTAGGAGTGTACCTTGTATGTGATGATTAAATGCTTTTGGAACTCCCTTTGGAGCTTGTGTTTTTATAAGTACGCTTGTGGTGGGGAATCAGAATCATGGCAGCCAGAAGGTCCAGGATAATTTTTATCTCTGTTTCTTGTGTACCCCCTCCTCCGTTGAATGCAACAAAAAAAATCAAATCCCCAATTGCAGGGCAGATTTATTCATCAAGTACAGGAGGCTTGGTGCTGGGGGCCCACAGAGTGCTTTTAGTGGTCTTCTTTTAAAATCAAGGAAAAAAAACCCTGACCGTTTAGGTCAAAGAAAATGTTATGCACAAATTTATTTAGCTTTATACTATTGCAGTTGAAAAGTATGATTCTTAGTAATCTTTTATGGCGGAAGGAGCCCATGAAGGCCAAAGTGTCCAGGGCTATTGTCTGTGAGCTCTGTCAGGTCTCTGTAAAAACAGGCTGGGGAGCACAGTGGAGTGCCACCCTCCTTAATGCCTCAGCCAAGGCGCTCATACCAGACATGACACACCTCTCTGCCTTTGTCATCCTAAATAGACTGCTGTCTCCTCCCCAGTGTTTACTTGGTGGCCAAGGCCCTGGGCCCCTGCTCAACCTGGAGTCTTTCCAGTGATGCTTCTCTGGGCTCCCTGAGTAGAGCTGGTTGCTCGCTGCTTCTGATGGTTCCCTCAGCAGCAGGGTGACTGGTGGGATGGCCTCAGTAGGAATGGTAGCCGGAAAAAGGGCTAGTTGTGGAGAGAGTACTGAATGGGCCCTTGAGGTCCAGAACCAAAGCATTTGTGGCTCCTTGTGATTAAGTTCTTTAGAAAACATGTTTATATCTGTAGAGAAGTGAGACATTCTCTTTTGGCTCTTGGGTCCTAGTTCTGCTTATCAGGTCATTGGACTCAGGGGCGAAGCCACACATCATGCCTGTCTTCCTTGGGGTGCCTCTGGTTCCAGGTCCAGCACCACCTCTGGATGATAGAGGTGACCAACGTCCCCAACTCCCTTTCCTTTGCTGTCTGTCCGGGTATCCTGCCAACTGGCCAGCAACAATTCAGAAAGTGTAAATTCTGTCTGCCTACCACTAGGGATGCTCAAATGAATTGAGTAAATCCTTTTCTCTAGGAGTGCCCTTTAGGTACAGAAGCAGAAACTAGGTGTAAATCAGGCTTGAGTGTGGGGGCTAAGAGGCAGGCAGTCCAGGTGGCCAGTCTTTTGTACCTGTGAAGCAGGGGAGGGCTTTATAGGAGACCTCACACTTAGGTCTGAGCTGGGGTAAGGAGGTGGCTCTGGTTGAAGGGGCAGATTATCCCATTGTATTCATGACTTTCCAGATTAGAACTTTGCAGTGGTTCCTAATGGTGTTTTGAGTTGCCTTGCAAACCCTGGGGGTTTTGCTGGTTTCCTGATTTTGGCTGGTTGGCTAGGGCCAGTCACACTCTGGGTTAGATGTTCTCCTTTGCGGGGTTGTGTGTGCTCCGTGTCCTTCCAGGCAGGGTGCTGCTGGCTGATGCTTGTGAAGGAGGGCTTCCCTGGTCTTCACCTGCATTCTTTCTGTTGGAGTCCCAGCTTAGACCCATACTTGAGTGTGAGGAGGGCATCAGGCTGAATCTACTTTCCAGGGGAGGGAGTCCTTGAGGACTGAGGCCAAGCCACTTCTGGTTCTTCGCTGGTGCAGGCCAGAGTGTGAAGGCTTTCACAGAGTGGCGGCAACAAGAGAGCTCTGAATTTGACCTTTTGGCAAAGTTTTTGTTTTCTTTTTGTTTTTTAAATGCGTATTTGATCTTGGTTGATTGAAGATGTGTTACGTGCCAGCTGCTGTTTTAATGTGTACTAAAATGTGCATTGATTACCTCTCAGGTGATCCCTGTGAGGTAGATGACTGTTATTAGCCCCATTTTATAGATGGGGAAATAAACAGAGAGCTCATGAAAGTAAGTGGCTGAGATGAGATTTCAGTCCTAGATGTCTGGCCCATCATGTGCCCTTGGCTGAGGCTCTGTCTACTCCAGCTGTGTTTGTCCTGCCCCAGCCTTAACCCCAGCTGTGGAACTCCAGACCACATCTCTTCCCTTGATAGACCAAGTGGTTCTCCAGGTGAGCACAGACCCTTTTCCATCTGAATACTCTGATCTGAGGTATAGAACCAGTTCTCTCCCCAAATCCCCTTTATGGTTAGCCATAATGACCAACGGTGGTGTCGTTATATCTGCTGGGGCTGTGGTGAGAAGGGTAGGTTGGAGATCTCTTCTGAGGAACGACAGGCATGGAGGGGCTTTTGGGGGACCAGTGGCCATGGTGTCATCTCATTGACCTTTTCTCCATCTGTGCAGAGGATGCAGCAGCAATTGCTGATTCTAAAACTGTTTTTCTCCGTTGACGAAAGAAAATCATGCCATGGTTTTAGCTACAGCTTTGTCCAGGGTGACCCCACCATACATGGCTGAGAAAACATTTGCCTTCCCCATGTGAGCTGTGTCTCAGCTGAGCTCCCCAGCCCTGTAAAAACCTTGTGTTCAGTGAGGCTGCCTGATGAGGTAGCAAGACTGGAAGCTGTCTTCCTTGTACTGTTGGAAAAGCAGGCTGGAGAGGCAAATGACTTGCATAAGGTCGCACAGCTGGTGAGCAGCATAGCTAGGATTCAAACGTGGGTGAATTGGCTCCAAGTTCAGGGTTCTTTCCCTTTTGTCATTAGGAACCCAGAGGGGCATGCTGTCTGTGCTGAATTGATAAATCTTCAGTGAACTAACCTAGTGGCCACAGCACCTTTCCTCTGGAGCAGCACATGGGTTAGTGAAGGGGAAGAGTGTGGATATTTTGCAAGCAGATGTGGCTGAAGCTCATAGAAATAGCTGGGAAGTTGAACCTGCACCTGGGCTTGCCAGGCGCTTTCTGAGTGAGCTCTTTCCTTCACAGCCCACCACCTTGTAACACTGTAGAACTTGCTTCATTGGCTGGTTGTGCTTTCAGCTTAAGAATTTCATTCTTTTTAGTTGAAAAGGGATGTTAACATATTTTCCAACCTCACTAGCTAGCGAAATGTCTTTTTTTATTTAACATATAAAGAAAGTTTTTATTTGGAAATAATTTCAAACTTACAGAAAAGATGCAAGAATAAAATTCATGCCAAGAATACCTGCGTACTCTCTACCCAGGCTTACCTATTGTCAGCATTTTACCTTACTTGCCTTCTTCTTAATGTGTGCATGTGCGTATGTACGTATGCACACACATAATTTATTTTCTGAATCATTTGAAAGTAAGTGGCCCTTTCTCCCTGAACACTTTGGCCACTGCAGAGAGCAGGAAGAGACTCCTGGTACTTGATGTCCCTCGGGAGACGAACGGTGATGCTTCCCCACAGCCCTGTAACAAGCCCTCACCACAACCTGCTGTGTCTGGGCACTGTCACCAGCTACCACCTGCTGTGTGCCGGGCACCGTCACCACGGGAAAGTATTGAGGGCACAGGAAGCACTGTGGTTAAAGCTCCGGTTGGCCCAGGTGGCAGCGAATCAGGGTTATTATTTCAGTTGGTGCTTCTGGTCTTAGGAATGAAGAATGTGCTGCTGTTGCACACTTCGCCAGATGGGTCTGCACCTACTTGCTGCTGTTACGCTGTACCTTTCCTGTTCCTCTGACCCAGATTGCTCTTGCCTGCAGCCTTCCCTAGTCCTGCTTCTCAGGCTAGCTCACTTGCACTTTCCTCACCCCTTTGCTCCCCTAGGCAGTTTGGCAGCACTAAGGCTTGTGCTTCTTTAGCCATCATGGCAGGTGATCTAGTTAGCCCTCCTTGCACAGGTGATCTCTTACCTCCCTTTGGTACTTGGTGTAGGGAAACATTGGTAGTTTCTTGACTCTTAAGTGGAATGTATCAGTGACAACATTTAGGACCTAGTAGGTAGCAAGGGACTGATTAAGTGTCTTTGGCACACTGCCAGATTGTTCCCTCATCACATGTGCTTTTTGTATTTGGGGTGCTGAGATGTTGGTGAGTGGCCCTTTCCTCTTCCAGTCTGCAGAGTGGGTCAGTAATTCCGAGAGCCCAATTTTGAGCCAACACTTTGCCAGTGTGATGGATGGATTCAAAGTATGGCTATTTTGTTTTTGGTGTGATTTGCCAGTTGACTTGGGGTGTTTAGTGAAATCACATCTTGTCCTGCTGCTCCAAGCTGGGCTGTGTGTTCCATCGTGTGGGACATGTTTCCTCAACAGGGTAAGTCCAGGGGAGGGTGAATGGCCTGTGCAGTGTGCTGTGGACACAGAGTGTCCTGTGGCTTCTGGGCATCGACCTGGGAGGGAGGAAAGCCCAGGTCTGGTGTTGCTTCACACAAGCTGTTTGTAGAGTCCAGTGTAGTGGGTTAAGAGTGTGAACCCTAGATTGCATGGCTGGGAGTCAGGACCCACTCTGCTGCCCACTCTGTGACTGTGCTGAGCCTCATTTTCCTTATCTGTAATGCAGACAAAATAGAACATAGCTGAGGGATGCTATGAGAATTAAAATCAATGGGTATACAGTTCTAACACATCCTGACAAAAAGGCCGTTCATGTTAGCTCCGGATGGACTTTAGAAAGTGTAGGGACCCCCTGAAAGTCTGGGTGCATGGGTGTGCGTGCATAAGGGCATGTTTCTTAGGAGAGAGCCCCCACCTCGGAGGCAGCAGAGTGAAGTGGCTTTGAGCAATGTCTGACACACAGTGAGCGCTAAATGAGTCTAGCCATTCTCATGGTCTGAGAGGGGGTGTGTGTGGCTTCCTAGAGCCCCCAAAACAGCCGCAGTGCTTTGGACAGGGCTAGGATTGTTCATACTGACACGTTTTACTCTTTGTCACGTTCGTGTTGTGTCCCCTGGGCTTAGTTTGGCACAGAGTGGGCACTCAGAAATCAGTTATTGAACAAATGCACAAATGGCTATTTATATTTTGACATAAAGAGCAACAGCTCCCTTAGCCAGCGGGCCTCGCAGCTGCCCCTGGTGGGGGTGGTGAGGATAAGGGCCTTGTGGCCGCCTGCAAGAACGCCTTTGGAGGACCAGTGTGTTTGGGGTGGGGGGACTGTAGGCCAGCTGGCCTGGGCCCCCACTGCGGAGAGCTTCTCCTTCCTGCAGGGGTGAGCTGGGCTGTGAGGTGAGAGCAGGTGAAGACTTCTCACAAATGTGGATCCTTTTTGAAATTTACCAGCCACCCAGCCTAGGGTTGTTGGTGGGGGGAGGGGGGAGGTTGGTCAGGAAGCCTTTGGGGTGGGTGGGCTGGGCTTCCTCTCAAATGGACTTGCTTGGCACTGAGTCTTGAGAACCGGACTTATCCCTGCATGAGGACATGGCTTGCCCTTCCCTGGGCCATTGCACAGTACAGGCCTGGCTTCAGAGCTGGTAGGTGCAAGAACTGCCATGCTTGCCCTTCTCTGCCTGGTGTGGCCTTTCTTCAGCCAGCTTGGACTGGTCATTGTCCTCACAGCTTGGACTGGTCATTGTCCTCAATTCCAGATCCTGGCAGCCAGCCATTAGTTTGATCAGCTTGTCATCTGTCTGCCCTCAGCTGTTGACAGGTCCATGTTGGATAGGGCTGAGAGCGGAGCCCCAGTGGGTATGCTGGATGGAGAAAGCCTCCAGGTGTCCACCCTATTCTTCCCTGTCTTAGAAGCCTTATTCCCGAGGGGACCTTCCATAGGAATTTATGGCTGTGGAGAGGATTGCTTGGGGCTCCCTGGGGCACTGGACAAGGGGCAGAGGCCACTGCAGAGGATGTCCCAGAAGGTCAGCTGGGAGATGGGAGGTTCCAGGACCCCCAGTACTTAGATTGAAATCAGGTGTCCTGATGCGGACGCCTTTTGAACGCTGCTAGTTGCTTCCTGGGGTCTCTGGGTTGGTTAATTTATCCCTGGCTCTGTGGTCTTATAAGGCAGAGCGAGAGAACTGGAAGTACCTGAAAGGGATGAGGTTTGTTTAGGGCCAAAGCAGGGCCTGTGCTGCAAACCTCAGTGGTTTGTTGGCCACTCCTCCAGATTCTCTCTCCACACCATCAGTGAGGGTGGGATGCACACATGCAGACTGACCAAGTGAGCCACAGTGAAAGCCCAGGACAGTTTGGAAAAATGTTGATTTTTTTAAAAAAATATTTACAAAAATTTCATACATGGAATATTTTACATAAATGGAATTATACTTTTTATGTAAACTTATTGAGTTTTTCAGTGGACAAGTGTTCTGGAGATCTTTGTACACATAGTTGTACATCATTTTTTTTAGCTGGACTTTGTGAGAACTTTTTCAGTCTTTTTTTTTTTTTTTTTAAGTTTACTCATTTATTTTGAGAGAGTGCATGCACATGAGTGAGTAGGGGAGGGGAAGAGAGAGAGGGAGAGAGAGAATCCCAGGCAGGCACCTTGCTGACAGTGCAGAGCCTGATGCAGGTTCAAACTCACAAACCCTGAGATCATGACCTGAGCTTAAATCAGGTTTTGGACACTTAACAAACTGAGCCCACTCAGGTGCCCCTCCTCAATTTTATTTTGTTTTGCCTGTGGGGTCTGGTCCTGGGAGAGTCCTCTTACCTAAACTTTTCATCAACCAGAAGTTCATTGAGATTTACAGTTAAAGATGGCATGGCCAATAGGCTGAGGGGACCTAACTCTTAAAGTAACAGGCAGTACTTCCAACTTGCTGTTCCCAGACTCTCATGTATTTGTCTCAGTCTAAAACTATATCTGCAGCAGCTCCAGGTTGGGATCCTGGTTTTCACATGTATTTATGCTATAACTCAAATTTGTGTGCTTATTTATCTAAGTGGTATAATTTCACCAAGGATAATTTAGAGTTAGAGTGGCCTAAATGGGGAACATTGATACGAACAAAATTATTCAGTTGAGAGGTGCCTTAAGGGCAAAAATGAAACCAAATCTCAAAGATCCAATGATCAGCATTTTTTTTTTTTATTGGTATGAGGAAGCTAAATTCCAAAAAGAATTAAGATTTCAAAATATCTTCCTTCAGAGGGAGGCAGAGAGATACTTTTTTTTTTTTAATTTTTTTTTTTTAACGTTTATTTATTTTTGAGACAGAGAGAGACAGAGCATGAACGGGGGAGGGTCAGAGAGAGGGAGACACAGAATCTGAAACAGGCTCCAGGCTCTGAGCTGTCAGCACAGAGCCTGACGCAGGGCTCGAACTCTTGGACCGCGAGATCATGACCTGAGCTGAAGTCGGCCGCTTAACCGACTGAGCCACCCAGGCGCCCCGATACTTCTTTTTTTTAAAAAAACTTTCTACTTTGGGGATGTTCATACCTACGGAAAAGTTGCAAGAGTAGTACTATGAACTCCACCTTTATATAGTTTACCTAGATTCACCAGTTGTTAACATTTGACTCACCACACATTTGTGGGCATACATGTGTGCATACTTGAAACTAAGTTGGAGGCATCATGACCCTTCATTACTAAATCCCTCAATTTATATTTCCTAAGAACAAAGCCATTCTCTTATAAGCAGAGTATAGTTACCAAATCTAGGAAGTTTGACATCGATGTAGTACTGTTAGCCATGTCCCCGTTTTGCCGGTTGTCTGATTACAACATATTTTTCCAAGTCAGGATCCAACCTGGTATCATGTATTGCATTTAATTTTGATGTGTGTTTAATCTTTTAAAATCTGGAAAAGCTTCCTGTCCTTGTCTTTTGTATTATGGACTTAGGAAAGAGTACAGGGAGCTCTTTTATTTTTAAAAAAATGTTAATGTTTATTTTGGGGGGGGAGTGGCAGAGAGAGAGGGACACCGAATCAGAGGCAGGCTCCCGATTCTGAGGTGTCACCACAGACCCTGACGAGGAGCTCGAACTCACAAACCGTGAGCTCATGACCTGAGCCAAAGTCAGACGGTTAACTGACTGAGCCACCCAGGCACCCCTACAGGCACTCTTTTATAGAATATTCCTCATTTTGGGTTTATCGGATTATTTCCTTGTGATCAGATTCAGTTGATGCATACTGGCAGGTGTGATCCCCCAGATCATTGAGTCCTTCTCATTGCATGCATCTGGAAACACAGCCCATTGGTTTGTCTCAGGAGTGGTGATATTACTCTTGGTCATGTGGTAGGGTGGCATTGGCTGCATTTCTCTGGGGAAAGGTGGCTTTCCCCCTTTGTGATGGGCAAGTAGAGAGATAGGCTTGCCCATTGTTTTTCAGCATCTATTAATGATTCTGGCCTGAACCAGTTGCCACTGTGATGATTGCTAAATGGTGATTTGTTCTTACTTTTTCTTTTAGTAGTAGTCTACTATAAAAGAGAATTGTCTTCCTTTTCATTTTTTACTGTCTGTATGGATTCATGGATTCTTCTTTCTGTTCAGTGTGTTACATGGTCTGTTAGCATGATTCATATTTAAAATTTTAATGTTTATTTATTTTTAAGAGAGAAGAGCGTGAACAGGGGAGGGGCAGAGAGAGAGAGAGAGAGAGAGAGAGAGAGAGAGAGAATCAGAAGCAGGCTCCAGGCTCTGAGCTGTCAGCACAGAGCTCAACGCAGGGCTTGAACTCATAAACCATGAGATCATGGCCTGAGCCAAAGTTGGATGCCTAACTAACTGAGCCACCCAGGTGCCCCAGTCATGATTCATTTTGATACTTACATTGTAATTAATACAGGAAGGGGAAACCCCTGTAGGCTGGCTTCTGCATCCTTCTGACATGTCCTCATCCATTTTGAATGTTCCTTATTATCAGGCTCAACTTGTATCTTTCTTGCCCCAGGCATTTTTCCATGGAACACTGGTTCCTTTTAGTGGGAGATGGTATTTAGGTGCTAGGTGCTAGGTGAGTTTATTGCTCCTCGGATGATGTTGCTACTAGACCTTTCAGTCTACTTGGGGTGTATGTGCATGCACATCTGTCTGTCTCTGTGCATGTGTGTGTGTGTGTGGATCTTGTCTGTATGTGTGTCTTTTTGTGTAAATTCATACTGTTTCTTTTAAAATTTTTTTAACATGTTTATTTATTTATTTTGAGAGAGAGAACCCATATGCATGCAATCTGGGGAGGGGGAGAGAGAGAGAGAATCCCAAGCAGGCTCTGTGCTGTCAGCCCAGAGCCTGACATGGGACTTGGTCTCACGAACTATAAGATCATGACCTGAGCTCAAATTGAGAGTCAGATGCTTAACTGACTGAGCCACCCAGGTGCCCCCATACTGTTTCTTTTGGTTAAAACCCAGCATCATAGGATCTTGCCTGTTTTCCCTGTTTCGTATTTCTACAGTGAGAACTCTGGCTTCCAACAACATCAGTAGATTTACTTATTTGCTTAGTCCTACAGTGTGCACAGAATAGTTTCAGAAGTGCTATACTCATTGTCACTACCACAGCCAACCCAACTGAGTAAGATTTTGGATTTTTTTTTTCTTTTTGCAACTCGTTTTGTGTGTAGACTGATAGTATATGCTCAATGTACTGGGTCCAAAAGCTACTTGGATTAATTTTTTTCACTCTTCTGTGTGTTTGTTATACAGTTAGTTTCAAAACTGAGTTTATTTATTATTTTAATTTTTTAATGTTTATTTATTATTGAGAGACAGACATAGAACATGAGCAGGGTGGGGGGAGAGAGAGGGGAAGACACAGAATCTGAAGCAGGCTCCAGGCTCTGAGCTGTCAGCACAGAGCCTGATGCGGGGCTCGAACTCACAAACTGTGAGAGATCATGACCTGAGCCAAAGTCGGTCGCCCAACCAACTGAGCCACCCGGGTGCCCCAAAACTGAGTTGATTTTAAACTGCCTTTACTAAATAAAAAATATTGAGAGAGGTAATTACTATAATTTCATTATTATAACAAGCTTCTATTTCGTCATACTAATCAGTAAAGAAACATCTCATTTTTTAATAGGTTGTATTTTCCTGGGTAAATTAGAAATCATTTTTATGACTAGATATTTATAGTTTTAGCAAGTCAGCTCATTAGTGTCAATTGCTATTTGCTTAAAATATTTTTTCCAATTTTGTTTCTCGGGTTTGAAGAGAATTATGTATGTTGAATAAATGACCATTCAGCATCAGTAAAAAGAAAGGCCAAGTAAAATTTATAACAAACAATTACATTCCTTAGATTTTAGCATTAGTAAATGCTATTAATCAGCTTTTTAATTTTGTTAACCGTAAAATCTTTTTTTTTTTAAAGTTTATTTTTGAGAGAGAGAGAGAGAGAGAATGCTCACACTAGTGGGGAAGCAGCAGAGAGAGAGAGAGGGAGAGAGAAATCCCAAGCAGGAGATTTGAGCGGGGCTCAAACCCATGAACCGTGAGATCATGACCTGAGCCAAAGTTGGATACTTAACCAACTGAACCATCCAGGTACCCCAACTTTAAAATCTTCTGATGGAGTGTATCAGAAACTACTTTATAATACTAACTGCAGTGTGGTATCTTGGATTGGATCCTGCAATAGGAAAAGGAACAGCTAGTGGAATTCTAATAATGTGGAGTTCAGTTCATAGAAAAGTACCAATGTTAGTTTCCTAATTATGCCAATGTGTCATGGTAGTGTGCAGTATAAGATGTTAACAACCAGGGAAACTGGATGAGGGTATATGGGAACTTTTCTGTAAACCTAAAATTATCCCATAGTCAAAAGTTCATTTGAAAAGTTATTTTGTGATAATTGAATACTTAAAAATGAATTATTCTTCATTTGAAAGAGTCCTGAGACCGTGTTATCCTAGTTTTGTCAGTGACAATTTTGTCGGTACAGTTTTGGCAATCACTCTTTCTAATTTCAGTTTCTTTTTTGGGAAGATAAGTGGAGGGCTTATATGTTCGAGGTTTGTTTAATTACTTCCAGTCCTACCACCCTCCACATGGCATCTGCCACGTGCTGATAGTCTCTGGAGTGTGTGGTGATGTGGGGGAGCTGTCTGAAGGTAGGGTCAAGGTTGGCCCAGGAGTTTGGGCATAGTTGTGCACATGCTTTATCCAACAGCCCTATTTTGGAGGGAGACAGTGAGGCAGGTGTTAGGTCCATTTTAGAGATTGGGATGCTGAAGCCCAGAGAAGATAATCACCTTGCCTGGTGGCATCCCTTGGCTTTTAAGTAGAAGAAGCAGAAACTGGAAATCAAAGATTGTTCTCTTGAGCTGGATGCTCTGCCTCTTGCACCATGAGTCCAGAATAAGAAGAAAGAGCTGCATGGCTGTGGGGGACTGAGTGGAGATAGATGCACCTGCGAAGGAGGAGGCATCTTGTCGCTCATGGCTTCCGGTTCCACCAGCTTCTCATGTGGACCCTGATGGTGTCCCAGCTCTTTGGACCTGGCTGACCAACTCCAGGAGTTAGTGTTTGCAGCCTCCTCCAGTGACCACACCACCCTCTGATTGCAATCAAACAAACGTGGACATTTTAAGAAGCTTGGAAGTCTTGTTCATGATCTTAACCTGTCACCCCTTTATGGATTTTGAACCATATGGCTAGGTTATCTTTTAAGAAGCATTAATAAAAGTTAATAATCAGAGCAAGGTATTTTAAAGGTTTCATATAAGTAAATGTAAAAATGACAATACTGTAAAAGCCAGAAAGTAACCCTAAAAATGGTTAGGACCCACAATAAAACAATGTTATAAAATTCTGTCTAGCTGCTGTTGTGTGTTTCTCCTTTATAATTGCAGGGTGAGGTGTGATGCCCTTTTTATAGAAAGTGGTACTCATATCTGCCTTATTTTACAGATGAAGAGACAGCTTGGAAGAGTAAGTGACTTGCCCACAGTCACACAGCTAGTAAGTGGCGGAGCCAGTATTTGAAGCCTGGGAAGCTAGAGCTCCGGCTCTGACATTGCACAGCTTCAGTGGTTACTTCATTACCCTCTGCTCTTTTGCCCTCTGTTCCTTCTCATCTTTCTGCCTGGTCTTTACTGACTTTTCACCTTGAACCTCTTTGCCTACCCGCTTTTCCTTGTCTTCCTCCCATAGCCTTGGCCACTGGTGTCACAGTGCTAACTCCCCATCTCACCTGCCCACAGCTGTGTCCTTGTGACTGTCCTGCAGGCAGCCTCAGGTTTGGCCTGTCAGGAGCTGAAAGCATCCCCTGCTGGCCCGGTCCTGTACTTTTGGCCTCGGTTCTTAGCTGTTGCTAGTGGTATTGTTGTCATCATCACCACCACCACCCTTCTCCTACCCCACTCTGAGCATCATGCACTCTGCTGAGCACTAGGTGTGGAATAGCTTAGTGAACCCTAAGAATAAACCTCCTTTTGTTTTTTTAATTTTTTTTTTTTAAGCGTTTGTTTATTTTTGAGAGATACACGGAGCACAGGTGGGGGAGGGGCAGAGAGACAGAGACACAGAATCTGAGGCAGACTCCAGGCTCTGAGCTGTCAGCACAGAGCCTGACGTGGGGCTCGAACTCACGGACTGCGAGATCATGACCTGAGCCGAAGTCGAGTCGGACGCTTAACCGGCTAAGCCACCCAGGCGCCCCTTGAGTATTCTTTAATGAGACCCATTAATGATAAGCTGTGTGCTTTTGTGAGCTCTTGTGGGGGTTCAAGCAGGTGTCAGAGCTTTGCCCACACTGAGCTAGCCTGAGGGAAGAACTGGAGCAAATCTCTTTCTAATGCCTGAGCCTTAGTGGCAGTCTCCTTTTGGAGTGCCTCAGACTTAGAGGCTGCTTTCCTGCAGGAGTTTATTTGGTGTTAATATTTCCCTTGTGACTTTAAAATCCCTTCATGTCTTATCTGTGCTTGTGAGGGTTAGGTACAGCCCACTGTCACCTCATTTTACACATGGGAAACTGGCCCCAGGAGGGATGTGAAGAGACCTCATCTTGTTTTCTTAAGTGGGGATAATAACAAAACTGACCTCGGAGGATTGTTAATTGGGCCCAGGGAAGCAAAGTTTAGGTCATTTGTTTTTTTAATTTTCAAGTTGTGGTTAAAAAAAACACATAAAATGTACCATCTTAACCATTTTTAAGTGTAGAGTACAGTAGTGTTAACTAAATGCACCCTATTGGGTAACAGATCTTGAACTTTTTCATCTTGCAAAACTGGAACTCCTTACCCACTAACCAACAACTTCCCTTTTCCTTCTCACCTCAGCCCCTGGTGTTGTATTTTCTAAGAGTTTGACTACTTTAGAAACCTCATACCATGCAGTATTTGTCTTTTTGTGATTGGTTTATTTCACTTGGCATAATGTCTTCAAGGTTCATCCATGTTGTGGCATGACAGTTTCCTTTTTTAAGGCTGAATAATATTGGATTGTATGACTATACCACATTTTCTTTATCCATTCATCTGTAAGTCATTTAGGTTGCTTCTGCCTCTTGACTACTGTAAATAGTGCTGCGATGAACATGGGTGTACAAGTGTCTCTTTGAGATCCTGTTTTCAGTTCTTTTGGATACATATCCAGAAGTGGGATTGTGGATCATATGGTAATTCTGTTTTTAATGTGGAACCATACTATTTTCCGTGGTTATTGCACCATTTTACAACCCTACCAGTAGTATACAAGGCTTCCAATTTTTCTGTATTCTTGCCAAAGCTTGTTATTTTCTTTTCTTTCTTTGTTTAATTTTCGAGAGAGCACATGCGTGTCCAAGCAGGGGAGAAGGATGGGGGGGGGGTGGGGGAGAGTGAATGAATGAATGAATGAATGAGAGAGAAAATCTTAAGCAGGTTGCATGCTCAGCATGGAGCCCAACATGGGGCTCGATTCCATGACCCTGGGATCATGACCTGAGCTGAAATCAAGAGTTGGACACTTAACTGACTGAGCCACCCACATGTCCCAACACTTATTATTTTCTAATGATTTCTTTTTTGATAGTAGCCATCCTAAAGGGTAATCTTGTTACGGATTTGGATTCCCCTAATGATTAGTGATGTTGAACATCTTGTCATAATCTTGTTGGCCATTTGTATATTTTCTTTGGAGGAATGTCTAATTCAAGTCCTTTGACCATTTTTAAATTGGATTACTTATCTTTGTTGAATTGTAAGAGTTCTTTATATATGCTGGATACTAATCCCTTATCAGATACATGATTTGCAGATTTTTTTTCCCATTCTGTAAGGTTGCCTTTTTACTTTGTTATTTCTTTAAGTTTGATGTAGTTTTGTCTACTCTTGCTTTTGTTGTCTGCTTTTGTATCTTATCTAAGAAATCATTTCTAAATCTAATGCTGTAAAGCTTTTGTCTTGTATTTTCTTCTAAGGGTTTTATTGTTTTAGGTTCTACATTGATCCATTTTGATTTATTTTTTGTATATAGTGTTAGGTAAGAGTCTAACTTCATTCTTTTGTATATGGATATTTTCTCAGCAATATTTATTGAAAAGATTGTCCTCTCCTCATTGAATGGTTTCAGGACCCTTGTCAAAAATCATTTGACTGTATATGTGTGGGTTTATTTCGGAGCTCTTTATTCTGTATCATTGGCCTATATATCTGTGTTTATGCCAATAACACACTGTTTTGATTATTGTAGTTTTGTAATATGTTTGGAAATCAGGAAGTGTGAGACCTTCAGCTTTGTTTTTCTTCTTCAAGATTGTTTTGGCCATTTGGGGTAATTTGAGATGCCATATTAATTTTAAGATAGATTTTTCTATTTTGGCAAAAAATATCATTGGCATTTTGATAAAGAATGCATTGAATCTGTAGATTGCTTGGGTCATATTGGCATCTTAAATTTTCCATTCCATGAACAAGGAACAAGGGATGTCTTTCCATTATTTGTGTTCTCTTTAATTTCATCAGTGTTTTGTAGTTTTTGTATATTGGTATTTCATCTCTTTTGTTTAAGTTTATTCCTAAGTATTTTGTTATTTTTGATGCTCTTGTAAGAGGAATTTTTTTTTTTTAATTTCCTTTTCAAGTTGTTCATGTTAGCGTATAGAAATACAACTGATTTTAGTGTGTTGATTTTTTTGTCCTACTGCTCTGCTGAATTTATTCTAACAGTTCTTTTTGTGTGTGGAATCTTTTTTTTTAAAAAAATTTTTAATGTTTATTTTATTTTTGAGAGAGAGAGAGAGACAGAGTATTAGGGGAGGGGCAGGGAGAGAGGGAGACACAAAATCTGAAGCAGGCTTCAGGCTCGGAACTGTCAGCACAGAGTCCGACCCAGGGCTTGATCACATGAACTGTGAGATTATGACCTAAGCTGAAATCAGATGCTTAACTGACTGAGCCAACCAGTCACCCCTTTGGTGGAATCTTTAGACATAACATAAGATCATGTCATCTGCAAACATATGTAATTTTACTTTTTCCTTTCCAATTTGAATGTCTTTTATTTCTTTTTCTTACCCAATTGCACTAGCTAGGACTTCTAGTGCTTTCTTGCATAGAAGATTGAACTTCATGAGAAACTGCCAGATGTTTTTTTTCAAAGTTGTTATGCTATCTTACATACTTATCAGTATTGTGTAAGAGTTCCAGCTGCTCTATAATCTCAGCAACATTTTATGTTGTCAGACTTTTTAAGTTTAGCCTTTCTATTTTGTGGTTCCTATAGTGGTTTTAATTGCCTTTCCCTGTGAATGATGATGTTGAACACTTTTTC
Source organism: Panthera tigris (assembly GCF_018350195.1). Taxonomy (NCBI): domain Eukaryota; kingdom Metazoa; phylum Chordata; class Mammalia; order Carnivora; family Felidae; genus Panthera; species Panthera tigris. The sequence continues at coordinate 28,886,399 of NC_056671.1, forward strand.
ACGTCCTTGTTAGCCATTCATGTATCGTCTTTTGAGAAGTGTCTGTTCAAATCTTTTTTTTTTTTTTTTAATTTTTATTTATGAGAGAGAGAGACAGAGCACAAACGGGAGGGGCAGAGAGAGCGAGAGGGAGACACAGAATCTGAAGCAGGCTCCAGATGTATATACATGTAATATATATACATTATATACATTATATATATTTAATATTTATATACAATTTATTGAATTGTAGGAGTTCTTTGTATACTCCAGATAAAGTTTTTAGACAGATGTGTTGCAAGTATTTTCTCTTGGTCAGTGACTTACCCATTCACTTGCTCCACCATAGTTTTTTCTTTTGTGTTTATTTTTATTCTTGCTTAACTGTACTTTTATTTATTTTATTATTTTTGTAAGTTTATTTATTTTTGAGAGAGAGAGCACGAGCAGGGGAGGGACAGAGGGGTGGGGGAGAGAGAGAATCCCAAGCAGGCTTTGCACCATCAGCATGGAGCCCGATGCAGGGCTCAAACTCACAAACTGCGAGATCGTGACCTGAGCCAAAATCAAGAGTTGGATGTGTTTAACCGACTGAACCACCCAGGCACCCCTGCTTAACTGTACCTTTAAAAGAATCTGTGTTTTCTAATTTAGTACACTAAAATTCTTCTTTTTGGTATATCATTCTTTGAGCTTTGACAAATGTGTAGGGTCATGTAAGCAATCTCACACTGAAGATGCAGAGCACAGTTCTATCACCCCCAAATTCCCACATGCTGCCACTTTATACTTAGCACCGCTCTTTATATTGAGGTTTCCACCTGGAAACCACTGATTTTTTGATGAATTTCAGTTTATAACATTGTTTTCTTTTATAGGTCGTGCTTTTAGAGATGTATATAAGCATTTTGCCTAACCCAGGTTCACAAAAATTTTATTTTTTCTGCTAAGAAGTTTTATAGTGTTAGATTTTACATGTAAGTCTTTGGTCTGCTTTAATTTCTATATCCTACGTAAGGAATGGGTCGAGGTTCCATTTCTGTTATGTGAATGTCTGGTTTTTCCATCACTTGTGGACAGATTCTTTTTTCCATTGAATTGTCTTTGTACCTTTGTCAAAAATCAATTGGCCAGGGGTGCCCAGGTGGCTCATTTGGTTGAGTAACTGACTCAGGTCATGATCTCACAGTTTGTGAGTTTGAGCCCACATTGGGTTTGCTGCTGTCCACACAGAGCCCACTTTGGATCATTTGTCTCCCTCCCTCTCTGCCCCTCCCCTGCTTATGCTGCCTCGCTCTCAAAAATAAAAAAAATAAACATTAACAAAAAATCAGTTGGCCACATTTGTGTGGCTCTGTATTTTGTTCCATTGATCTATGTATCTTTACTGAGCTTTTGATCAAATAAATTTTAAATTTTAAAGTTTTCAGTTTTTTCTTTTATGGTTCACTCTGTTTCTCGAAGAACTGCTACCCCAAGGTAATAACGATTTTCTGCTTCATTACTAGACTTTGAGCTCTGTGAAGGCAGAGACCTTGTATTTCTTTCTCATTCTGCTCTTCTTGCTTGCATCTAGCACAGCACCTGGCCCCTAGGAGGCACAAGGCTGTGCTAATAGGTTTGTCTTAAGAATTTAAATATAATAATATAGAGGGTGGCTGGATGGCTTAGTCAGTTAAGTATCTGACCCTTGGTTTCAGCTCAGGTCATGATCCCAGAGTTGTGGGATCATGGGCTCTGTGCTGATAGCATAGAGCCTGCCTGGGATTCTCTCTCCTTCTCTCTCCCTGCCCCTCCCCTGCTTGCGCTCCCAGGTGTGTGTACCCGCATGTTGGCTCGCTCTCTCTCTCTCTCAAACTTATAATAATAATAATAATAATAATAATAATAATAGTAATAATAATAATGTATTCAAGGCATTTGATACACTGCCTGACACATGCAAAATGAACATATAAGAATCTGATTTTGCTTCAGCTGTTTCTCTTGAAATGAACTGGTTGTGCTATGGTTGTCATCAAAACGTGGTGTGAGTGGTGGATGAAACTGCCAGTAAATGTTACATCAGAGGCAAGATAGCTATCACTCCAGCCCTATCCCACCCTCTTGTCCTGGTCTTATTCCCACATTTAAACCTTCCCCCACCCCCACCTCCATAAAATATAGACTGCAGATTGCTGTTCTTTGCTTCAAAGTGTTGTTCATTTAATAGAGATGCCTGGTGAATCTGTCTGTCCTCTTTCAGTTTATCCAGTCATATGCTTTTCCTTTGGTCTCCCCCTCCTCATCTAAGATAACTTACTTTATTTTATTTTTAATTTTTTTTTTTAATGTTTATTTTTGAGACAGAGAGAGACAGAGCATGAACAGAGGAGGGGCAGAGAGAGAGGGAGACACAGAATCTGTAACAGGCTCCAGGCTCTGAGCTGTTAGCACAGAGCCCGACGCAGGGCTCGAACTCACGGACTGCGATGCGAGATCGTGACCTGAGCCGAAGTCGGACGCTTAACTGACCAAGCCACCCAGGCGCCCCTAAGATAACTTACTTCAAGCAGTGCCTTCCTCCCTAAACATCTACCTAAGGAGAAGCTGGAGGACAAGACAAGGCAGGTGGGCCAGTGTCCCAGTTGGGCAGTGTCTGAAGATAGAAAATAAGTCACTTCATCTCCTGGATGTAGAAAATGCTTGTGACTTATAAAAGATAAATATTAAAGTTTGTCACTATACTGGCGTGGTGTTCTCTGGCATCAACCTTGTGACTCCTTGGCTGATAGGAAAAAGCGGCTTCCCCTGTGCTTGGCAGCCCTTCTTCTCCTGTTGGCTCTCACAGCAGAGCTGGGTCACCTGCCTGCCCCTGCCAGGGAGCTGACTCTCACGTGGGGAGGGCTGACTGAGGGTGATTCTCAGTGATTCTCCTCCTGCCCCAGGGCTATTTGGAAATGGTTTGGTGGTCACATGTCTGGGGAGCTACTAGCATTTGGGAAGGCATATCAGAGAATTTTGGTTGTGTTTCGACACCACAATATTTTGGTGCATGCCTGGCCCTGCGGTCCCTATCCAGCAATCAGACACTCTTGTCCCTGGGGGTTTGTATTGCTGACCTCCATGGAGGCACTGTGTTTTATAAATCTGTGTTTTCTGTCTTAACAAAGAGAAAATGGGTCAGAGTCAGAAAGTTTGGACCCAGCCCTCTGAGGATGGATGGGTTAGCCACGCCCCAAATCAGAATGCAGGGCATCCTATTTGGGGTGGCTGTGATTCCCCACCTGAGTCCTGATTCCCACTTAGCCAAGTTGGCTTTGAGATAGAGATCTGCATGAAAGAGCCATAGCCTGGTTCCTGGTTCCTGTTTTGCTGCTGTCAACTTGCCATAGGACATGGAGCCAGGCAGGTCAGCCCTTTTGTGAAGTGAGCTGAGCGGATTAGATGGGTTTTCCAATAAATATAGCAGTCTCTGTCCTTCCTAATTTAAATTTTACTAGTAAAACTTCCTTACTGTAGTTTTCACGAACCACACACATACCATTCCCTCTTGGACACTAGGCCCTCGTGTGAGAATCATAGGGCCAGCTAGTGTCTGAGCTCCTTGCAGTTTGACATTCAGATGCTGTGTCCTTCCTGTTGCAACCCTGATGCCTGCCAGAGCTGAGGGGTTCCCAGGCCTCCCATTAACAGCAGTCTTACCTGGGCTTCGCTGCTGAGTTCAGTGGCAGGCTGTGTTGTGCAAAGTCCCTAGTCCCAACTCCCTGTTCACATCCTCCCTTTCCCCAGATGGGTTTCTCTAAAGCATTTGCCCCTTCAGGGGGCCTCAGAATCGCTCCAAGGAGCAGGATATGTGAAACTGTTCAGCAACCAAGAGCTGCCACGTTGTGCCAGGAAGCAGGGAGGTTACAGGCAATCTCTCTGGGGCCATGAAGTGACAGCCACTTCGAGGGCCAGTGGGGTTGCAGGGGGATCTATAGGAACTGCTGAGCCAGGGATCCCAAGAACCTGAATAGAGGGGTCATTGGAAGAAGGCTAGAGGTGGCCCTTTGCCTCATGAAAGTGCAAATGGCATTTAGAACTCTGTAGGGAAGGCAAGGAGTTTGTAATATAATCACAGTTTATTCTAGAATGATCTCCTGGGGACCATTCTGAATGCTTGGAAATGCTGTCCTCGTCTCCTAGATCTGCCGTCCCAGATCTGTTCTCTGTCTTGCTGCTGATCAGTGTTCCGATGAAGGTCTCCACTGCTTGCAGCATCCATTCCTGGAGCCATAGTGCATCCCGTGGAGCCAGATTGCCCCGCAGTACCTTTTGGTCTTGATCTCCTGCTGGGACCCAGCCGAGCCGAGGGCCCCTTTCCTGCTTTGGTGACCTGTCCAGGCTGCACCCTTGGCCTGTAGGCCTTCTCCATGGCCCCTGACTGTTCACATGCTGCCTATCCCAGAGGCCTCATTAAAGCCCTTTATTCTTCCCCTCTTCAGGACATAGGTGACTTCTTCAGAAGGCCCTCTTAGCAGGAGTGCCCTGTGTTTTGTATTTTTTGTGATCTGTGTTGTCAGCAGTAGTCTCCGTCCCCTCCTGAAGGTGTCCGGAGCAGACATGCCTGGCTGGCCCAAGTTCCAGCCAGGGAACACCAAGTTCCTGACGTGGTGCTGGACAGGACCCAGTGTCCCAGGGGAACCGTTCTCCTAGAGCTGTCCTGTCACTTGCATGGCAGGGCCTAGCCGGTCCTTATTTCAGATCCTCTTCCCTCTGCCGCTGATGTGTAGTGTGGTCCTGGCTAAATATCCCTGTCTTGGTCCTGTCCTGGGTAGGGGTGGAATGACACCCAGGGGACAGCCCCTCTGGAAGCACCTGTTGGCTCTTTCCAAGGAAGAATGTCAGAGTGACCTGACAGAGGCTGCACTGCCCACCTGGGGGTGGACTTGCTGGGAGGCTGGGGCCTCCTGGTCCCCAGGCAGGTGCTCCAGCAGGGCAGGGAGGGTCGCATCTGAGGATGCCCCTCCGCTCTGCACACCACTGGAGCAGGCTGTGGGCAGTGGGAGGAGATGGATGGAATTCTCTCCTGGCTGGAAATTTTTGATTTCCTGAGTGGCACGGCTGTAGACACGTGTGCTTCCGTTGTACCCGGTGTTCCTCTGTTTCTCTGTGGGCAGACGTAGAGGAGAAACCAATTCCAAACAATTAAAGCCACATACTAAATTTCACACGGTAATTTGAGACAGCTCAGCTTACATAATTTAAAATGAGGCCAAGGCTTGCTGACAAAGAAGAAATTGAATCCAGAGAAAGAATCTGTATTGTAGAGGCTTCTAAATTTCTATAGGGCACTAATCCTGTAATTCCCAAATGTTGTAGACTTTAAATAAAGCAGTAGCTCTCCAAATGTGGCCAGGAGTCTCTGGGGACTCTAGGAGGTCAAAACCATTTTCATAATAATAGCAAGGTGTCATTTGCCTCTTTCACCAGTGTGCAGTTTCCAGAGGCCGCTTGACATGTGATTGATGGCTAATGGGTTACATACTTGGGATTCTCTCTCTCTCTCTCTCTCTCTCTCTCTCTCTCTCTCTTTAATTTTTTTTTTAACATTTATTTATTTTTGAGACAGAGAGAGAGAGCATGAGCAGGGGAGGGTCAGAGAAAGAGGGAGACACAGAATCTGAAACGGGCTCCAGGCTCTGAGCTGTCAGCACAGAGCCCGACGCGGGGCTCGAACCCACGGACCGTGAGATCATGACCTGAGCCGAAGTCGGACGCTTAACCAACTGAGCCACCCAGGCGCCCCCCTCTCTCTCTCTCTCTCTTTTTTAATATTTGTTTATTTTTGAGAGAAAGAGAGGCAGAGTATGAGCCGGGAGGTGCAGAGAGAGAGGGAGACAAAGAATCCCAAGCAGGCTCCAGGCTCTGAGCTGTCAGCACAGAGTCTGATATGGGGCTCGAGCTCACAGACTGTGAGATCATGACCTGAGCTGAAGACGGACACTTAACTGAGCCACCCAGGCGCCCCTCTCTCTCTCCTTTTTTTAAAGGATTTTTTTGGGGACACCTGGGTGACTCGGTTAAGTGCTGACTTTGGGTCAGGTCATGATCTCACGCAGTTTCTGGGCCTGAGCCCAACATCGGGCTCTGTGCTGACAGCTCAGAGCCTGGAGCCTGCTTCTGATCCTGTGTCTCTTTCTCTGTGCCACTCCCTTGCTCATGCTCTGTCTCTCTCTCAAAAATAAAATAAACATTAATTTTTTTTTAATTTTAATGTTTATTTTTGAGAGAGAGAGAGAGAGGCAGAACGTGAGCAGGGGAGGGACACAGAGAGAAGGAGACACAGGATCTCCAGCAGGCTCCAGGCTCTGAGCTGTCAGCACAGAGCCTGATGCGGGACTCGAACTCACGAACCACGAGATCATGACCTGAGCTGAAGTCGGATGTTCAACCAACTGAGCCACCCAGGCACTCCTAAAATAAACATTTAAATAACACAAAAATAAAAGATTTTTTTAAAGCTGTGGTAAAATGCACATAGCATAAAATTTACCACTCTAACCGTTTTTACGTGTATGCTTTGGTGGCATTAAATACATTGACAGTGTTGTACCACTCTCACCACTATCCATCTCCAGAATTCTTTTCATCATCCCAACTGAATGGATACTGAAACTCCGTACCCATTAAACAATAGCTCTCCATTCTCCCCTCCTCCCAGCCCCTGGTAACCTCTGTTCTTTTCTGTGTCTGAATTTGACTTCTCTAGGCACCTTATATAAGTGGAATCATAGATTGGGGCACCTGGGTGGCTCGGTTGGTTGAGTGTCCAACTTTGGCTCAGGTCATGATCTTATGGTTTGTGAGTTCGAGCCCTGCCTCAGGCTCTGTGCTGACAGCTTGGAGCCTGGAGCCTGCTTCAGATTCTGTCTCTCCTCCTTTCTCTGCTCCTCCCCCACTCATGCTCGCTTTCTCTCTCTCTCTCTCTCTCAATCTCTCAAAAATAAATAAACATTAAAAAAATGTTTTTAAGAAGGGTGGAATCATAGAGTATTTGGCCTTTTGTGTCTGGCTTGTTTCACTGAGCATAATGTCCTCAAGGTTCATTCATGTTGTAGTACACATCAGGATTTCCTTCCTTTTTATTACCTGATAATATTCCATTGAACAGATACACTACAGCTTGTTTATGCATTCATCTGTTGGTGAATGCTTGGGTTGTTTCCACTTCTTGGCTATTGTGACTAATGCTGCTATGAGCATCAGTGTACATCAGTGTCTGTCTCCCTGCCTTCACTTCTTTTGGGCATAGAGCTAGGAGTGGAATTGCTGGCTCATATGTGTTTTAACCTTTTTGAGTGTATGCTTGGGAACCTTGTGTTTACAAAATTTCTCAGTTTTGATGCACCTGGGTGACTCGGTTGAGCGTTCAACTCTTTATCTCGACCCAGGTAATAAGATCAGGCTGCGTCAGGCTCTGGGCTGACAACCTGAAGCCTGCTTGGGGTTCTCTTTCTCTGCCCCTCCCCCACTCGTGTGCACTCTCTCTCAAATAAATAAACATACAAAAAAACAAAATTTCTCAGTTTCAATATCTAATACAGTAAACGTTGGTGGATATAATCCTCCTACACCAAAGGTCTTTGGGGCCCTCAGAAGTTTTAAGCATGAAAGGAGTTTGAGAATGAAAACATTTGAGAAATGCTTAATGAGAAAGAAGTGCTTATTTTGGTACTGTGGCCTTTGCACCTACATGGTTAGGGGCATAGCTTATTCTGAAAAGTGTCAACAATCCATTGGCTAAGAAGAACTTGTCTGTGTCTCCCATTTTATAGCCAGAAGACAGGCATTACAAGAGAAAGCCGGGGGCAGGACCTTGGCAAACGCCAGTAGTGGGAAGAGGGGGTGACTATTCTTGAGCAACTTCAGATTTGGCAGAAATTGTGCTGGCTGCTTTACAAAGGGACTTGAGAGGATAGTGAGGAAGAAAAGGAGAAGGAATGTTGATCTGTAGCTAGAGTTATGCCAGTGAGACCCATTAGAATCCACGGCCGACCTACCAAGCAACTGTGTGTCAGTCCCCACCATACGAGGCAAGCTCTGTCCTGTCCTGGGTCTACCTGCTTTGTTTACCACTCTGGCCTAGGAGAGTTGCCTGGCACAAAGTGGCGCTTGGTAAATATTTTTTGAATGAGTGATTCACATGTATTAACCAGTGACTCACCCATTGGATTGCTGTCTGAAGAGCCCCTGCACTGCAGGTGAATCAGGAAGGGAGAGAACCTTCCCCACAGATATCTGGGAACTGATGACACTTTGTTGCCAACTTAAAGAATTGAGGAAGAAGATCTTTGAGCAGTTCAGTTCATCTGACATTTAGTGAGTGTCCCACAGAGCTGGGTGTTGGGTATTGGGTGGAAAGTAAAGATTTATCCTCTAGGACAGGGTTTGGCAAAAACTCTGTAGCTGGCTGGTCTTTTTTTTTTTTTTTTTTAATGTTTATTTTTGAGACACACACACACACACACACACACACACACACACACACACACAGCTCAAGCAGGGAGGGGAGGGGCAGAAAGAGAGAGAGGGAGACACAGAATCTGAAGCAAGTTCCAGGGTCTGAGCTCCAAGCTGTCAGCACAGAGCCCATTGTGGGGCTTGAACTTGTGAACCTCGAGATCATGACCTGAGCCAAAGTCGGATGCTTAATGGACTGAGCCATCCAGGTGCCCCTGTAGCTGGCTGCTTTTTTAAAAAACCTGTTTCTGCATGTATCAACGGTTCATTCTTTTATATTGCTGAGTTAAGTAGTCTGGTTTGTGGCTATATGGCAGTTTGTTTATCCATTCACTTATTTTGGACATTTGGGTTTCCAGCTTTGGGATATTACAAATAAAATTACTCTTAAAATTTTTTTTTTTAATGTTTATTTTTGAGAGAGGGAGAGACAGTGAGAATGGGGCAGGAGCAGAGAGAGAAGGAGACATAGAGTTTGAAGCAGGCTCCAGGCTCTGAGCTGTCAGCACAGAACCCGACATGGGGCTCAAACTCACGAACCATGAGATCATGACCTGAGTCGAAGTTGGGAGCTTAACCGACCAAGCCACCCAGGCACCCCAAATAAAATTACTCTTTGTGTAGATGTGTAACTTGGGTAAATGCCTGGAAGTGGAATGACTAGGTCATATGATGGGTGTATATTCAGCTTTCTACAAATGGTCAAATTGTTTCCTTTTTTTTAATTTAGTTTTTAAATTTAGTTTTTAGTAGTGTCTACACTCAATATAGGGCTCGAACTCCTCATGATCTGAGATCAAGAATTGCATGCTCTTTTGACTGAGCCAGCCATATGCCCCTGTCAAATTGTTTTCCAAAGTAGGTGTACAATTTTGCATTCCCACTAGCAATGTAGCAGGGTTCCAATTACTTCACATACTTGTGAATACTTGGTATCATCATTCTTTTTAATTTTAGCTATTTTAATAAGTAGGTAATGGTATCTCATTATGGTTTTAATTTGTATTTCCTTAATGACTAATGATGAGCATCTTTCATGTGCTTTTTTGCCATCTGTGTACCTTCTTTGGTTAAATGTCCTTTAAAATATTTTGCCACTTTGAAATTGCATGGGTTTTCTTATTAGTGAAATTTGAGAGTTCTTTATATATTCTGGATACAAGCCCTTTATCAGATAGTCGATATACATGTGTTTCCTTGCATTATGTGACTTGTTTTTTCATTCTCTTAACAGTGTTTTTGAAGAAGAAAAGTTCTCAATTTTGGTGAAGTCTAATTTATCAACTTTTTCTTTTATGGGTCGTACTTTGGCAGTGTGAATCGAAGAAATCTTTGCTGAACTCCAGTTCACAAAGATTTTCTCCGATGTTTTCTCATCAGAGTTTTATAGGTTTGCATCTGTGATCTGTACTTTTTAATAATTTTTTTGAATGTTTATTTTTGAGAAAGAGAGAGGGAGAGACATAGTACGAGCCAGGGAGGAGCAGAGAGGGAGACACATATAATCTGAATCAGGCTCCAGGCTCCAAGTTGTCAGTACAGAGCCTGATGTGGGGCTTGAACTCAAGTGCTGTGAGATCATGACCTGAGCCGAAGTTGGGTGCTTAACCAACTGAGCCATCCAGGCACCCCACATCTGTGATCTATTTTGAGTTAGATTTTGGTACAAGGAATGGATCGAAATTCTTTCATTCTTCCTTCTCTATTTTTTGATGGATGGATATCCAGGACCATTTGTTGAAAAGACTGTTCCTTCCCTAGGGAATTGCCTTGATACTATACCTTCATTGTAAATCACTTGTCCACTTATGTGGGCCTATTTCTGGACTCTATTATGGTTCCATTGATCTTGATGCCTGTCTTTGATGCTTATGGCACACTGTCATGTTTACTGTACCTTTACAGTAAGTCTTGGAATCAGATAGTGTAAGTCCTCCAACTTTGTTCTTCCTTTTCAAAGTTGTCTTGGGTATTTTAAGTCCTTTGTATTTTCATGTGAATTTTAGAGTCAGTTTGTCAATTTCTAGAAAAACCTGCTGGAATATTGATTTGTATTGCATTGAATCTGTAGATGGATGTGGGGAGAATTGACCTTAACAACGTTGAATCTGTTGATCCATGAATACTTCATATGTCCCCATGGGTTTAGGTCTTTAAAAATTTTCTCTTAGCAATATTCTGTAATGTTCAACATATAGGACTTGTACATCTGTCATTAGATTTATCCCATGGGATAAATACTGCTTTCCCATTTTTTTGTTTTGTTTTTTGTTTTTTGATGCTGTCATTAAGGTAATTTTAAGTATTTTAATTTCTGGAACAGTTTGTATAGAATTGGTCTTATTTCTTCCTTAAGTCTGTAGTAGAATTTTCCAGTGAAGCCATCTGGGCCTGGAATTGCTTTGGGTGAAGGTTTTAACTAAAAATTCAGTTTCTTATGTGGCTCTAAGGTTATTCAGGTTATTGATTTCTTTTTGAGTGAGCTTTGGCAGTTTGTGCCTTTCAAGGAATTTGTTCATTTCATCTAAATTATCAAACTTACTGGGGCGCCTGGGTGGCTCAGTCGGTTGAGCGTCCGACTTCGGCTCAGGTCACGATCTCACGGTCCGTGAGTTCGAGCCCCGCGTCGGGCTCTGGGCTGATGGCTCAGAGCCTGGAGCCTGCTTCCGATTCTGTGTCTCCCTCTCTCTCTGCCCCTCCCCCGTTCATGCTCTGTCTCTCTCTGTCTCAAAAATAAATAAAACGTTAAAAAATAAAAATAAAAATAAATTATCAAACTTACTGATATAGAATTGTTGGTACTATTGCCTTATTATTCTCTCACTCCTTATTATCCTTTTTAATATTTCTGTAATCATAGTGATGACACCTTTCTTCTGATAGTGGTATTTTGTGTCCTTAATTTTTTTCCTGGTTAGTCTGACTAGAGATTTATTAATGTTATTAATCTTCTAAAAACATAGCTTTTGTTTTCCTTATTTTCTCTAATATTCTGCTTTATATATTCCACTCTAATCTTCATTATTCCTTTTCTGCTATTTACTTTGGGTTTCATTTGCTATGCTAATTTCTTAAAAAGCTGGGGATACTGATTTGAGACCTTTTTTCTTTTCTGATAAGAGTTTAATGCAGTGCATTTGCCTCTGAGAACTGTTTTAGTTGCATTCCACAAATTTTCATTGATTTAAAATGTTTTCTTATTTCCCTTTTCATTTCTTCTTTTACCCATAGGCTATTTAGTAGTGTGTCAGTTGTTTCCATACAGTTGAGGGATTTTCCAGATTATCTGTCTGTCATTGATTTGTAATTTAATTCGGTTGTAGTCAAACAACATTGAATCGTTATAAATTTATTGGCAACTTGTTTTATGGCTCATAATATTATCTATTGTAAATGTTGTAAATGCTTATGGAAAAAATGTGTATTCTGTTGTCATTGGCTGGAGAGTTCTGTAAATGTTGGTTAGTGTTGTTTAGGTTGTCTATATCCTTGCCAATTTCCTGTCTGCTTCCTCTATCAGTTATTGAGAGAGGGGATGGAAAATTAGTTGTGAATTTGTCTCTTAGTGATAGCAGTTGTCCCTTCATATTTTAAAGCTCTGCTATAGAGGCATAAACAGTTAGGATTATTTTATCTTTTGTCATTATTCAGTGACCTTATTTATTCCTGGTAATATTATTTGCTCTGAAGTCTACTTTGTGTGATACTAATTTGGCTACTCCAGCTTTCTTTTGATCAGTGTTAGCATGGTATATCTTTTCCATTCTTTAATTTTCCCCTATTTGTGTCTTACTTAAAGAGGGTTTCATTTAGACCATATGTAATTGGGTCTTGGGAATTTTTTTTTTTTTTAATTTATGGGACAAATTCTGCTTTTTAACTGGGGTGTTTGGATCAGCTCATCTGTTTGATTAGGCAAAATTAATTAAAATCTGCCATTTTGTTATTTTCTATTTGTACCACTTGTTTCCTTTTTCTTTTTGCCTTCTTTTGGATTGAGTATTTGTATTCAGTTTTGTCTTCTTTGTTGGCTAATTTGTTAAAATTCTTGTGCAAGTTTAGTGGTATTCATCTTTAACTTTCTGCAGTTGACCATGTGACAGACTGCTTTTTCTGTAGCATAAGCCTTGAAATGGTATGCTTCTGCTTTTCCCTTCCCAGCTTTTGTGTTGCTGTCAAAGTTCTACTTCCATTTTTGCTTTAAGTAATTCTAGGGTGTCTGCTTTTTTTGTTTTCAGAACTTAAAAGTGTCGCTCCAGGGGTGCCTGGGTGGCTCAGTCAGTTGAGCGTCCGACTTTGGCTCAGGTCATGATCTCATGGTCTGTGAGTTTGAGCCCCGCATCGGGCTCTGTGCTGCGAGCCTGGAGCCTGCTTCGGATTCTGTCTCCTTCTCTCTCTGCCCCTCCCTACTTGTGCTCTGTCTCTCAAAAATAAATAAATGTAAAAAAAAAAAAAGTTTAAAAAGTGTTGCTCCACTGTCTTCCAGCTTGTATGGTTTCTAATGAGAAATCTGCCATTGTCTTTGTTTTCCTGTGCTGACTATGTCTTTTTCCTCTGGTTACTCTCTCTCTCTCTCTCTCTCTCTCTCTCTCTCTCTCTCTCTTTAATGTTTTATTTATTTTTGAGAGAGCATGAGCAGGGGAGGCAGAGAGAGAGAGGGAGACAGGGGATCCAAAGCAGGCTCCACACTGACATTGGCGAGCCCGATGTGGGGCTTGAACTCACAAACCATGCTCTTGTGACCTGAGCCGAAGTTGGACTGAGCCACGCAGGCACCCCGAAAGGGTATCTTAAGCTGGCTTCCATGCTCAGCACGGGATCATGCTCACCACCCTGGGATTGTGACCTGAACTGAATTCAGGAGTTGGACTCTTAGCCAGTTGAGCCATCCAGGCACCCCTCTCTGGCTACTCAAGATTTTCTCTTTATCGCTGGTTTTAAGCAATTTAATCGTAATTTGCCTTAGACTAGTCTTCTTTCTATTTCTTCTGTTTGGGGGTCACTGACTGACGTGGATTTATGGGTTTTCATCACATTGGGAAGTTTTTTGCTATTGTTTCTTAAAATATTTTGTCTGTTGTTCGTCTCCCCCTCCCCCTGCTCTGTCCATGTGTCCCACAGCTCACAGTTCATTTTTTTCCAGCCTTTTCCCCCCTGTGTTTTATTTATTTTTTATTTTTTTTTCAATATATGAAGTTTATTGTCAAATTGGTTTCCATACAACACCCAGTGCTCATCCCAAAAGGTGCCCTCCTCAATACCCATCACCCACCCTCCCCTCCCTCCCACCCCCCATCAACCCTCAGTTTGTTCTCAGTTTTTAAGAGTCTCTTATGCTTTGGCTCTCTTCCACTCTAACCTCTTTTTTTTTTTTTTTTTTCCTTCCCCTCCCCCATGGGTTTCTGTTAAGTTTCTCCGGATCCACATAAGAGTGAAACCATACCTTTCTCTGTATGGCTTATTTCACTTAACATAACACTCTCTAGTTCCATCCATGTTGCTACAAAGGGCCATATTTCATTCTTTCTCATTGCCATGTAGTACTCCGTTGTGTATATAAACCACAATTTCTTTATCCATTCATCAGTTGATGGACATTTAGACTCTTTCCATAATTTGACTATTGTTGAGAGTGCTGCTATAAACATTGGGGTACAAGTGCCCCTATGCATCAGTACTCCTGTATCCCTTGGGTAAATTCCTAGCAGTGCTATTGCTGGGTCATAGGGTAGGTCTATTTTTAATTTTTTGAGGAACCTCCACACTGTTTTCCAGAGTGGCTGCACCAATTTGCATTCCCACCAACAGTGCAAGAGGGTTCCCATTTCTCCACATCCTCTCCAGCATCTATAGTCTCCTGATTTGTTCATTTTGGCCACTCTGACTGGCGTGAGGTGATATCTGAGTGTGGTTTTGATTTGTATTTCCCTGATGAGGAGCGACGTTGAGCATCTTTTCATGTGCCTGTTGGCCATCCGGATGTCTTCTTTAGAGAAGTGTCTATTCATGTTTTCTGCCCATTTCTTCACTGGGTTATTTGTTTTTAGGGTGTGGAGTTTGGTGAGCTCTTTATAGATTTTGGATACTAGCCCTTTGTCCGATAAGTCATTTCCAAATATCTTTTCCCATTCCGTTGGTTGCCTTTTAGTTTTGTTGGTTGTTTCCTTTGCTGTGCAGAAGCTTTTTATCTTCATAAGGTCCCAGTAGTTCATTTTTGCTTTTAATTCCCTTGCCTTTGGGGATGTGTCAAGTAAGAAATTGCTACGGCTGAGGTCAGAGAGGTCTTTTCCTGCTTTCTCCTCTAGGGTTTTGATGGTTTCGTGTCTCACATTCAGGTCCTTTATCCATTTTGAATTTATTCTCACCATGTGAATGGTGTGAGAAAGTGGTCTAGTTTCAACCTTCTGCATGTTGCTGTCCAGTTCTCCCAGCACCATTTGTTAAAGAGACTGTCTTTTTTCCATTGGATATTCTTTCCTGCTTTGTCAAAGATTAGTTGGCCATACGTTTGTGGGTCTAGTTCTGGGGTTTCTATTCTATTCCATTGGTCTCTGTGTCTGTTTTTGTGCCATCCCCGCTGTGTTTTAATTTAGAGTTTTTATGTTGTCTTCAAGTCACTCATCTTTTCCTCTGTAAAACTGAATCTGTTCATGCTAGGCCTTGTAGTTTTCATCTCTAGGCAGTGGGTTTGATTCTTTCTTAAAATCTTCCATATATACTTAATGTGTTTGATTTTTCCTCTAGCTTCTTGAGCACTTGTAACTCGGTTTTAACTTTAATGTCCTTGTGTACCCTATCATTTGTACCATTTCTGAGTCAGTTTGATTGAATTCTTTTCATTTTGGTCATAATTTTCTGTTTCTTTGTATGTCTGGTAATTTTTTTATTGAATGCCAGACTTTGTGAATCTTGCCTTTTTTGGTTGTTGCCTGTTTTTGCATTCCTATAAATATTCTTGAGCTTTGTTCTAGGATGTTACTTGGAAACAACTTGATCTTTTCAGCTCTTGCTTTTAATCATTGTTAGGCTGCGTTTAGTCTGGAGTTAATTTTTCTCCACTAACGAGACAGGACTCATCTGAGTAAATTTACTTAATGCCCTACAGGTTATGAGCTTTTCCACTCTGGGTCCTGAGAACGTACACCATTTGTGGTCCTGCTGAACTGCAATTGTTGTTTCCCTGTTATCCTATAGGGTAGTTTTCTCTCCAACCTGGGGTAGTTTCTTCACACCACACACTGATCAAGTACTTTGCTTCATTCCCCGAGGAATTCCTCTCTGGATCTCTGGAGTTTTAAAAAAAAAAAAATTATTTTTAATGTTTATTTATTTTTGAGAGAGAGAGAGAGAGAGAGAGAGAGAGAGAGAGAGACAGATCGTGAGCAGGGGAGAGGCAGAGATGGAGACACATAATCCGAAGCAGGCTCCAGGGTCTGAGCTGTCAGCACAGAGCTGGATGCGGGGCTCGAACTCACGAGCTGTGAGATCATGGTCAGATGCTTAACCAACTGAGGCACCCAGGTGCCCCTGGATCTTTGCAGTCTTAACATCTGTGCATCTCTCTCCGGGACTTTCTGGAGCTGTTCTATGATTGCTGCCTGCCTGGCTTTTCCCAATTTTTAGCTGTATCCACTCACCTCCAAGAGTCTTCTGCACCTGCCCCCCACCTCCCCCAACCCCCCTCCCCCAACCTGCCCTGGAGTCCCTCTTCCTGCTTTGTAGCCTGGAAATGTTCTTGAGGCAGTAAGGCTCACCTCATATGTTTCCTAACTCAGGGACATTATCCTTTGTTGTTTGATGTCAGTGTCTGGAATACTGGTGTTTTCTTTTATGTTATCCTTTTTCTCCCCCTAGTTGTTTCAAGTGAATAGTTAACTATGCCTATAACTCCATCTTGGCTGAAAGCCTTTACAAAATATACACCATTGTGACTATTTTGTCAGTGTTATATATATATAACAAGGTTTTCCTTATGGTTAGATGGACTGATCTATCACCAGTGTGTAGTGGCAGGCAGAGAGGAATGAACACTGGATTCCCAGTTCCTTGCCTTGGCCCTTGTTCCATCCCCACCTCAGAGTGGAAGACTCTCAGATGTATGCCTGACCCTGGTGGGGATGTGGGTTGTCCCTCTTTGCAGAGCACTGAAGAGGCTCTCCTGAACATACAGACACTGAGGCACACGATGCCCAACGTGACTGTCTAGGGGTGGTGGTGAGGGGAGGGGTCAGGCCTAGCTTCCACGTCCTACCTGATTTGCTAGGTTTGTCTTCCTTGGTTAATTAGAGTGATGATTGCCTCTTGTTACTTAGGCCAGTGGTGGGACAGGACTCAGGGATGGGAATAGTTCCTTTTTCTTCCTGGATTTCAGTGGAATGATTCCAGGACAAGGAAGACCCCAGAGGGAGCAGATAGAGCTGTGTATTTTCGTTTGTAAGTGAGCTTTGTTTGTTTCTTCTTCCTGTGTCATCGGGTTGGTGTGCAAGACCTCATCCCTCACACCTCATGCTTTTCCTTGGTTCTAGCTTTTTCCATATAGCAGCTGTTCCCTCATTTCACAAGTCTGGTTTGAAGGACCAGAGAGTAAATATTTTTGTCTTTGCAGGTCGTTTAGTCTCTGTTAGTCATTAGTCACAACTCTGCTGTTGTAGCTCAAAAGCAGCCACAGACCATAGGTATTTGTGGCTGTGTTCCAATAAAACTTTATTTAAAAACCAAGTGGAAAGAGCAGGAGTTGGCCTGTGAGTTGTAGTTTGCTGACCCTGCCTCAGTTCAAGCTTTTACTTTGCTGAAATATTTAATATTTTTGTGTGGTACCTCTATTATAATTGTTTCCAGAAATCACTGCCAGTTCTACCTTGCTTAAAACACAGATATCATCATGTTACTTAACTGACTAAATTACCTCTGGCTGTCTACAACATTCTCCGTAAGGGTCAGAGTCTCCACAGTCTGACCTTTTTTATATTTCTGGTCGTTTGTCAGCTCACGACCAGAAATATAAGTCTATTTGGCATATTTTCCTGCCTTGTGATAGTTCCATAAGCCTTAACTTTTTTCTGGAATGTTCTTTTCCTACATCAGGTGTGTCTACTGAAACCGTCAACCTGCCTTGGGAACCCTGTTTACATCCACCTTCTTTAAGAAGGATTCCAGAGCCCCTCAGGTGCAGGCAGTTTCTCCTTCCTTCATGCTGTTTGAGCACTCCTGTGGTGCTCCCTACTGATTTGCCCTTTGTCAGAAACCTGTGTGTGTGTGTCTCATCCCTGTTGACCCAGAATCCCTCAGGAGGTGAGAGGTGTGCCCTCTTGTGACCTCTGTAGTCTAGTGCAGGGCCTGACTCGGAGCAGAAGTGTCAAGTGTGTATTTGAGGTGGTGCATAAAGATCGATGTCTTGGGGGTGCATTGCTCTGGGGACTTGTGTCACAGGCACAGCTCTTGGCTCCTCCTTGGGGCACGCGTGCAGGCCCCTGAGGAGGTGGGCTGTGGGCAGGCTGACTGTGTAGGGCCCACGCTCATGGGTCTGAGCGGCAGCAGGACCCGGTGGTGGCAGGCTTGGCTGTCACAGGTCTCCACTGCTGCTGCGGCTTCCTCAATGGCCTCTTGCCCTTTGGTTCCACAGAACTGCGGTGCAACCCAGGGCAGTTTGCCTGTCGCAGTGGTGCCATCCAGTGCATCCCCCTCCCCTGGCAGTGTGACGGCTGGGTGACTTGTGAGGATGAGAGCGATGAAGCCGACTGTCCAGGTGAGTGTGTCGGGCAGGTGGACACCAGTGGCCCTGCCTCTCCATGACAGCTGTGTGATTGGGGGGGGGGGGGGGGATGGAGGATGATGTCTGCTGCAGCCAGTGCTGTATCCACTCATTGGAAGGTTATGTTGAGCTAACCCTCTCCCCTCTCTCTTTCTCGCTTAAAAAAAAAATTTTTTTTTTAATGTTTATTTTTGAGAGAGAGAGACAGAGCATGAGCAGGGGCAGAGAGAGGGAGACACAGAATCCAAAGCAGGCTCCAAGCTCTGAGCTGTCAACACAGCTCTTTGTCAGAGAGCTCTGAGCTGTCAACACAGAACCTGATGCAGGGCTCAAACCCACGAACCACAAGATCACGACCTGAACCAAAGTTGGACGCTTAACTGACTGAGCCACTCAGGCACCCCTCTTTCTCTGCTTTTTAAAAATAGATGCCCAACATGGGCAGATCCCAGAACTTGCAAGACGGCAGGGTTGGGGCTGGGATGAGGCAAGAGGGATGCCAAGGACGTCACATTTCAGAAGGCACTGCTGGCCCTGAGAGCAGTACCCCTGAAGTGTGATGCCCTCTTGCCTCCCCCCATACCTGGCTCTAGAGATAGGTGCCGTTTGAGACTTCGCTAGAATCCTGCGGGTCATTTGGACTGTCTTGGCTCAGCCAGCCCATCCTGCTCACTCAGTCCCTAGTAATCTTTCACTTGGTTTTCTCCTGACAGTGCATGGGCTCCTAAAGATCTATGCAGATGCCACAGAAAGTCTAAATTGTTGGTTCTCCATTTGGTTTCTGTCCCAGCACCTTCAGGGAATCTGACATACCCATGAGTAACAGTGTTTGCTACATCTCTGGTTCTCTGGGGGTGGGAGGTGGTAGTGTCTTCCCTGTGCTCATGCGTGTGTGGAAAACACATGCTTCATTCATGCCTTTCTCTTTTCCTGGGATTCTCTTGTTCTGTTTTCATGTGGGCAGATCCTACCTGTCCTTCAGGGCTTGGCTCAGATGATACCACAGCAAGCAGGCATCTCTGAGCCTTCTGCCTGGAGGTTTGCTTCTGCCAGCACCTGCTCCTTCCCTGTGACAGCATCCAGAACCCCACTGGTAATTCCTTTTTAAATGTTTATTTATTTATTTTGAGAGAGAGAAAGAGTGCACGCACTTGCCCATGCGAAAACAGAGGAGGGGCAAAGAGAGCAGGAGAGTGAGAATCCCAAGCAGGCTCCATGCTCAGCACGGAGCCCGATGCGGGGCTTGATCTCACAACTGCGAGATTGTGACCTGAGCCAAAATCAAAGAGCCAGACGCTTAACCGACTGAGCCACCCAAGAGCCCCAAACCATGGGTAATTCTCACCATTACCTGTACCCATGCTTGATCTTTCCTTCTAGACCTCCCTGAGAACAGGAGACCTGTCCTCCTTCTAAGTGTGACCTGGCCTAGAGCAGAGGTCCTTTTTAACATTCAGTAAATAGAAGGAGTGTTATAATTCCTGTAAGTCAGGTACTGAAGGAAAACCAATTAACTCCAACCAGGGAGATCCAGTAGGGTATCAAATAGGTGACACTTGAGCTGGGGACAGTTCTTTGAAGGGGCTTCCAAATAAGAAACAGAAGTGGTCTGGTCAGACTGAATTTACCTGAAAATATGGCCATTTAGAGGGCATTCCTACCCACCCCCCGTCATCCCTTGAGCCTGTTCGTTGGATTGTAAATGTCTGTGGTCAGGTACTTGCCTTTCCAGATGAATTTGAATGGTGGCAGCTGGGGCAGAAGCTTCTGGGACAGCCCTGTGTCTGGGAGCCCACCTGCACCTTCCTTTGGTACCAGCCCGGAGAGCATGAAATACTCAGTGCTTGGGGTGCTGATATTCCATGTTCGGTCATCTGTTGAGGACCAGTGGTTGTGACTGAGAGCTTCCCCAGGTCTGACTTACAGGGTGAGACTTCATATCCAGCCTCCTAGAGAATACTGTGAGCAAAGAACCAAATGATTCTTCGTTTGCTTTAAAGTAGAACACAACTTATTTGCTGAGGCACAGTAACTGCCCTGTTGTATAGAACCTGAAAACGGTAGTAGCCACTCTAGTTCATCTTGTTCATCTCTCCATCTGCTGTGGATTTGATAAAGGCAGGGACTAGATTTGATTTCTGGGTCACATGGTCTGGCACAGAGGGTCACAAGTCTGCTCAGCACAATGTTGATTTGAGGTTACATAGGTTGCCATATTTTCTCCCCAGAAAAGAGAAATAAAGTCTATCCAACGGGAGCCCAGATTTCTGAGTGGATGGATAATGTGCTCTAGGCCCCAACCACTGAGGGCCTGATGAGCATGGCAGTGCGTGAAAACTCAGGGAAGCCTGACAGGGCCGAGGAGTATTCCAGGAGAGGTAGAAGGGCTGAGGCACTGTCCGCCTCCAGGCTCACTCCTGGCCTCCTCTTGGGTCTGGTACTGTTGTCTGTTCCATGGGATAGTGGCATGCCATGATCCAGGTAGGGGATAAGCTTTGATTTCTATTTGTTTTTAAAGTTGGAATTCTGAGAAATGAAAGTTATCAAAATATACAAAGAATAATATAATGCTTGTTTCTCATGCTTGTTTCTCACTTCTGTAAATCAATAATTGCTGAAATTGTGTCCAATTTTTCCTAGTTTATTTTTTAAAAATTAATTTTTTAAAAACATCACAAGTATGTGAAATCCTCGTTAACATTTCCCCCTACCGAAACAAAGAAAAAGAAGAAAAATCTTTGTGTGTGGGGAGAGGAGTGTGGACAGGGGGTTAGCTGATAACCACTTTTGCTGTGGCCTTCCTTTATCTGGGGAGAGTTTAAGTAAACCTGTGCAAAGCCTTAGCCACACTTGGTCAGGTTTTTGAACATGGACTTCAGGACTTCTGGAGAGACCATACAAGATTATTTCATCATCCTGCTGAAAGCCTGCTAAAATTTTAGTGAAAGAGTATAAAAACATAAAACCACAGGGACAAAGAAAATGGGAAAAGATGTAACAGTAGACCAGTAATTTCAGCATGTTTGGGGAAGATGGGAAACGGGTGGCATGCTGGATATAGTCTGGCCTGCAAGGCTGGGGCTATCACATTCAGACCCCACTGCCAGCAGGCTTTGGATGTCAGTTGGCCCATGAGATCCTGCCCATGAAGTTTGCAAGGTAGAAGGGAGGTGGGCTCCTTCTTCCTCTGGCAGTGGTGCGGGTGCATGGGCTTAGCCCCAAATGAGGAAGTGCAGGGTTTCCACATCTTCCTCTGGCTGGCTGCCGCTGGGCTGTAGAGCAGCTGTGAAACTGGCAGAGGTTTTCTGTCATTTCCTGTGCTGTGGGCAGCTTCCAGACTCTGGACTACAACTGCAGAGGTAAAAGGGAAGGTTCAGGTGGTTCACTTTTATGCACACTCTAGCCTTTTCGATTGTTCTGAAAGGACCTGTTCCCTCTATTAAACTCCTCTCTTTTTGAAATACCTAGCATGATTTCTGTTCTTCTGACTGAACTATATTTGATGTAAATGGGAACTAACATAAGATGCATATAATTTTTAAATGGAGAAAAGTGTACAACTTTATTAGACATTAAAGAAGATTTGAATAAATAGAAACAGGGTTTTCTTGGCTAGAAAGACTCAATGTGGTTAAGTCACCTGTTCTTACATTGATCTGTGGATTCAGTGCATCTCCACAGGGGTTTTGGGGAAATGTGACAAGTCAGTTTTAAAACGTTTGGAAGAATGAAGTCCTAATATTGTAGGACACTTTGAAGAAGAGTAAGGTGTGAACAGTTGCCTTATCAGTGTCGAGGCTGACTTGACTGTTGGTTCAGGGAAGCACAGATTGGCCCATGCAGCAGAAGAGCTGCCAGAAATAGGCCCAAGAAACAGTACCTGGCAAAAGTAGAATTACGTATCTCTGGGGCAGAGGATAGATTCCTCAGTTCATAGTGTGTGACACTTGGGAAAGAATGTATACACAATGTACAGAAAAACCAGTTTCAGGTTAATTGAAGAACAGCTTCTAGAACACAGTCTAGGAAAATACTTTTTTATGACCTAGGTAGGAAAGGTTTTTTTGGTTTTGTTTTTAATTTTTTTTTTTAACATTTATTCATCTCTGAGAGACAGAGACAGAGCATGAGCAGGGGAGGGGCAGAGAGAGAGGGAGACCCAGAATCTGAAGCAGGCTCCAAGTTGTCAGCACAGAGCCCAATGCAAGGCTCGAACTCACAAACCGCGAGTTCATGACCTGAGCTGAAGTCCCAACATTCAACCGACTGAGCCACCCAGGCGCCCCATGTTTTTGTTTTTAAGTCATAAAAAATATCAACTCTAAAGTAAAAGTGACCAGTTTACTAGATTAAAATTAAGATCTTCCCTTTATCAAAAGGTACCCATAAAGAATGTGAACAGATAAGCCATAGTGGGAGTATATTTGCAACATGTATAGCCCATAAAGGATTATAGTCCAGCACATTTAAGGAACTCCTACCCACGGACACAAGACGCACAGGCATGTCAAAGAAAAAGTAACAAGAACAGTGGTTAAACATATAAAAAGATACTCAGCCTCATTAGTATTCCAAGGCTACGGTGAGATTCCGCTTTACAGTTACTTAGATTGGCAAAAATTAAGCTGTCTGTTGGCAAAAATTAAGACATCTGACAAAACTGAGTGTTGGAGAGGGTGTGAGTGGGTTGGAAATCTTAATCTGCTGCTGTTGAGGAAGGTAAATTGATGGACCGGCATTAACTTGCAAAGCTGAACATTCTTGTATTCTGTGATCCATGATTTCCATTTGGTGGAACTCTAGAGAAATTCTGTAGCACTCTTCATACTAATAAACATCTTGGAAACAACCCAAATGTCTTTGTTCACACGATGGCATATTATGGACCAACGACAGTGAGTGAATGGTAGGTTCTTGCAGCAACATCAGTGGGTCTTCAAGACAGCCTGTAGGTTACGAAGGCAAGTTGCCAAAAAGTATGTACAGTACAATAAAGACAAGCAAAGTGACCATTATCTTATGTATAGCTACATACATGTGTGGTAAACCAAAAGAAAAAAGGCAAAATGTTGATACACAAAATTCAGGCTCCTGATTCTTCCCCAGTGGGGAGACAGAGGATAAAACTGGGAGAAACAACCCTACAGCTGATGTTTGAGTTCTTAAGTAGGGTGGGGGTTGAGATGGGGGGCTCACAACTGTATTTTTAGGCTTTATTTCTTAAATATGTGTTATATATATGTTCTTTGGAATATGTTAGATATTATCAAAGCTTCCCCCTCCCCACCCCCCAAGAAAAGCCAATAGGAAGCGAGTGAAAACTGACTTAACATGGCAGAGAAACTGTAACCGTGAGACTGCTTGAGAGAGAGAGACCATTAGGAAATGGGCCAGTTTGATGAGCAGCACCCCTGAAAGGCTTGGAGGCGTGAGATACTGAGGCTGGTGGGCACGTGGCATGGGAACGGATGGAGTTGGTGGGATTCTCCTTCACCACCTGTCTCCCTTCTCACTCTGCATAACTAGAGGATTCTTTCTCCTAGTGGCAGACATGAGGTTTATTTTCTATACCATCACTGCCCTGTAGAGTACCCAGGAGGCACGTTTGGCTATTGAGCACTGTGACCATTTCGAAAAAGGATGGACTTGGAGTGTAAAGTACATGCCGAATATCAGACTCAGTACAATAAAAGAGTAAAACACCTCAATGATACTTTTTTATATTGATTATGTGCTGAAATGATAGTATTTTGAATATATTGGGTTAAATTATTAAAATTAATTTCCTCTCTTGTTGAAATGTGGCTTGCATTATATGTCTGATGGACAACACTTGGACTTAAAGTCAAAAATAGGAGACACCAGGCCCAGCAGAGGGAAGCCGTGGAGGTTGAAGACAGAGGAATTCATTGAGGAGGGCACCTGTTGGGATGAGCACTGGGTGTTGTATGGAAACCAATTTGACAATAAATTTCATATTAATAAAATGAAATAAAACATGGAATGAATAAATCATGGGTATAAAAGGCACAACATAAAGAATATAGTAAATGATACTGTAACAGCATTATATGGTGACAGATGGTAGCTACACTTGTGGTGAACATAGCGTAACATACAGAGAAATCGAATCACTATGTTGTGTACCTGAAACTAATATAACATTGTGTGTCAATTCCACTGAAATATTTTTTTGAGAGTTAATTTAAATAAATATTAAGAGACAAAAAGAGGAATTAAGATAAATTCTCTATGGGGACAGGTGAGACCCTCAGCCATATTTTCTGCCCTGCTGTTCCAGTGCCAGCAGCCAGGGCTGTTTCTCTAGGCAAAGGATTTGAGGAGTCTTTCCTAGAGAAACTGGCACTTCTGGAAGGGGTAGAAGAGGTATGAACATAATAGAGGATTCCCAACTAAAAGGCTGACTCTCCTACTCTGCTCCCCACCTTGAGGCTCACTTGAACCCCACTAGTGTTTATAGAGCCTCTGATAAGCTGGGCCACCTTCTTTTTTTAAATGTTTGTTTATTTTGAGAGAGAGAGAGATCAAGATTGAAATTGAGCAGGGGAGGGCAGAGAGAGAGGGAAAGAGAATGCCAGGCGGGCTCTGCACTGTCAGCACAGAGCCCAGTGTGGGGCTTGATCTCACAAACCATGAGATCATGACCTGATCTGAAATCAAGAATCAGATGGTTAACCAACTGAGCCACCCGGGTGCCCCTGGACCACCTTCCTCTTAGACCTGAAAGACAGCCAGTGCTTTCTCGACTCTAGAAAAAGACATCTACTGGATGCTCACTGGACTCTAAATAAAAAGCATCCTGGACCAAAAGGGTCAGCACAGAGTGACCTGAGGTGGCTAACTCTGCTGTGTGAAAAATGGTGGTGGCTTTAGAACCAAGCTGCTAGGGCTGGAACCCTGCCCCCACCACTTACTGGCTGTGGTTCTGTGGGCAAGATGGGTTTTGAACTTCATTGTCCTCTAGTATAAGATGGGAAAAATAATAGTACCTGCCTCTTAGGGTTGTGGTGAGGCTTACATAACATGATACCTATAAAGTGCTTAGAGCAAAATGTGGCACATGATAACCTCTGATATATATGAGAAAGACTTAGAATTTAGGGAGAAAAAGCAAACTTTGAAAATATATCTGACATCTTGCAAAACAGCAGTCTAGGAAACTTCAAACCCTCATCCCCAAACAGAGGGCGCACACATGAAGCAAGAAACTAGAGAATAGCTAAAATAATTTTATAGAAGCTCTGGAAAACAGGTCTACAGGAACACCTAGTCAAGAAAAAGCCACATTGAAATGGTACGAAGTTTGGTGGCATTTTTACGCACCTTTGCACCACCCACTCCCCTCCCCCTCTCCTCCCGCCCCCAGCACAGGAGATCTGAGGGGAGCAACAGCCCAGTTGCAAATTCCCTGCCTCTACCAGGAGGGAGCAGGGCAGACCTTACCTGCAATATTTGAGCTTGTCTGGGGCTGTTTGGGGATACCTGTTTTCTCTGAGGTGGGGTGGGGTGGGGGGGGGGATGCTCATATCTCAAGCTGTGAAAATGGTGTTTGTGAAAGCTGCAAGGGGACTCCAGAGCTGCAGATGCCTGGGGCAAGGTACTAGGGGTGAGGGATACAATCGAATATTTAAGACCCTGAGGAGTTGGGTGACACTCTGTGAAATTAAGACCTTTGTTTGTTTGTTTTTTTTTAATGTTTATTTTTTAGAGAGAATCAGAGCATGAGCGAGGGAGGGGCAGAGAGACAGACAGAATCCAAAGTGGGCTTCAGGCTCTGAGCTGTCAGCACAGAGCCCGACGCGGGACTCAGACCCATGAGCCTTGAGACCATGACCAGAGCTGAAGTCAGATGCTTAACTGATGGAACCACCCAGGCGCCCCAAAATTAAGACCTTTAAGAACAGCTGTGTATACTTAAGAATCAGAAAAGTTCACACACAGGCTCAGGCAAGATGCATGTGCGGAAAAGACTTGAGGAGACGTTAAGCCTTCACTCCAGGCTGGTCTCAAGGCTCAGAACAAACCCTGCTAATTAGCAAAGGTCTTCTTCAAAGACAAAGCCAGTCTGCAAAGACTGGGAAAGGTGGCTGTTTATTCAGATGCCCAATTTTCAACAATAAAATCACAAGGCAATCAAAGGAACAGGAAAACATGGCCCATTTAAAGGAATACAATTAAGTGGTAGAAACTATCCTTGAAGAAACCTAGGCATTGGACATACTAGACAAATGTTTTAAAACTATCTTAAATATATTCAGAAAGCTAAAGGAAACCACAGAAAACTAAAGGAAATCAAGAAAATAATTTATGAACAATATGAGAACACCAACAAAGAGTAAGAAATTAAAAAGAAGACCAAACAAATACTGTAACTGAATTGAAAAATCCACTAGAGGGACAGTATGCTCCACTGGTCAGAAGAAAGACTAAGTGAATTTACAGGACATTTGAAATTGAGTCTCTGGAACAAGACAGACAAAGAAAGGTAAGCAGAGCCTTGAGGACTTAAGAGAGCACTCAACAACAGCAGTATACACATTTTTCCCCCTCAAGTGCGCAGGTAACATTCTCCAGGATAGACCATACGTTAGGCTACAAAACTAGTCAATAAGGTTAAAAGATTGAAATTATACAAAGTATATTTTCTAATCACAATGGAATGAAACTAGAACAGTAAGAGGAAAATGGGAAAATTCACAAATAATGGAAATTCAGTACTCTTAGCGTCAAGAAGAAATCACAAAGGACACTAGAAAATATCTTGAGACAAATGAAAATGAAAACACTGCATATGAAAAACCAATGAGATACAATGAAAACAGTGCTAAAAGGCTGTAAATGTTACATTAAAAAAGAGACTCCTGGGTGGCTCACGTGGTTGAGCGTTCAACTCTTGATTTCAGCTCAGTTCATGATCCCAGGGTCATGGGATGAGCCCCATGTTGGGCTCCACGCTGAACGTGGAGCCTGTTTAAGATTCTCTCTCTCCCTCCCCCCCCCACCCCCCGCTCACAAGTGCTCTCTCTCTCTCTAAAGTAAATAAAGGTAAAAAAAGATCTCAAATCAGAAACCTAACTCTACACCTTAAGGAACTACAAAAAGAAGAATGAACTAAACCCAAAGCCAGGAGAAAGAAGAAAATAAAGATTAGAACAGAGATAAATTAGAGAAAACAGAAAAATCAATGAACCCAAAGATCAACAAAATTGGCAGACCTTTAGCAAGAATGACTAAAAAGAGAACACCCAAATAACTAAAAGAAGAAATGAAAGTTGGGACACTATTACCAATAAAAAGAATTATGTAAGAGAGTATTCTGAAGAATTATATGCCAACAAATTGGTTGACCTAGATGAAATGGAAAATTCCTGGAAACAAGCTTCCGGAACAAAATTACAGACTGATATTCCATGAACAGTGATGCAGAAATTCTGAACAAAGTACTGGCAAACAAAATCTAACGGCACATTAAAAGAATTATATACTATGACCAAATGGATTTACTCTTGGAATGCAAGGATGGTTCAACAAATTAAAGTCAATCAATGTAATATAGTGCTACACTAACAGAGTGTGGGGGAAATAACTACATGTTCATCTCAGCTCAGAAAAAAATACTTGGCAAAATTAACCATTAACCATTCTTTTATGGTAACAAACACTCAATAACCTGGGAATAGAAAGAAACTACCTAAAAATAATAAAGACCATAGATGACACATCCACAGCTAACATCATACTCAGTAGTAAAGACTGAAAGCTTTTCCTCAGGAAGAGGACAAGGATTTCATCACTTCAACATGGTAATGGGAATTAATTCTAGCCAGAGCATTTAGACAAGAAAATAAAAGCATCAGAATTGAGAAGGAAGAAGTAAAATTATCCCTGATCACAGATGACATGATTTTACACACTCACTCACTCACTCACTCACACACACTGTTGGAACTAATAAAAGAATTCAGTAAAGTTTAAGGACACAAAATACACTAACAATGAACAAAAAGGAATAAGGAAATGGTTCCATTTACAATAGCTTAAAAAAGAATAAAACACTTAGGAATAAATTTAACCAAGGAGGTGAAAGATTAGTACACTGAAGTCTATAAAACATTGCTCAAAGAAGTTAAAGAAGATACTAATAAATGGAAGGACATCCCATGTTTGCAGACTGGAAGAATTAAGAAGCTGTCAATGCTATCCAAGCAATCTACAGATTTAGTACAATCCCTATCAAAATGCCAACAACCTTTTTTGCCAAAATAGGAAATTCCATCCTAAGATTCGTATAAAACCTGAAAGGACCCCAAATAGACAAAACATTCTTGGAAAAGAACAAAGTTATAAATCTCATACTTCTGATTTTAAAACTTGCTACAAAGCTACAGTAATCAAGACAGTGTGGTACTGGCATAATGACAGATATATAGGCCAATGGAATAGAATAGAGAGCCCAGAAATGGTGAAATTACTTTCCACAAGGGCATTGTTCAGTGGATGAGGGGAAGATTATTTTCAATAAATGGTGCTGGAAAAACCTGACAACCACATGCAAAAGAGCCTTCACTTAACACCATACAAAAATTAATCCAGCCTGGGACAAAGACGTAAGTATAAGAGCTGAAACTATAAAACTAATAGAAGAAAACAGGAGAAAACCTTCATGACATTGGATTTGGCAACGACCTCTTACATGTGGCATCTAAAACATGGGCAGCAAAGGAAAAATATAGATAAGTTAGGCTACATCAAAATTTAAAACTGCATTAAAGGAAACATTCAACAGAGTGAAAAAGCAGCCTATGGGTTAGGAGAAAATATTTGCAACTCATATCTGATGAAGGGCTATTATTGAGAATATATATAAAAAAATCTCCAACTCAGCAATAAAATATCTGGTTTAAAAATGGGCACAGGGCCTTGGTATTTCTCGAGAGAAGACATACAAATAGCCAAAGAGTGCGTGAAAACATGTTGAACATCATTAATCATTAGGTAAGTGCAAATCAAAACCACAGTGAGACACCACCTCACACCCATCAGGATAGCTGCTTTCAAAACAAGTGCTGGTGAGGATGTGGCGGGGATGAGGTGGGGATGTGGAGATGGTGGTGGGTACATGGAGAAATTGGAACACTTGTATACAATTGGTGGGAATGTGAAATGGTAAAGTCCCTGTGGAAAACAGTATTGTGGTTCCTCAAAAACTTACAAATAGAACTACCGCAGGATCCAGTAACTCCTCTTCTGCATCTATACCCAATTGAAAGCAGGGTCTATGACCTGTGTCCTTAAAAATGGTTAAAAATTAAAAAAAAAATTAAGTTTAATTATTTTTAAAGTTTATTTTTGAGAGAGAGACAGAGTGAGCGGGAGAGGGGCAGAGAGAGAATGTCAAGCCGGCTCCGCGCTGTCAGCACAGACAGAGCCTAATGTGGGGGCTCAAACTCATAAACCATGAGATGATGACCTGAGCTGAAACCAGGAGTCAGGTGCTTAACTGACTGAGCCACCCAGGTGCCCATATTTTATTTATTTTGAGAAAGAGCATGAGTGGGGTAGGGGAAAGAGAATTCCAAGCAAGCTCTGCATTGTCAGTGCAGAGCCTGACATGGGGCTTACAAACCATGAGATCATGACCTGAGCTAAAATCAAGAGACGGATGCTTGACTAAGCCACCCTGGCACCCCCCCCCCCAAATAGTTAAAATTTTATGTGTTTTGACACAATGAAAAATATGTATGTATATACACATACACAGATGATCTATTTTCTAAACATGAACAGAATGCTGTGAAAAGGAACAATTGAGCAAGAATGAGCTCTTACCTATTAAAAAATGAGTCCAGAAAATCTGATTAGTAAGAGTACTTTTATTTTTTTATTTAAAAAACTAATTTTTTTTGACATTCATTTTTAAGAGTGAGCGAGACAGAGCACGAGTGGGGGAGGGGCAGAGAGTGGGGACATAGAATCAGAAGCAGGCTCCAGTGTCGGCACAGAGTTCGATGCGGGATGGAACTCACCGACTTCGAGATCATGACCTGAGCTGGAGTTGGACGCTTAACTGACTGAGCCACCCCAGGCGCCCCTTATTAAAAAAATTTTTAATGTTCTTGAGGCAGAGAGAGACAGAGTGTGAGTCGGGGAGGGACAAAGAGAGAGGGAGACACAAAATCTGAAACAGGCTCCAGGCTCCAGACTCTGAGCTTCAGGCTGTCAGCACAGAGCCTGATGAGGGGCTTGAACCCACAAGCCGTGAGACCATGACCTGAGCTGAAGTCGGATGCCTAACTGACTTGGCCACCCACGCACTTCTGATTACTAAGAGTTCTTTAAAAAATTTTTTTGAGAGAGAGAGATAGAGTACCAGTGGGGGAGAGGCAGAGAGAGAGGGAGACACAAAATCTGAAACAGGCTCCAGGCTCCAGACTCTGAGCTCCAAGCTGTCAGCACAGAGCTGGATGCAGGGCTCGAACCCACGAACCATGAGATAATGACCTGTGCCAAAGTCAGATGCTTAACCAACTGAGCCACCCAGGTGCCCCTAAGAGTTTTTTTTTTAAGGAAAACAGAAAAAATACAGGAGCAGAGGGAATAGTAAAGACATCATACAGCTTTGGAGTTAGGGCACAACAGTTTTTAAAAGACTTAGACAAGATACCTTGTGTAATTGCAGTGTGTTAGGAATACAGTGAACATAGCGTCCAAGGAGAGCGAGCATGGGTCCCGGTGAAAAGATCAGGAATCAGAATAACATGAGATGTTTAGCAGCAGTACTTGTGTGAGGAAACAGTGGGGCAAGGCCACCTGGATCCAAAGAGGAGCTTATTTTAATGGTCTAAATCAAAATTTTAGTTGTTGCTTGATTGATGTTATTTGTACACACAATCTGATTATTCAAATAGTTCTATAAGACTTTTTATTTAATAGCAACCTTAGGGGTGCCTAGTGGAAGCATCCAACTTCGGCTTAGGTCATGATCTCACAGTTCAGGAATTCAAGCCCCGGGTTAGGCTCTGTGCTGACAGCTCAGAGCCTGGAGCCTGCTTCCTCTCTCTGCCCTTTCCCCGCTCATGCTCTGTCTCTCTCTGTCTTTCAAAAATAAATAAATGTTATAAAGAATTTTTTTTCAATAAAAAAGAAATGGCAACCCTGATACTCCCCTGCCCTGTTTCCTACTTCTCAGAAGCAAATATTTGAGATTACTTGAGATGTTGATTTCACTTGGTATTTATCTGTGTCTCCAAAAATTCCATGGTTTTAGGCATTCCCTGTTGATCTTCCCTGAACAAGGTGGCTGACTCTTCCCCCTTCGTCTCCTCACTCCCAGAGTTCTTGCTCCCTGTCGGTCCTGTTTTTGGCTGGGCATCAAGGATAATTTAATTTCCTTTTTGCTGGTGAAACATTTTGTTTTTACCCCAGAGTTGAACATTGTCCTCATCATCTTTTTGTTTGTTTTGATAACTTGAGATGTAATTCACTTACCATAGATAGAAGTGGCCCATTAAATATGGTTTCCGGTAGTTTTTAGAATATTTACAGAGTCATGCAACCATCACTCCAATTGTAGAACATTTTTGTCACCCCAAAATAAAACCCTGTACCCATCAGCAGGCACTCTCCAATTCCTCTCAAGCCTTATTAGTCCCTGGAAACCACTTACTTTCTGTCTGTATGGATTTGACTCTTCTGCACATTTTACAGAAATGGAGTCATACAATGTAAGGTATTTTGTGTCTGGCTTCTTTCACTTGGTATAATGTTTTCAAAGTCCATCCATGTAGTTTTCTTTTTATTTTAACTTTTTTTTTTTTTTTTTTTTTGAGAGCGAGTACATGTGAACAGGGGAGAAACAGAGAGAGAGAGAGAGAGGGAGGGAGAGAGAGAATCCCAAGCAGGCTTCACGCCCAGCACAGAGCCCAATGCAGGGCTTGATCTCATGACAGTGAGACCATGACTTAAGCCTAAATGAAGAGTCGGACGCTTAACGGACTGAGCCACCCAGGTGCCTCTTGTTTTGCCTTTAAAAAAAAAAACTGTATTGGGGGCACATGGGTCACTCAGTCGGCTAAGCATCTGACTTAAGCTCAGGTCATGATCTCACATTTTGTGTTTGTGCCCACGTTGGGCTCTCTGCTGTCAACACAGAGCCTGCCCTTACCCGACTCTCTCTCTCTCTCTCTATCTCTCTCTCTCAAAAATAAACATTAATTTTTTTTATTTATTTATTTTTTTAATTTTTTTTTTCAACGTTTTTTATTTATTTTTGGGACAGAGAGAGACAGAGCATGAACGGGGGAGGGGTAGAGAGAGAGGGAGACACAGAATCGGAAACAGGCTCCAGGCTCCGAGCCATCAGCCCAGAGCCTGACGCGGGGCTCGAACTCACAGACCGCGAGATCGTGACCTGGCTGAAGTCGGACGCTTAACCGACTGCGCCACCCAGGCGCCCCAATTTTTTTTTAATAAATTAAAAAACTTATATACTTAAAAAATGTTTTATATGTCTTTTTCAATTTTTTTTAACATCTTTACTGATAAAATCTATGTACCATAAAATTCATCCCTTTTAAAGTCTTTTTTTTTTTTTAAGTTTATTTATTTTGATAGAGAGGGAGAGCAAGAGAGAGAGAAAGAAAGTGGCAGAGAGAGGGGGAGAGAGAATCCCAAACAGGCTCTGCGCCATAAGCACAAAGCCCGACGTGGGGCTCAAACTCACAAACTGCGAGATCATGACCTGAGCCGAAATCAAGAGTCAGCTGCTTAACCGACTGCACCGCCCAAACACCCCAAAATTCATCACTTTTAAAAGCATTCAAGTCAAGGCGCCTGGGTGTCTCAGTTGGTTAGGCGTCTGACTCTTGATCTCGGCTCAGGTCATGATCTCACAGTTTATGAGTTAGAGCCCAGCGTCTGGCTCCACGCTGATGGTGTGGAGCCTGCTTGGGATTATCTCTCCTTCTTTCTGCCCCTCCCCTGGCCGTGTGCATGTATGCCTGTGCGCTCGCATGCTCTTTCTTTCTTTCTTTGTCTCTCTCTCAAAATAAATAAAAAATAAAAGCGTACAAGTTAACCATTTTTTTTTTGTAAAATTTACAGAGTTCTGTAACTATTACCACAGTAAATTTTAGAACATTTCCATTGCCCCCAAAAGATCTCCATGTCCGTCTATAGTTACTCTTTGTTCCCTCCCCCAGTCCCAGGCAACTAATGATGTATTTTCTGTCTTATAGACTTGCTTTTCTGGACATGTCCTATAAGGTGAATCATACCATTTGTGTTCTAGCTTCTTCCATTTGGCATTATGTTTTTGAGGTTCATCCATTTGCAGCCTGTGTCAGTAGTTCCTTTTCCTCACCAAATTTTCCATTCTGTGGGTAATGCTACATTTTGTTCATCCATTCACTATTTGATGGGCTTTGGAGTTATTATCACTTTGTGAATAAAGGTGCTGTGAACATCAGTGTGTAAGTTTTTGAGGGGACATATGCTTTCATTTCCTTTGGACAAATACACAGATACAGGTGGGATTTCTGGGTCATATTTTAAATTTATGTTTAACTTTTTAAGAAATGGCCAAATTGTTTCCCAAAGTAGCTGTACCTTTACATTA